>NW_020455477.1:5014932-5527170 GCF_003342845.1 Nothoprocta perdicaria
AATTCTATTCCAATCTTCTATTTTATGTTTTCTTCAGTCTTTACACCATCAGGTATTTTTAGAGTATTAACTCTGTGAAGTCTTTCTAATCTACCATTTTTCCCAGTCCTTCCCAATTCTTCTGAATTACACAACTCATTCCTCAGTGCCAAGCTGTGGAAAAAAAAGAGCAGTTTCTCATACATGATGTTAAATTACTCAAGGCAATTGTGTAATTATAGAAGAACTTCTTAAGGCAAGAAACTTCAAATTTAAAACGTYTTACTGTCAGGCCATATTAAAAGCTTCTACTGTTTACAAGGGAACTGAGTTTTGGAAAGTTGTAGCCTAGCCAAATTTGTGAGATTTTGACACTGTCTGATACCTTCAGTCTGTCAAATTTCAATTTTCTACTTGGTAGCCTGAAAGTGTTAAAAATTTTAAATGAAAGTCTCACTGATTTTTATGTTTTTTTTTTCTGTCTTGGATGGTAAAACATGATTTTCTTACAGACATAATTCTTGAAATTGGCTCATCTGTTTAAGCCAATACCCAAATCTTTCAGCCTGAGGCAGGCATCCAGCATAGGAAAGTTCTGGGAGGGGTCAATGCTGGCAAAGTTACAAGCAATTAAGAATGGCTCTTATAGAAAGCTTTGAGTTTGCTTACTGTAAGAGGTACCATCAGTTCATGTATACGAGACAGGACAGAGATCCTGCCTTTCTGCAGGGGCACATTAGCAAAGAGCTGTTCATCTCCTTAGGCAGTTCACATGTGTGCTGTTTCTGGGCTCACTTCCAAACACCAAATGGAAAAAATGCTACTCCACAAGCCACAACAAGACTGAAAAACTTGCTCGGTAGTCACTGTGCTGTCCAAGCACTGTGTGAAGTTGGTAGGCAGAGACTGTGGCTTAGAGCATCTTTGCATATCCCAGAGGACACCCTCTCCAGGTGCTCTCTGCCACCTCTCTGTTGGAGCTCATCCCTGGAGTCAACTGGCAGTGGCAGATATGAGTGGTTGGGGTACAGCAGTTTGCTCACCAGTATAACGAAAGTAAAGGCAAAAGAGGAAAAATATGAAGAAAGTTAAGATTTCTTTTTCCTTTCTCAAAAGATACCAGCGTAGCTCTTGCACCTTGATGTAAAGAGTAAAGTTTTTTACTACTCTTACTGAAATTCTATTCTATTCATGGAAACACTAATGCTACTCAGTTCATCCACAGGTGTTGGTGGGTTGYATGGGTTTCTTAACATTAGATCTCCAGCACCAACTTAATATAAGCCAATGGCTTTCTGATTAGCCTTATATCCCTTTGTCCTCAGTTAAGTGTAGTGTTTCTCCTTAGTAAGAGTACTCCCTCAGGAATGTGGTATGGCTACAGTCATTTCTGTGGCATGGCTGCAGTTTGCAAGCAGTGTACGAGCTGTTCCTCCAAGAAAAACACAATCCATATTTGCCTCTCTGTTTTGCTTTGAACTCTGTGGCGCTGTCTTCAAGATTAGTTACTATTTTAACTGTTTTAACTTATTTACTCTTTTGCCTTTTTATGTGGATAAGTGTAATTTTTACTTTTGTGGTATGAACAGGTTTCAGGCTTTTAATGTCCCTAATCTGAATAAAAATAGTCTCTATAAAAGGATGAGTATGCTATGTCAGCTTGGTTTTAAAATGACTGTGTCATCGTAGAATATTTTTACATGCTTTTTACTCCTAAGCTACAATTAAATCTGTTTATACTGTATCTGTAAAAGAAGATGTTAACAAGAGGGTTCTCATTTGTTTTGTGAATTTTATCATGTGGTCTGTTTATATAAAAAAGTTCCTGTATAAAAACAGTTGCCTGTTCCCTGTTAGTCCTATGAATTTCACCTAATATCTGAAAGTCAGGCCGAATACCTCCCGTTTTAACTCTATTACTGTTAATAAGAACACCATGGGCTAAAGTACGCCCTCCTCGAAACTGCTTGACCCCCTATTTTTTTTACTTAAAAGATAACTTTGAATAACTTGTCCAAATCTATTAGCTTTCACAGATTAGATTTAGATTTATTAGATTTGCACAGATGTAACTAAGGATAGTCTGGCCCAAAGTAGTCTATGCCACTGCAGGTGACACCAGGTGAAACTGTTTGTAATCGCTGTGTGACCTGAACAATCCTTTCTTTTTTTTTTTTTTTTTTTTTTTATTGATCCTTATTGGGTAGAAGTTCACTTTGCAGAATCATAAAATGATATCCTTGTCACTGTACTTTAGCTGAAGCAAAACAAGTAATAGAAAGAGAATAAATATTCAATCATGGTAATGATGATCAAGACTTTTTTCCTCTTCTGTATTATTCCTCTGTCAATAGTAGAATACTATATACTAACTAGTCCGATTTTAAATGGTCCACAGGAAAGASCCTCTGTTGTTGCTATTTACAGATTATTTCATGCTAATAATTTCCACCTTCTGGTGAATTTGCAGCTTCCCTCTTCTTCAACTTGACAGWAGTAAAACCTGCCATATGTCACAGGATACACCGGACTAAAGGAACTTCATTTTCTGTTCTGTCAACAGTGACCAACACAGTGGTTTGGAGTCCCTGGGAACTTACAGAAATTGAACGTCTTTAAAAGGTACAGAACCCCTGCTAACTATATTTGGCTATGTTTTATTCTCTTTAATCCCATTTAGTGCATTCACTTAAAATGCATCTTGCTGAGAAAATGACTTTTGATCCAAAACTGGCTTAGTAGCTTTTCGGACTGCCCAACTGGGCAGCTTGAGATGCGTTCCGAGTTAAACCCAAGTGATAAAATGATGCTACGGGTGCCTGAATTCATACCTGTGAAATAATGATTATTTCAAACACAATTGCCATTCACGGGGCAGGTTTTTTCACCTGCAGATTGTGAAGGGAGAAGAGGGGGACAAATCACCCWGTGGGATCAGCTGTGCTGGATGTTAATGCCTGTGTGGCCAGGGCAGCTGTGGAGCTGATTTGTGCTGAAAGCATCTTGGGCCAGGAGGTTTAAATTCAGCCTGATGGGGGAGCGACCCTGTTAGTGGCTGCTGCCTCCTGTCTGGTCCTGATTCTGCTTCTCTTCAGCTGGATAAGAGTAATAAATCAGGTATGGTGGAGATTGAGAGTGATATTTTTCCTTTTGACATCGCCAGATGTGGCCCCTGCATATTTAATGTTTGGGGATGGTGTCTCCTGAGGTGTTATTAGCTGGCACAAAGCACCAGCTGCATGGTGGCCTCGGGCTCTCCTGGGCCTCTCCCCGACCTGTCCGAGGTTTGTGCCGGAGGCAGTGCACGCATTTGTGACTGCCTCCCTTCCTTAGTGTTGGCTTCTGGCTAAATGGTTGTGACAAGAGTTTAGCGATGGTGTCTGGCCTTCAGCTGAGGTGTAAGATGGGGAGATACCTGGGGGACAAGGCTGTCTCACATGGGCTGTGTGCCCCTTTTGGTTACTTCAGGAGGGAGGGACTTTGCTCAAACATAACCCTAGAACTGAGGTGCATCTTATTCCTAAGGCCTACATTAATCTCTACAAAAAGTGTGTGGTGCATCTCAGTGCATTTCCATTGGATCCAAATTCATTATTTTTTTTTCTGTGAACAGTAATCTGCTTTAAATATAGCAGGTACCTACACAGCACATGAAGAGACAAGCACAAGCTTATGCCAGTGTGCTTCAGCTATATATTATAGGAGAGTTTTTACAGAAGAGCCAGCTCAGCAAATAGGAAAGAAATGATGTTTTGTCAATCCTGCACTGGCTCTGTCTACTCTTATTATATATATGAGATTGCCTAAGTAATAAATCAGAAACAGTAAATTGTGTGATGGCAAGGAGTCAGTCATTTCTAATCATCACATTGCATTTTAGATTATCTTCAGAAATGGCTCCTGTTAGGAAGAGGCGAAGGGAAGCTTCCCTTGCACAATATCTACCAGCTGCTGTACTCTTAGAGGTCTACATTTATACTATCTTTAAAAGATAAATACCTGGGGTTTGTGTCCTCCCCTTCCTTCCCCCCTTGTCTTTTTTTGGGGGTGGTGGTGTGGGAACAAGCAGATCTGCCCTAATGTGGTGGTTAAAGAATCATTTGGGAACCAAGCCTGTGTTATAAAACCATTTGTTAGGCTTTACCAAAGCAATAAATCAATTTGTTTCCCTCCTACAAGGGTGGCTGTTGTTATCTGTGCTTTGTGTGCTTACTGCCCCTGTCACTCTGTCATGTGGCTTTTTCTGTGGCTCTTTCAGTAAAGGATGTTCTCTTTATTAATAAAATGTGGGATCATTTTGGCAAAGCAGCTAAAGTTATCTATTACTTAAAATACACACGAAACCAAATTTTGTTTTATGTTAAAGTAGATTCAGCTCTTTCAATCAGTGTAAAGCAGCTACCAGTGAGCCTGCGTTATGGACTCTGCAGAGAAAACAGGCTGACTAAATCCCAAAGGCATATGCTCCTTTTGTCTTTTTTTTTTCCTCCCCTCTCTCCTCTACTTCTCACATTATCTACTTTCTCCTAGTATTCCTTCTGTTTGGAATAATATCCCAATTAATATACTTCAATTCTCCTCTCTTTTAAAAACAACCTGAAAAACCATCTGCTCTATAAACATTTCTAGCTAAAATAATGACATGCCTTTCTAAAATCATTGTCTCATAAGAGGATATGTATGTGATGTTTACTTTTGGTAAAATGCTCTAAAAAGTTTTATTAAATTGTGTGGAAAAAGAATAATTTCCTTTCCCAATGAAATGGGGAAACTTTAAGGGATAAGCTTCAGCTGTTTCTTAGAGCCCAGAAATACTGAATATCTCTACAACTCAGATGAACGTTAACAGGGAAAGAGGCTTAAGTAGGTATAGTAAAACATAAGAGTTTGCTTTGGATTAGGAAATAGGACAAACCTTCCAATTTATTAAATTGTTGGAATTCCTCCAATTAGTTTGGTTGCAAATGCAAAGATAAGTGAAATCCTGGTGTGCTTGAAACTAATTGCCCTTTCTGWCCTTGTGATGGTCAAGATCTCATCTAGCTCTCAAACAGTATTACGCTGTTATCTGAGCTCAGCTGATGCTCCACCAGTGATGTTGAGGCCTTGCTTATGAATAAGTAGGTGGTTCAGCTGCCCTGGAACCTTGAGTATGGAACAACTTGAAAAGTTAGACTGTGAAATAAAACACAATCTGAATAAGGTGCTCCGTAAGACTGAGTGAGAACAAATCATGCTGTAGGATACAGAATTTTTAATAAGAAAGGAGAAAGAAGCAGACCCATTGTGACAGTGTTACTGAAATATGTATCAAAACTGAGCTAGAAAATCAGATAACTCCATGCTGCCTTGCTTTTGCTTATTCAGCTAAACTGCCCATTTTCATATTAATCTGTCTCCTCTTCATGAATATGCCTAATGAAACCTGCAGGAATCTCAAGGGAGGGTTTACTGGAGGATACTAGACTTAYTTTGTTTGTGTGTTTGTTTCAGGCAAATATAAATGTCTAGATTGGCAAATTTAGCCTGAGCAGGCATTATTTTTAAGTTTTGCAGCTAAAAGCTGAATCAGCAGCTCCGCAGTTGGAGGCAGAGTACACACTGGCATATTTTATTGGTGTTGATAAACTGGTTGTAGAAACATCACGGTCTTCTTGGGATTATCTGTTTGTCAAAATCCTCTGTTTCACCATCTCCTGCGCTGTGCTTTGGGGAGCGATTGGCAGATGGGGACACAGATGCTGTGGCTGGGCTCACGTTGTACTGCAGTGCAGCTAGGAACGTATGGCACTTGGGGATGTTCTCCCCTGGCATCCCACAACTGTAGGGTGTTGCATAAGCAAACAGGTTGTCTTTGCARTTATCGGTGAATTTTACAGTATCAATTTTCACTTTTCAGAATTTAACTCGCTAACTGAAAAAGAAAAGTGCGTGTTGCACAAGATTCTTGGTTAGGCGTATGTTTATGCAAAACGATGCAGATCACAGGTCTTGTCGCAGCTAGAACACAGTGTGGACGCGCGCTCTCGCACTTCCCCTCAGCTCGGCCTTCCTCCCGCGACTCTCCCGGCTGCAGTGCTCGGCTCTGGTGCAGTGCAGTCCTCACCTTGCTGAGGCTGGGTGCTCTCTCCCCAACCCCAGCCCCTCTGTGTAATGCCAGGAGCAGAGGCTTCGCTTTAATGCTGCTCTTCTACAAAATGTCAGGTGTGTGGGTGCTGCAGTGAGAAACGCTGTGTAGTGACGTGGACAAGGGCAAAACCAGGTGGCCCAAAGCGAGTGCCAGCAAGGTTAATGGGGCCTGGGAGAAAGGCYGTGATGTGTACTGGCACCTCTGCCCCTGGGACAGGGTGCTGGCAGTTTTCTTAGATGAATAAGGAGAGAAGCGAGAGGGAGCCTCCTTGGCCTTGGGTGCCATGCCAGGCCTCAGCCCCGCTCTGTGTACCTGGCCAGGCTTGGTTCAAAAGGGCCCTTGCTGCCCTGTGAAGCAAAGTGCAGCTGTGGCCGATGGTGCAGAGCTGAGCTCCATCCCAGAGGAGACTCATGGCTGCTGGGGTGACCCGTCCAAATCCTTTGGGAGCTCCTGTACAAGAGAGTTGGTGGCATTGGGAGACACTGCCCCTGTGCAMGGTGTGAGGTGGTGGGAGCCATCCYTTCCTCCAGCCTCTGCCCTCGACACAAACAGCTTGCAGGTTTGAGGTGATTGTGGCTCTCCTCTTGGAGCTGTCCTTCAGAAAGTCTTTTAAAAAAAGATCTTCAGTATGCATGGATGTATATTATATAAATTTTGTGTAGGTGACAGTGTCCTGTAGGTGCGGTAGAGAACTGCGGCCTGACTGCGGTCACAGGCTGCCCGAGTCCTTGTTGATAGTCTCCTGCCCTAGCTGACATGACTCTCCTTCCTCAAATTAAATAATAAAAAGTTATTGTTGTTAGTTTTTGTCTAAAGCTCCTGCTAAAAGCAAAAATCCCAACTCGGTGCCCTGAACCTCATCGCAGGCGGCCTCGTGGCGCGTTAGCTGTGGTCGCTTCATTACCTGCACGTGGTGCAGGCAGGAGGCTTCTCRGATACCCTCAAGAAACACACTGAAGAACGGTGTTTTCCTTGGGCAAAATTACAGAATATGTATGTAACTTGSCCTTAATCCTCAGTGATTTAAGAAGATTCAGATTTTCATATATTTTGTCACAAAATAAATGTACTTTCCTGGGGTGAGAAAAGGTGATGCTTCTTATTTTCAGTTACAAGCAAAAACTGTAATTATCTTTGCTTTGCAATCCTGTCAGAATATTTGTTAGTATATCTAATTCCTCAGTTTCTGTATACATGTGAYGTTTCCAGTCTGGATTTCGTTTTCAAACTTGCCTCTGTACATTTTTAATATAAAAACATGGACTATATCCAGTTAGGCTACACTAAATTACTTTACTTTTATATCTGATATACCCATCTGAGACACAGCTTGAATGTAACTGCCTGACATAAAAAGTTAGGACTACCATTGAGGAGAAGCACATGACTCCTCCAGGTAAAATAAAGGRGARTATAAGATACTTGATTATATTCTACCCRAATGACTGCTAAGATCACCAGAGACATGATTTTATTACTTTAATATTGACTTATGGTCCTTCTATTTTGATTATGAGTCCTGGGTTGCAAGTTAGACTCTTCTTRTACTTCAGATCCTGCGTTCAGGTCCTTGTTAGTAATTCTCTACAGACTCCAGTTTTGGATTTCTTTTTTTCCTTGAGGCTATCTTGTACAAAGTTTGTCCAAAGGAATATTGGTGATCGCAACAAAACTCTCTTTGCTTCTGTTGAAAAATGCCAGAGTTCTGCATGGCCAAAGCACATATGGCAGCCTGTTCTCTTGGAAACTCCTGAAACTCTGCTGGAATAATTGAAATTTATTTATTTTTGTTTGTTTATTTCAGGCTGAGAATCATGCCAGTGAATCTGGGGAGGACTGGTTCTACCTGACATCATGTATTGTATGGAAAGGTAACTCCTGCATCATGCCCATAGCTAAAACAGTGGTTAATTTCTAATCTTCAGTGTCTCATTTTAAGACACGGTAAATATTGGAAGCCTGACACTTGTCTTGACAAGCTTGTGATAGAGTTTAATTGCATACTACTTTATTGCCTTAAAATGTCCATTTCAAGTTCTGGTCAAAAACTTTCAGCTGCTTTGTCAAGGCCACAGTTCCCTACACAAACCCAGCCCAATGGGAACTCCTAGAGGCTAGAGTTCRTTGGAGGAATCCCCTTTTCTAGGGCTGAGGTCAGGTAAGAGATGTATGAGGTTTGCAGTGGGGTATATGAATCTCGAGAGAAAGATGAGATGGAAGAATTTGTCAGAGGAAGAGTGGAGGAGGAAAAAAGTAAGAGGCTGGAAATGTTGGATTTGGGATGAGCCCTCTGCATGATATTTCTCTGTTTTAATTTGATACTTTCATGGAAATGCRCTTTGTCAGTTTGTATCTGGATTCTAGGGATTCAAGCACTGCAGAGCTTGTGAACTGTGAACTCTGCCATTCAATCAGACTAGCAGGGCCTCTGAACAGCTTGAATGCTGCACGAGATATGGGCATGAGTTAGCTGTTGTGACAATCTCATAGCATCCTTATTAAGCAAAAGGAAATGTTAAGTTTTTGAATCCAGTCACTTGTTGTTAACTATTGTACTGTCTGCYAGGTAACCAAGTACATGATGATCAGATTTTCCAAATGTTAATGAAGCTCAACCATGGAGACCAAGTTTGCTGAAGAGTTGCCCACATTTCATGGGTGATTAGAAGTTATTTACTCARTAGTGAGAAGAAGGTACTTTTTCTTTTGCAAAGTACATTCATTTAGGGAAATAATGCTGTTGCTTTGAGTATGCACTGACTTGTTAGAGTTCTACACTCTGTCATCAGATACATTAATAGAAGAAGAGTGGAAGACCATCTTTCCTTTGAGAAGGTAATTGGTAGTGGTGCAAGCGTTGTCCCTAACAACCCRTGCAGACAAATTTGGAAACACTGTCTGGCAAGGGGTTTTAAAGTCTGCAGTTATTTTGCTGCTATAAGTGCAATTATTAAATTCTGTGAAAACACATAACCTGCTGAAGCATGGAAAATACAWGGCAAACTTTAAAATAGAAAGTAAAAAGCCTTCTGGCATTTTACATTTCACGGCCTTTATTTGGTTCATGAGCAGTTGAAACTCTTGTTGACTCTAACAGGAATGGATTTATTTATGGAGAACTTCTACAGGTCTACAGAGTTGCTAAGATATCAAAGTATATGAAACAATTGTATGTATTTTAAACTTATACAGGACTTAAACTGTTTTCTCTTAGTACTGCATTTGCATCAAATAGTCTTAAACTTTCAAAATTGAATTTCACAGTGTAGAGATAAGCTTCTGACTTTCTAATGTCTGTTTGAATAAATATTATCTCTTTATCATGAATGTGTGTTTTGGGTTTCCATAAAATAGAAATATSTAGTCTTGCTGGGTGGTTACTGAGGCTGATAGGACTTTGAAACTTGAGTTCAGACAAGGACAAGAATATAGCTACAAGGTGCAGGCRTGTGTGTCTTTATGTGATATGGAATGCTAAATTCATATGCTAAACATTTTTCATGTTCTAATGGAAARCCATCTCTCTCATCCATCATAAATCTTCTACCCAGACTTGTCAGATCCTGCAGCAGACACTTAGTGGTTTAATCGGTGCTGTGCTCTGTATTTTGGGAGAGCTGTTTTGATTTGTACCTGTAAGTGAACTGGCCTTTAGTTTCTGGAGGCCTTATCTCATTGATTTCCAAATCTTTCGGGGAAAAATACAAAAACAAACCCCAGAAACCTGTGCTGTTATCCAGCTTGTCAGACTATAAATTAAAATGACACTTTTCTTCCAAATGCAGAAGTTGAAATCAGAGGCGTGTGTCTCATTTTGAACACCCTTTAAGTCATGGATTATCAGATCTTCCGTGCATAAATTTGCATGTAGATGTGTTGGACGTGATCTGTCTTTAATGCTAAAGACAAAACCAATGCTCCTTTTGAAACATCTGTGGCTAAGGTAGAGAAGTAATGACAGCTGCCTTCCTTGCAAAGCCTCAAAGAGGGTAACTTGTGAAGACTGCTGTGGTGTCATGTACTGTAACCTGTGATCTGTGGTCTGACTGAGCCACCAGTGATCACAGAAGCATCAAAATATTATCCATGAAGCGTCTGCCAAAAACTGAAGCGCTGAAAGGCTTAGCGGGAATCTGACTCCCAGTGATTGTTAGCGCTCGCTGGCAACAACGGTTACAAATTGCTAGAAATTGCCAGCAAGCAATTAGAATGCCGACCTTCCAAAGCAGGATTGCTTCTCAGAATTGTTTAGCTCCGTGCGAAATGCTAGATGGGTGGCTCTTGCAGTGAAGAATAGGAACCACAGCTCTTAGGCAAGTCAAATCACTGAGTTCGTTCTCTCTTGCACTTGTGCAGTCTCTCTTTTTCTCTTTATTTTCTTTYCTCCTCTTTTCTCTTTAAGGATTAAACAAAAGTGTGCTGTGTGGAAGAATTTTTTACATGCCCATATAACATGAGAAAGCCTTTAACATCTGATTTTTGACAGTTTATTGGTATAGGAATGCAGCAAGGCAAGCTGAAATTTGCTAAGACATTTTAACTGGAAGAAATACCGTGCCCTGCCTCCTTTTTGAACTAATACAAAGCTAGCAATAAATGAGAGGGGCGGGGAAAAAAAGAAAGGCTTGGAATATGTATCAGTTGAACTGCCTTACACATTATGTATAGCTTCAGGTGTTACTTTCTGTCTCAAAAAAATATTTCTTGTCAGACTCTCTTATGAAAGTTATAGCTGAATACAACATTTTTGTGTGGATCCTAACCTTCACATATGGCAATGACTTTTCTTTTAATATCATTCTCTAGATACTACTGTTAACACAACTTTTAAAGTGGTTTCCCTCTGCAGTATTCTTTTATCACTCTTGCCTGTTCTTGAATTCTAAAGTTTGAGACAATTCTACCTTCAGTAATTTGTAGCTATTCCATGAAGTACTTCATCTTTTATTCAATATAACATGACATAGACTTTTGTGTACAACTCTCTGATATCTTAATTCTTTGATGTCTTAATCAAGATATTATACCTTGACTTTGAAGAATATTATAAAAATACATTCACCTTCTCTGTGATGTAAAACTATAACTGCACGATTCTTCCTCATTTCCCCCCCAACAGCCCCCCATCTCCTGTGCACAATTCTCTTCCCTAATAGCGTCTCGTGTTTCTTTCAATTTTCCCTTTCCCAGAAATCCTTACTGTAGTAACAGTGCCTCTGGCAAAATCTCTCCTGTTGTCGTGCTTTAGTAATGCGGCAGCTTCCCTGCAGCGGCACTCGCCGCGCCGGCTGGCGACTGGCTCCCTGCGTCCAGGTCAGTSGCCTTCCTGCCCGCTCCCCTCCTCCTCGGGGACATGCCGCCTTGGCAGGGSCTGCAGAACTGCCCCTCGCTGTGATTTCTGACCCAAACGTACGCCCTTTCAGATCAGTGGGTTCTATGTGTCGCTAACACTGGTAGGTTTTAGAGGCTTCATTTCGGGTTGGCTCCCGAAATCCCATAGTGATCCTGAAAGGGAAGGAACACTCCTAGTGCTCAATGTTTTAATAATTGGCATTATCCTTTGCTCTAAAAGTTCTTTGCGGGTCAAGAGAACCATCAATAATATGAATTTGCTTCATCTAAGCACTATTTGATTAGCAATTTTAAGCCTGCATGGACTGCTTTTGTAACAAGATTAAGACCTCTAATTCTTCTAGGATTTGATTTCTGTAAGGGAGGCTGAAGCTTTGTTAAATAATGTTGCTCCTCTTTTTTTCTTTTAATAGGCATTAGATGGGCAAGGGCATAGCATGTTAGACGTTTGTGAGAAATTTTTGCAGCAGAAATTTTAGCCTTTTCATCCAGAAACTGGTGCTCTAGTTTGATCTAGCAAACATTTAATGCCTAATGTGACAATTGTGTGTAGTCAGCTGAGGTCATCATCATGGACCTTCTCAAGCTTAAATGTTATTCTGGATCAGTTCCAGAGCGGTAGACTGGGGGAGGTGTTTGTACATCCCGATTGTATTTCTAAGGGGTGAAAATGTCTCCCTAGTGTCTTTCCTTTTCCTGCCTTCCTTGCTCAAGCTGTAAGCGTGGACACAGCCTAATGATGATGGTAGTGTGCCCCTTGCAGGCCTCTTAACTCTTGTGGACAGGAGGAGATTTTCCAAATTGCTGAAGGGTTTTCTTTGCAGATCCTCTAATGGGAACCAGTTATTCAAAACTGCAGATCCTGATATGAGGTTGACAAAATCACTTGACTGCACTGATGATTAATTTATCAAGGGCTTAAAGGCATTAAACCAGTGACCTGGTAAAAATTATTGGTGTCAGATAAAGGGATGCCTACATTAACAGAGCTGAAGCCTTTTAACAGCTTTTTGGATGAAAAGTATGTGTGAAAAGAATGGTAAAAGGGCAGTGTTCAGAAAATGGAGTAGCCCCAATTTGCAGTGAGAAATAGTGTGGTATTTCTCCATTCAGGTGCTGATTGTTGCATACACTCATATAGGGCCTCAGCAATAAGGAGAGATGAAAGCTAGACAAAATAAACTCATAGCTTCTTATTCTCAGAGCAGCAAAAAATCTTTTCATGAAAAGCCTGGGTAATACAAATGCCTCATCTTGCAATTTTGCTCTTTGCATCCATGTAAGGTTTCATTTAAGCTTAGCAGAGCTCTTCCCAGCAAAAGTGTCTGCCTGAGAATTGTAAATTTTAGTAATGGAGCTTCATCCTGAAATCTATACTTGCTCACTCACATCCTTGGTACTCTGGAACTGCTGTTTTTCTGTCACATTTCTGTTCATAATTCATTTGAGAAGTGTTTCTATAAGCTCTTCCACCTTTGCTGTAGTAGTAGAGAATACTGTTAATATCTGCTAAGTCCTTTCTTGACTGACTAGAAATGGGGCTTTTGAATGTTTAATTTTTCAATTTTAAAAATATGTGAGAGAAGGGATGTAATCTCTTACTTTATAAATGTATGAGTTAATCTAACTTGCAAAATGGTTTGTGTGATTCAGTTGTGAAACACGTCTGCCTCGATACATCAACACAACTTCACCAATACTTTGGCATGCAATATTCCGAACTGACGTTTTTTGAGGAGAAAAGGTTGTCAGCTTTCATTTATTTACAGATTGACTGTGCCACGGACTGGACCGGATAGGCTCTGTCAGGGTTATTTTCTCAGGGGYGGCGCTATATCAATGTGACAGAACTGCTTCGAATGATGAGACTGATAYTATTAAGCCTTGCAGACCTGTGAGTTATAGGCAGAGCCATCTCAGCACTGCTTGCTCAGAGTGAAGAAGAGTGGAAGGCAGGACACACACCCAGGTTTCTTAGCGAGAGACAACAGCAAGGGGGCAGCTGGGGGTATTAACCTCAGTTGGGTGTCCCTCRGGTAAGGCCCAGCCTAGCTGCTGTAGAGGTACTCGGTGTATCTGTGCTCTGCTCCCCAGTGCTTTGGTTCCTGTCTAGGTGTATTAGTGGGGTGTGCCCCAGATCCCATCCAAGAGATGAGCCCAACAATTACTGTGATTCTTGAGCAAATACCTGGGTGGCTCTTGGAGACTTAGTACAGGTTTATGTTGAGCTTGAGTTTATGTGCTGTTCGTGCAGGGCTGCCTGCAAGCAATGTAAACTGCAAGTTAGTTCCTCAGGTGGTCTATGCAGTAAGATGAGATAGGTCTCATCTCATCTTTGGAAGAGATAGGTCTGTTCCAAATGGTGTTAAATCAAAAAACCCTATTATGATCTTAGCCACGTTATCGTCTCTTGACTCATTTCTCTCATGCTCTTGGATGAAGTGTGGCCTATGCAAAACTGTTGCTCTCATGCAACTGGAAATGAAATGCACATAGATTTCCTACATCCTGAAATTGTGCTTCTGTGCTGCTTTTTCCAGAATATGTGGCTGATTGAGTTGACTCCTAGAGCGGACAGGGAAACTAGAAAGCAGATAAGATACAAGTTCTAACTTATTTCCTTTCATTCCCAAGACATGAAGTGCACCTTCTGTATGCATCAAGGCTTGCAAACAAACCGTTCTTCATTGCAAGGTGACAGATTCAAAGATACAAGTGAAGATGGGAAATATAAGAAATGGATTGGAGTAAAATAAGCTTCATATTGAGATAGTAAATCTAACTTAAAATTCTTAAGAATGGAACTTTTCCAACTCTTTAAAACAGTTTGCAGAAGGCAGAAATAGTGCTTAAATAAAGAAAACTTTAATGTTTTCTCATGCACATTTCTAACCTTTCCCCTTTATTCTTCTAAGCAATTTTGTCTGTGTTTGCTATGAAACAGCTGCTTATGCACCATCAAACCATCTGTGATGCTGCTATCCTTCCTGCATCCAACTGAGAAGCTCATTTCAGGTGTTTCCTTGCAATGGATTCCACTGATCTGTGTGTAACTTCTTCCCTCACTCCTCTTCAGCAACTTGGTCTCGTGGCTTTCTCTTTTTAGAGATTGTAACTCAAGGTGCAGCTTCTTCCTTTACATTTAAATTAACTTGAGCTGATGCAGGTTTTAAGCAGTAATTACCAATATCTTAGACCTCTTTTCTGCCCTAAGGAAGGATCATATCAATTAGATTTAAATGAATATATGTAAAATGAAAAGCACTTTCCAGAAAATGTCTCCTAAATTTATCCACAAGCAGATAAGCAGTAATTCACATTTCTGGTGATTAAACAATGATGGCATCACCTGCCTAATCATTTGTCCACTTCCCTACTCTCAAGAAGAACACATTAATAGAATATCAGGTCTTTGATGGACCATGTAATCAGCAGTAGGGTCGATTCCCTTGGCACTGTGGTCAGTGACTGTCCTCGTTGGGGAAGTGTTCAGTGCAATTAAGGACAAGGAGGTGGTGGTTTAGTTTGGTTCTTTGGATCTTCCCTTTTCTCCTCCTCTCCCCCTTCAAAAAAAATGTGCCTTTGGCTTAAGGAAGGAAGCAATCACCTGATTGCTTTTGGAGTGTAAATGAGCTAGCACAGCTGCATTCAAGTGAAACCTCACTGCTGATGTCTGTTTATTGGCCAACAACTTGCATCTGTCGATGCATCTCTTCTAGGGTRCATTCAGCAGCCAAGTAGCCGGCAAGACCAGGATTTATTTATTAAGGTAATCTTTCTTGGGTCACTAATACTAGATGCAGATCTGAGTGGTGCCTCCAGGGCAGCACCTATCTCTTAATCCTGCCTCCTTGCTTAGGCTCTTGTGATGGCCTGCTGAGCTACCTGGTAATCAGGAGGGAGGATCAGGCTTGAGGTAACAATGAGCACGTATTTACTTGCTGGCAGGAAGGTCACGTTAGTCSAAATGATTCTGCAGTGAAAGGATGCTTCTGCTTCAACATATGTGTTCTGTCTCCATCTTTGGATGGAGAACAGTCAGTGAACTCGGGAACATTGCCTGGAATGAAACATGGGTTAGATTTAGTTTCGTTTTTAAAATTCATTTACTAATTTAAATCATCCTGTCCCCAAGCCACTGTAGAAATGAGAAGCAGAACCCAAATGAAGTATTAATAGTGTATTAGTATTAAAAAAAAGACTATTTTTTTCAAAGTGCAGAGTTGCACCATTGTGTTTAGTTCACTGGTTCCAAGTTAAAGAGTAGAGGGGCTGGGAATTTTGGAGAAAATTTTTTCATTACGCTTGTGTGAGGCTGCTTTTCCTAAATTTTTCATGATATAGTTTTTAGGTTACTTAAAATGCATGTTTTTACAGTTAAARTGAGTTTAAAAATATAAATTTATAAAATCTGTGTTGTGTTGAAATGGAACAGTTCAGTTGATGCAAATATGAGTTTTGGAGACAGTTTTGTTGATGAAACATTGAGACCAGGTTTCTATCCTAATTCCAGGTAGATGATACTTCTTTTTTTCTTTATTCATTTTTTTTTTTTGAACCAAGGGTTTGGAAATAAGTGTTCTTGTTTGGTATGGACTTGCTGAGCAAATATGATTCAATGATTGCCTTGTAAACATTTTTCTAAGTTTACTTGCTATAATATGGTAAAGGTTTTCTTAGATTATCCCTAAACTGAGATTATTCTCTAAATATATTGTGTAATAAAGTAATTACTTTTATCCCCATTAATCATCTTTTTACATTTTTCTAATAATATACCTTGTGTCTTTGAATTGGCATGCATAGACAGTTATTAATAGCAGTTGTCACACGAAAGCTGTAACTRACCTAGCATATTTATTCAGTGTTAAATTTGGAGTCATGTACCTTGCAGAAAGCATTTTATGTGCATTTGGTTTTGCTTGGTTGTTTCCCTTTAGCCATCTGACCCAAATAGATTTAAGTAAAATAGAATAATTGCATCCTTACATTCTTAAAAAATAGAATCCTCAGCTAATATTTAGTTTCTTATAGTTTTGCAAGTTACATCAGTTCTATCTTATCCCGGTGAGTTTTGATTTATCACTCCAGAGTTCTAGAGCTCCTTCACTGTGGCACCGGATGCACAAATAAGATAAACCTGCCACTTGGAGAGCCCCTGGGATTCCTCTGCCCCCGCTGTGTTGCACCTTCTCTGAACTAATGGTTTGAATTCAATTTATTCACATGGAAGCTGAACACGTGGAGTCAATTTTTATTTGCCTTGGGGATTTTGTTAACAAAAATGTGGCAGAAATCATTTAACAAGTAGGGCAAGCTGAATTAGAATTGAAAAAGTATTTCATAACAAAAAAAAAGTTTTAGTGGTATTAAGTGAGGGATGTCAATAAAACTTGGAACCTTTTGTGCAAGTAGTACAGCTGGTTTTAACCATGCAGAGAACTCAAACAACCTCAATGACACTTGAACCGTATTGGGAAACGTGTTAATTGGATTCCAGCATACTTAAAGCAAGTTCAGCAGTGCGGTACCTTCTTCCACAAAATTATTTCCATTTACCCTGCTCAGGATACGTGTTTCTGTAAAATCACCTGCTGTGTTGTGGCAGGAGTGGGGACTTTGGCTAAAATCTGTCTGTAGCTGTGGCCAGAACCAGTGTTGTGGTTTGAGGACCAGAATGATTCTTGGATACAGGGATTCCTGCTAGGCAGCTCTATTTAGGAGTAGCTCATACAAGAGTGTTGCAGGCTGCTGAGCACAGAGCACTTGTGAAAACGTGGCTCCTTACCTTGGCACTTAAGTGGAGGGAAGTCCTTTGGTCTCCATGGGCTTCACTTCCTACGTGTTTTATGGATGAGCCCCCTTCTCAGCATCTCCCTCGGGGTCTTTTCTGTGTGCATGGTGACCTCCTCCCGGGCAGGCCTCGCGCCTTTAGACATATGCCATTGTTCAATTTACAGTGAAACAGAGGAAAAAAAAAATTTAACCATTACATCCTAAACAGAGTGATTTGTATTTAAAATTCACAAAATGGAGTAGAATAAAAGCGTTTTGCTTTCAGAAAGGATCATTTGCCTAACTGTTTAGACGAGGGGTTTTGTTTGTAAATAAACCCTAAACCAGTTGCTCCTATAAGGTTTACGTCTCGTGCGGTGTATTTGTATGCTTTGACGAATACTTTTTTTGCTAGTTAGTCCTGTTTATGCGATACCCTGTCAAAACGCGTGAGTCATTTTGAAACGTTTGTCTCCTCCAAAGACAGGAAGCCTCTCTCTCCGAGTGGGGAAAAGAGGATCTTTGCTGTTCAGGAGCAGCGCGTGGCGGTGGTCCTGCTGCCTCCCATCCAACCCAGCCTGTGCCCACGCATCCCTGGATGGTGTTTTTTCTGTTTTCTTTGTTCTTGCTGGGATCTCATTTCACAGCTTAAGAAAGGCAGCAAATTGGTGCAATTTTGAACCCAATTTTGATTCTCTTGTGTGCTCTATTGTTTCTTTCTTTCTCTTTTACCTTTCTTAACAAAAAAACAATTCAGATGAAAGGAAATAGGTTAATTGTGCAACAAAACTAGCTGAAGGCTGCCCTGATGAGATAGTATTCTACTGGGAACATTACTTTAATGAAATTTGAATCCCCTTTGAAATTAAAAAGATGAATGAGAGATAATGAGAAATTATCTGACTTGAATTTTTCTTTCTTTCTTTCTTTTTTTTAAATCCTCCCAAAATAGAGCRCTGAAATTGCAGTGGGAACATTTTAACCTCAATGAAATAAATCATCTGAAAATAATGAAGAATCAAAATCTTATATAATTTGTGATTATATTTTTAAAGTCTCAGAAATTTTCGTGAGGAAGATTTTTTGATTTCTCTTCTTTTACATGGATCTAGCTGTTCCRTGCAACCCTGCTTAGCGAGGCAAATGTTATCATCAACGTGCTCATGGCTCTTGCACTTTAAGCTGCATTTGCTTGTTGTTAATGTTTCATTTCTGGAAACTGAATTGTTTGCCATTCCCTAATCTTATTTTCTAATTCTCTAATATTTTTTGTTTGAGAATTTGTTTTTTTTTCATACAGTTTTGAACTGTATTACCAAAGCTTATTACATCTATCACTCATAAGYGTTGCAATTGACTTCCTGACCATTTCTCCAAGACAGAATTTCTAATTGTTAGTCTTTGGTACTGTATCTCTCCCCCTGGATGGAATTCTGACTTGCTTTGGGCTGGCTCAGAATCTCCTGTGCGCTGCTAAACCAGCTTCACGGCCTTGTTTTCTTTAACAACCTGGTGTCCTCCTCTGCTTTAGGACTTGTTCCCTGTCATTATTCATAACTTAAATGCACCAGCAAAATGGTCCAYGAGGCCATGTGGTTTTTGAGTTTGCTTTCAAACTTGTTCAATTTGATGATCTGAGGCTTAGAAAAATGGTAAGTAGAAAATAGATTTAGTTTTTACTAACTTATAGCTGCATTGCAACATTTTAATGSCATTTTTATGCTGATTTAAATCTGCTGATTGAAATAAATTTTGCCGTTTGGAGGAAGATGTGAATTCAGCCTCAAGCTGCTGCCCTGCCCTGGTGCAAGGGAGGAACCTGCAGGTGGGAGCCAGSACAGGCCTCCCATGGCAGGGCCTGGCAGAGGCAGATGCCCTGATTGCCCCTTCCAGAGCTGCTTCACTTGGGCTTTTAATTTGGTGAACAGTTTTCAGCTTGGACTTAGGTGGTTGTTGTTGTTTTCTTTTTTTTTTCCCCCTTTTTTGGTGATTTACTGAAATGAAGGCTTTAAAATTAGGAAAAGAAGTCAGGCTCAGGTGAAAGTAGCTCTGCAGAAGAGCCCATATAAATGTCAGGCTTCCTGCTCTGTGTCTTGCCTTGTCCCTCATTGTCTCCTACTCGCAGAATTTAAAAGTTTGCATTTCACATCAGGGCTTTAGTGTGTTGACATTCCAGGGTCTCCCTGGCTACCYCTTGACGAGCCTAAAGGCATCCCTAGGTTAAATGCAAGCTCTCTGCTTGTCCCCAAACACTTAGTCTGTCAAATCCATCAGCCTTCAATTCTCGGTCTATTTGCTTGGCCCACAGGGTTTTTCTCACTGTGAACTCACTACAACTTCTTAGCCTCTGGTTTTCTTCTAAACTTACGCTGCTTTGCAGTATTTTCCCTGTGTGTGGAAGCCTTCTTGCACTAGACCACAGCCCTAAATTCTTTGTTTTAAAACAAATGCTTTTTCCATCTATTTCACAAGCTTTCTTGCTGAGCTGTACTCATTTGACAATTCCCTCTGCAGGTCCCTGTGGAAGGTAACGGTGCATAGAGGCTCCCTTTGTTTTGCAACAGAGTTTTCTACACAGCTCTGTCATCCCCTGGAATTAACCCAGGACTCACCGGTGTTGTGGTACATGGCATTTAGACTCTAATTTTTTGTTGCTTTCACTAGTCCTTGCTTTTCTGAAAGTTACCTTGTTCGTGTAGCTAGGGCCTTACTACAAGCTTTGCCGTGCTTAGCTATTATGTTCCTACATGTAGTGCGTTAAAGTGGCATGCCTAATAGGCATGAATAATTATAAAGGAATAGGAAAGCTACTATTTGGATCTAAAGAATGTGTTTTAATCATTACAGTTGGCTAGAATTTCTGTAAGAAGTAAATATCTTAAAGAGTGGAAGATGTACACATGCTCCAGACAGCACTGAAGGACTACTTGAACCAACTAACATGTATTAAATAATCTCAATTTCAGGGTCAGAATCTGCTGCTCCTGGTTGTTCTGACTTTGAGCTGCCTGTAAGAAACTCTACAATGAAGGACTGAACTGCAGCATGTAACAGTAAGGTGGTAAGTGTAAGCTGGAACTCCACGTATATTAATCTGGCACGTATTTATATTGTTCTAAGGAAATCTGTCMATCTTGCAGTTTATGGAAGGATGAGGAGGCCAGCAAAGCACTCAGTAGACTATCTACCATTTTCTGAATGGTGGCCAATAATTATCTCTCTCTTCTGAAATGATCTACAAGTAATTCAAATTGATGAGAATGTGAGATGTGCCAAATGATCTGGCAAAAGACCAGATACCTCTGAACATGGCAGTTCCTGCTGACCTACTATATAAAATGACATAATGTGATGTGACTGACACTGCATAAAATTAAGCAGCATATAGAAAATTGGAAACTATGGTGTTTTCAATGGCAATGTAGTGAGAAAGCCTTTGGAAGTCTTTCTGGTCTGGTATTTAAGGACAAGGAATGGACTTCATGAAAAGTGAATATTAGTCTTGTTTCTGCAAGTGCTGTATAACATAAAGATGCTATTGAAGCTATTGGGAAAGGTGGTAAATTACAGGATAATGTTCTCTCTTATGCCTGTTAGTACCTTACCCCAGTGATCCTGATCTCGCCGGGTTCAGAGCCAGAGGATGAAGGGTCCCAGTCTGGTCAGCACAGAGCTGCTTTTGCAGCATCCAGACTGAAAAAGAACGATCAATTCTGACTAGGAAAAGGTTTGTCTATGAAAACAGGCTGATAGATTTACTCTACTGCCTTGCCAAAATGTCCTAGGAAATGGGTAATTGCCTCTGAAGACTGAAGAGTGGGTCTTTTTTTCATGTTTTAATATCTGTTGTGGTTAGAGTGCACAGAAAAGGGCCTGGTGGAGGAAACTTGTGCAGCTGTCTCCTCCAATGTTCAGCAGCAGAACTGAGAAATGAAACCCAGGCTCCTGATACCCAGTGGACTGACCAGCTACTAGCTCTCTTTGTCCTATTAAATTATTACTGCTTGCCTTTAATTTTTCATGCGTGTGAGCATCCATAGTATGGATTGATATTCCCATAACATAGGGAGGGCCAAACCAGCCACGTCTTTTTCTCAAGCTGTAAACTACTTCTCCCAGTTGTTGGCCAATGTGTACACATGTGCTTTATTTTCTCCTTAGCTTTTTTTGTCCTTTTTCACAGTTAAGGAAGAAGAGAACCTCTCAGATCAAATATATTGATATGAAAATAAACTAATATGAGAGTGTGAATTCTCATATCCAAAATATGAAATAGATTTTAGSAAGATGTTATATGGAAGAAAGGCGTCCTTGAAGGGCATTTGCAAGGGATGTTTGTCACTATTCTTGTCATAGAGTTAAATGGCTATTTTTTGAAAYGTAATGGTTTCTCCTTTAATAGTGTGTTATCTGAAGTTGCACCACTCAGTCGAACATTACTTATCCTGCTCTCTTTGGAATAGTTGCCACCTCTGTTATCTTGGAATGAGTAGCTCAGATCCRGTGAATCCCATTCTTCTCTATCCTGTGTTATCTCTTGTACTCTGTGTAAAGCCTCTATCTGCGTGTAAAGCTTTTCTATTCCAGGACTGTAACAAATGACACCAGATGACAATGTGAGGTTATAGTTTAGTTGCTCCTTTCTGTATTTCTGCTCTTTTCCATTGTTCTACTTGCAGGACTCTTTAGATTGGTGTGAAATAATGTCAAGCTGATTGAAATAACTTCAAATTGCCAGTCCTGGAAGTGGTAAGGCTGAAGCTCTATTAGATCACCTCTAGTCCAAAGGAGGCAGGACTGAGTGTACCTCTATCACCTCAGCCAGGTTTTGTTCTGGAGTTCTGCCCTTCCCTCTGCCCCTTCCTTGGTTCTCATGGCTTTCCAGCACAGAAATTAGTCTGTATTGTTTCAGGAATGACTTCCAATAATTATCTTTACATTTGAAAGTCTCCTTAAAATCTCATGTCTTCTGTAGCACAAGATTTCATCTCTARAGCAAAGGTTAAACTAAAGCTGGAATTATTTGGCTACAGGAATTCTTTCTCTAGTTTAAGAGAAGAGTATTCTGCCCATTCAAGGCCACATAGGTCTGTTGCCATCAAAAATCTGTTTGCTTTACATCCTCTAAAAATTGCCTTAGTCAAAGCACAAACAGACTTAAGTCCAAGGCAGAGAGCAATTTCCTCCTCTCTGGACACAACCAGCTATTCCAGTTTTCTAGCTTGGCACTTAAAACTTTTGCAATCCTGTCCCTTTGGTGATGTGATGTGACTTCTGGGGAAGTCCTCAGTGCTCAGGCAGCTGCTCATAGACCCACGATAGCCCAATAAGTGACAATAATTGTCATCTCCAGGATGGCCTCATCTGGAAGACTGTTGTGTTTATAACCCATCTTTTCTGCAGATTAATTCACTGAAATGTCCAAAGGTTAACTGATTGACACTTTGGTATTCCTGACTCCTACCATGATTAAATGCCTAGGACACACTGTCACAGGGGTGAATTTCATGGCATGAATATTTTTGGACAGGAAAGATCTCAGTGATTTGTGAGGGAAGAAGGAAAGTGAACTGAACCTTGGATATTTAGAGGGCGGGAGAAACCTGGCAAATAAGGCTAGCAAAGGACTGAGCTGACGGCCATCAGCAAACTAAATGACAGTTAACTATGACATTTAGAAACCAAATTAGAGAAAGCTGACTGAGCACTGGAAGTATGCTACAAGGAATGGGAAATAATGGTGGTGTATGAGGCTGGACAGCTGGTTTTGGTTCTGGGTTTCTGTGACAGGAAGGCTTTGGAGGAAGCTGAGGCGCAGGCTGTGTGGCTCAGGCTGGGGCCGAGCTGGGAGGAGGTCGTGCAGGGAATGTTGTTCTGAGAGTTCGGCTAACGGGGCACTGGAGAATAAATACTTGAAGAGTGCAGACAGCAGTGATCCCTATACGATGTTTTCACATTGTCATGAAATCTAAGAAAGAAAAATGAGAATAACCCAGAAGACTTGCCACAAATTTGGTTAGACTGTGAAATTTTGAGCGAAGCCCCTGAGCAAGCAGTAACTGCTGCAGGAGGAATTTGGGAAGCATTAGTTCAGAAACACAGTCACAATTGCCTTCATTTTTAGTCTTATTTGAGGGCTACAGTAATTTCCAAGCCAGTGATAAATCACTGCTTCGACGGCCATGCTGATTCAGCTGCTCTGGCTGAGGAACAAGCGTGGAGCCGGGCCTGTCTCCTGGCCTGGCCCTCAGCGCTTGGGGGAGCATCCGCCTCCGTTCCGCGAGTCACRGTCTGGAGCCTGGCAAGTGCACCAAATGAAGGGGAAATTGTGCCTTGTTCTTATCCTCCAGCAGGGGAATAGAGCTTACGTTTCAGTTCAGCTCAGCCAGATTAGACTATTGCGGGAAGGATTCCTAAGGGACAAAGGAGCACTTGAAAGAGCACAGATGAGYTGGGAAGGGGCATTGCCATCCGGATCATGGAGAATGGGAGCAGAAGTGACCAGGAAAACCAGCAGGTTGGTATCATGCACCTCTCCTTCCCCTTATTTGATACTCTTGCCTAAAACACTCCAGCAGCTCAGTCTAASCCTTGTCATATGACTGTTTAGGCTAGCCCAGGCTTACGCTTTGGCAGAGACTTGCTCATTGCTCACCTTGTGTAGCATGAAATCAGGATGATCTTGTCCTACCAAATAGGTGTATGTTCTAAAATCTGACTCTAAGCTTTGCTAAAGCTGAGCTTTGCTGGTAAATGCACAATGTTCTAGTAATAGGATGAATTTTATGCTGCCACCATAAAGCTTTCTGCAGCTTATTGTGCAAACTGGTGATGTGCACAAATGTGTGTGGGTCACGGGGAGTGTGGAACCTGGGAAGCCTCGTAGAAGTGAGGCATTAGCAAGAGAAACTAAACAGAGGGGGGAGAAAGGTCCTTATTCCTTATTATAATCAATCCTCGCCTGAAATGCAAGAGAATATGAATATTTGATGAAGGTTAATCAATATTGATGTGACCTACATGCCTGTGTGTGCTCTCAACCATTTCTTCTACTTTTTCTCTTTTTTTCTCTTATTGAATTTAGGCTTGAAATCTCGCATGTCCATAACCATTCCAGTCTTCTACTATTGGCCAAAGCTTAGCCAAGAAGTTGCATGTATTTCCTCTGGGTTACTAGCATAACACTTTGAATGGATCATGATTCCTCATTTTCCAAACCAGACTTTCCTCTTATTGATTCCAGAAATGTGTTTTTGTGTATTTATCATAGTTCTCAGAACTGTGAGTATAGGTTTTCACCTTTCACTTTTAATTATTTGGGGACCACTCTTTATAAAAGACTTCCTAGTCAATTCTAGTGACTGAGTATTTGTAGAAACTCTTCACATGTGTATGAACGTGTTCATTTAAGTGAAACATGATATATTAGCTTCATCCTGCTTATTTTTGAGGTCAGTGGGGATAACTCTTGGATACAAAAATCACTTTTTCTGAAAAATTGAAATCTAAGATTACAATAAATAATTTAAGCTTTTCTTTTTGTTTCAGTTAATGTAGAACAGGCTGAGATCATTTATTTATTTGAAGATGAAAATATAGTTAACTTGCAGTGTGTGGAATGGCAGGGAGGAGAATTTTATAGCTCTGCTAAGGTAAATGGACCCTTTTTTAAGATCCTCTGTGGACAAAGAGGGAATAGGGAACCTTAGCTGATTTATTTATTTAATTGTTGCACAATATTTATGAATGCAAATGTTCAATTTAGATCATAGTCTGTAGCTGTCTCCTCACCAGGCTGGTGACACCTTGCTCTGTCTTGAAGGAAGAAGTAGAATAAAYACTCTTTGATCTCAACAGTAGTGTAGGGCAAGGTGATTAATAGGAAAAAAAAAAAAATGTGGTTAGCTGTAGTATGGATCTCTCCATCATCTAAATAGATGCATATATAGATTGTGTACATCCTAGCATGGCTGCAGTGGGAAATGGAAAGGTTAGGAATGCAAATAAATATGAAATGCGCAGCTTATGATAATGCTAGTTTACAAAAACTGAGCATTATCTATGATAAACACACTGATATAAATAAAACTTATTTATTTTCAATTTGGGAAATGCAGAATTTAATACCGTTTATTGTCCAGGCTGGAAAGACTCCCAGGTTRGTTTTCTTGCTTTTTAATTTTCATTTGCTCACAATAATGACCACCAGTGCCAAAAAAACAAAACACTGGAACGGGTGCTTTTTTTTTTTTTTCCCCCTTTTTAACACTAATCTAAATAGTGGTGGTAATTCTAATTTTTTGCTCATGCTTAGTGATCTCAGGCAGCCAAAGCCTTATGTCCCATTTAATTCTGAGTCAGGGGCTGGGCTCAGCCAGGCCTGTGAAAACTTGTCAGCTTTCCAACCCTTAGTCACCACATCCACAAAGTGGGGAAAACATCTGCAGGTCAGCGCCACCCCCCTCCCAGGCCCCTTTTGTCTCTGGTTTTACCAAGCTGCTCCTACGCAGCTCGCGCTGTGACGCAGCGATAACTGCAGCGAGGCTTTCYCAGGGCTAAGTTGTTCCTGCTGGTTCCATTTGTCCTGCCTCTACAGCTGCCCTGAYTGCATAAAGAGAACTGGCTTCTTTTTATTTTTTTTTTCAATGAGACATAAAAATTCCAGTGCCCTTTTCTAACTTTCATAAGGGAAAAACAAGWTTTTGTCACTTGCTATTAATTTCCCCCATATGCTTTCTGTGTAACGGGGCTCATTGGGTGGTTTCATACAGTTGTGCTCTCTGAATAGCTATAATTCCGTTTTCCCAATTCATAGAAATGGATCTGAAATTGTCATGCTCAGAGGACAAAATAGTCACTGGTGGTGTATAGTTGCAACAGTTTTTGTCCTTTGAATGATGTTTTAATTTCCTTAGCAGAGTTGAAGCACTGTTTCACGTAGGAGACTTTCCGAAGGAAAAGGAAGAAATGGAGAGTTGCAGTTGCCCCCGGATGCCCACGGAGGAGCCGAGTGCCCTGCAGCGGCCGGGACGTCGATGCCGCCTGTTCCCCACGGCAGGACCGGCTGGAACGCCGGGTGCTGCTGACGCTGTAACCGCACGCGTGGGGCTTGTGCAGTTTGGAGCTGCAGGCTGGTTTTAAACAAAGCTCTTCATCCCCTTTCATCCTCTCTGCCCATGAAGAAGCCTTGAAAGGTCAGATACTGCCGGGGGAAAAACCTGGAGATGAAGCGTGTTCGCTAAGTGACGTGGTAAGGGGTTCAAGCGGAGGGCGAGGGCCGGTGCTCCAAGGGAGCTGTGCTGGGGCTGTGGCACCACTGGCTGTGCCCTCTGCAGCAACCTCGTGCCTGGGGATGCTCCCGGGATATCCTGGTGAGGAGGCAGTCCCGTGAGCTCCTCTGGCAGCCCATGAGCTGCCCTGGGGCTGCTCCAGGCTCCCCGTGCTCAGCTCCTTGTATGGCCCTGTAAGCTGTGTTGTGGCAGGAAAGGTGGATACATATTCAGTGACTGGGATACTGCAAAACTTAGTCCTCCCAAGAATAGCATTAAATTACCAGACCTGGAGACTAGTCACATATAGAAAAACTACTGAACAGCACAACAAAGATGTCTGGCATGTGCGAACTCGGGGAGCACCACTGGATTAACATAACGCTGCCCTCAACATTAAAATACACCTGTGTTCAGCTGTGTGGCTATAGACTATTTGAATCGTGTCCCGCCTGCTGGCAGTAAAGTACAAACCCTGTAAGTGCAGGCAGTGATGTACATTAAAAGTACTAGTTTGTTCTTGAGCAATGCTGAGCGACTGAGAGAGGCTTGAGCACAAGAAGTGGAAGCAGYTTCCAGTGGGTATCCCCAGGGGTACACATGCATCCCTGTGCTTCAAGCTTACAGAGTGTGTGTGAGCATGAGCCACATGTCGTGGTGGGGAAATGATTCTTTAAGTTAGTCTGTGGAATTAATTAAAAACAAGGGGTAGAAACTTGTGCTCAATTAAGCTTCCTCCACGCGCTTCCCCGCTCCTCCTGGCCGTGACGKATCCCTTCCGAGCGAGGGCCAGCAGTGCTCCGGGTGGCTGGGTCTGCCCTAACCMTGTCTGCTAGCCCTGAGCTCTGCTCTTTGTATCAGCAGCCTCGTGCGTGCGGCATGCCGGGGCTCGCAGAGCTGCTGTGCAGCGCGCGGGCTGCCGGCCCTCGCAGTCCTTGCTGCAAAGACGGTGTTTATCCCTGTGTTCCCTCTAGGCTTGCAGCAGCCGTGCTCACGCTGGAGAGCTGGCACTGCCTCTCTCGCCTTGCTGGCTCGTTCGGAACGTATGGCACAATCTAGACAAGTGGTTCAGTAATAAAAGGATTCACTTTATGGCCAAACTCCTACTGGTTATTACTTATATCCAGCTGCAGCTGAAACTTATCTCTTAGAAAAAGAGAAGGGGAAGTGTTTGCCAGTTTCTTGGTATTTTCTGAAACGGAAAATTTCTATTAAAATAGCAGACAMAGCTTTGTGGACAGTGGCGCTCTTCTAGGATATGAAAGGACTTAAAATAATGTCTCACATCTTTGGATTGCATGCAACAGTCACAAGCTTCTATGAATATAAGGAAAATAAAGTACACTAAATAGTATTTGTACCCCTCAACATACTTCTAAAATTATCCAGATTTCCGTGTGTATTCTTGGTAGCTATTTAAAAAGATGTAGCTTTTCTGCTTTCTTTGCAAAGAATTTGCACCGATTTATTTATTTGTTCAACTGCATTTTTCCCGTTTTGCTTCATACGTAGCTGTGTTGTTCTGCAGAGCAGCTTCCTCCTCGTTCTCACTCATGACTCAGCTCTRTCCCGGCTGGCTCTGGGAGCAGAGAATTTTTACAGAGCGAGATCACTTTTCCCAATACGTTTTTCAGTTGGTCACTTCRAGCTCTGTGCTTTATTTGGTGTGGCCAAATCCAAGTTCATGGCATCCAAGCATACAGCAATGACTCACACTTAGTTTAAATTGCACATATCAAATCTGGCACGACTGGCTGATATTTAATATGGTTAATATCAAACTACTGTGTCACCTAGCTATAATAGTCCTGTACTTTAGTCTGTTTAATTCTGCTGCTGCTTTTAACTTTCCTTAGAAAGAAGGGAATGTGTTTTCTACCCCAGGCACAACTGCATTTTTTTGCATGGAGATTTATTGATGTTCAGACCAGGACTCTTCCCAGAGAGCTGCAAATTCAGCAGAAATGCAAATGACACTGTGCTTCTAGCCAGAGTCTTCCTTGTAGACATCTGCAATTTCTTAATCATAAAATGAACTTTGGAGTGCCTTGGGTTGTAAGGAATGCTGTTTTACTTCTAGGCAAAATGAAGTGTTTCTGTCTTTTTTTGTTTTTTTATTTTTTATTTTATTTTTATGTTTTTAGGGGCAACCTTGGGTTAGGAAGGAAAGACTGTTGTGTTGGGTTCCAGCTGTCCCTTCTGCCATTTAGTCTCTCCCCTCTGTGGCTCTTGGTTTCCTTTAGAAATGCTTCAAACTACACACTTAATTGATCTTTTCCAAATTTTGGAACTCGTGAAGTTTTCAGTTTTCAAATGCAAGCTCTCCCTTCAATGTTAGTGTTAGCTGAGGCACAAGGAGTTTGAAACCTAGTTTGAGATCAATGACATCCTTCTCTACTCATTTAATGGCAACTTTTAAAAGAATAACATGCTGTTATGTCTTTATTATCCTTTAGTGATGAGGACAGTGAGCACAGTAATAACTTGAAGCTGCCGTAGGTTAATGGAGTTAAGCAGGTCAGGGTGCATTGTGAAAGCAATCAAGGGGGCCTTAACGAGCTCCAGCTGAGTGACAAGCCCAGGTTTATACAGCTCGAAGCAGAGAGCACCTTATACCAGAGCAGGTCTTGCTGATTTGAAACTCCCCTAGAGGAGATTTCAGCTGTTGTCACTAAAGACAGACAGCCTGGCTCTCAGCGAGGCTCTGAAGGTTATGCAGAGCAAATAGAAGTTGAGGGAAGTCAAGACTTGTGGGTGTTTCTTGGTTGATCTCTTTTACTTTCTCTATTTGTCATTAAAAGGGAAAGAAATAGGGGAGGCAGAAGGGAAATAGTATAAAATGTAGTTTATTTACAAGGTGGGTTTGGGTTTATGAGGGCAATTCAAAGTCCTACAGGATCTATAAACACCATAAAATGGCAGCKATGAAATACTTTTCCAAGAATGTTAGTTATACTGTAAGAATATTTTTCTATTTTTACTGTAAGAATATTTTTCTATGGTATTTTAACTTATGATGGTTCCTGCTAATTTCAACTGCTTTTGCATCACGTTTTTCCTTTATTAGGGTAGATGTGTCTCAGGTGAACCAGAAGGAATGACAAGGATCACTTTGCTCCCAAGTCACTTCTCAATTTTTAATGTGTTACTTTTCCCTTGTGGCTACCACAGTGTGATTTTGTGTATTTTATGGCTGAAGTCTGAGCGAAATGCTGTGTGCCSAGCTGTCTAAAGCTTTTGAATTCTGATTTTGTGACTTGCCCAAGACATAATGTATTTGCAGCTATTTATTCCCACACCTAGGCTCATGTCCCAACTCACTGGACCATTTTTCCAGCTTCAGGAAGACACATCTCCCCATTTTCCTAAAATGTTAAGAGAATTAATATATCCCGTGCAATTTTGGGCCTTGTAAGCCCTCTTAGGGAAAGGCAGCTTCCTTCTGATCTTTCTAAAATATAATATGGCTCAGGCTGTGGAGTAGCAGGAGAGGGAGAGCTGGTTCCTAACACAACGTGCGTTAGCTGCTGGCGATGGATGAAAGCTCTAGGAGGACGTGTCCTTCCRTGGATCTCTGGGCTGCTCACAAGGATGCTCTGCTCTCAAGGCATTATTTCTGCTTGCTTGTTCTGTGTGCTCTGTCTCTTTGAATAATCCTTTCCGAGTAATTTGAAGTGTTTTGATTCCAGTTTTGTAACAGTAACATTGCAACAGTGCACAACTGTGGTAGGTGAGTTACTGTTTTCCTATAACTGGAAGTAGTAAAAGCAGCTTCCTTTCAAAGTCCCTCTTCTGATATGAATTTAATTTTCTAAATAACTTTTGCTGCTATGCTTTGCTCTCCGCAAAATGAAACTTCAAAAATAAATTTCAAAGTTTTTGTACTATTCAGGGTTTCCTGTGTAAACTTATGTGTGTTGAGAATGTTATTCAGACACTTCCTTTATACTTCACTAAGGTCATCATCTTTTTTAGCAGTTCAAATTGTACACGGGTATAGGAGAACTATTTCAGCGTTCAGATTTCATATGAGTGGTGCAAAGATGATGTAAGGGTTTAAACATATCAGCAGCTTTAGACCTTGACTGTGGAGCTCAGCAAATTTAACTTCCAGTGAGAATCTTTCTACTAATAACATGAGTTTTTATTGTGGTGTTCCTGGGAAATGGTGTCATCTTTCGTTTTGTTCAAATGTGAAGACTGGTAGAGTTCATTAGCTGCTTACTCCATACATAATTGCTGATTTCACTTCCTGTGGTGGCTATGCGATAGAAGAGATGGCTTTTCCGTGTATTTAATTTGTAATTCAATTTGGGTGAACACAGTTGCTTGTCAATCAGCTCCCTGAGAAATTTTCACATCTTTCTATTTATGGTGTTACTCCCTGTTCTGCAGATACTGATGATGGGTTATTCATGTTCCTCCCAGCAGTCCTCTGTTCCACTCTTTCTCTCCTAAGTGCCAGCTACCTTTTTTCCTCAAATTTTCTAGYTAATTAACCTAATTAGGTTAAATCACAGTCTTGAAGACCATGATACTTATGGCTTTTTCTTTGAGCAATTGCTGTGCTTGTTCTTCTCGTTTCCCACCATTTGTTTTCATTGCTGCAGCACCCGGTTTAATGTAATTCCCATTTTCCCCCTCTAAAGCAGTGAGCAGTTGAGTGCTCAGGTTCACCAGAGCGGCCCCACAAGTGGTTGTCTTGGCACAACCAGACAGCGACAGCAAATGAGTGCGTGGGTGTGCTCACRAGGTGGGGGTGGGAAGAAGGAAGGAGAAGGTTGGAACAGTGGGAGTTGTTGAGGAGATGGAGCAGGAWTGGGAGCAGGTTACCTGCTGTCCTGAGGGGCTGGCTTGGGTGGTGTGTCTCACTGTAAAGCACGCAGGCAAGTTAAGAGAAAGAACAATTACTGTTGGGCATGGAAGAGCTGTGAACAAAAACTTATGTATGTTTCTCTTCTGGAATTAATAGAAGTGGAAGAATATTTGTGCTATGGGCAATGAAGTTTTTGGAATTCATTTGTTTTTCATGATCACAATGGATGTCTATTCAGGTAACCATCACAACTTATAGCAACCCAACGTGCTGAAACAGTGCTATAGCAGTTCAGTTGTTATGCTATGCTTGCCATCTGCACAAACACTATGTGCAGTTCAGTCTTTAATCMAGGCTGCAAAGTCCTTGCTTTGCTTATCTTAATGTGCATGGGTCTTTAAAACAAAGCACAAAAAACAGGCTCCTGAGAAGAAGTAGTCGTCAGAAGTGAAGCTATATTGAAGATTTGTGCTGTGAAATGAGAAGCATGAGCTCTATATAACCTCGTAAAATTAAATTGCATCTTCAGGAACACAAGACATGGCTTTAAAACGTAGTAGAGGTGGCTGCCAGACAAGTGGCAGTGTCAGCCCTGGCACCTAACAGGGAATCTGATTTTTGATTTTTGTGGTCTTGTTCATGAACTAGTTTTTAAAGCTACTTAGAGTTTTAATCCATTAAGAGCAAAATCTATACTAGACAGACCTGGATGCTATTGGGGGGTAAGCTATTTTTTAAATTCCAGGGGACTCAAAATTGATATTTCCCAAATTTTCACATTATTTAGTTTCATGTCCCACAAGCTACAGTGCAAGAGACCTAGTACAAGAGATTAATCCTTGTGGTCATAGAAGTTATTTTTACCCTTAGAGGATCAAAGTAGAGCTTTTTATTTTTCTGTCCAAAACCTTTTGGCAGAAAAGCACTTGATAACATTACAAAGGTTTCCTTGGTTTTCCAATTTTTTAATTTTATTATTTCTACAGGGTAAATGTCAATCTAATAAAATGAGAATCTTTCAATTGACTTTCTTTGAAGGAGAGAACATTCGGAGCTTTGTGAGTGTTTGTGATAAATCTTTTACAGAACGAAAACTTGCAAACATCTGGCTCAAAAAAAAAAACCCAGTCCAATTATTTTAGCACCTCGCTGTGCGGGACATGGTGGTTTTGGTGAGTCTAGTATGCTATTTGCTCGGTGTTGATGCCGAGAGAGGTTCAAGGGAGGCATCTGTAGCACTTGGTGCCTGTTGGAGAGCTGCTGTGTGAGCTCCTCCCGGCAGCGCCTTGGGAGAGGTCACTGCTCCCCTCAAATCCCTGCAGCGCGGGCGGGATGGAGCTGGGAGCCGCCCTGCTCAACGAGAAGCTGAGCGGGACGTTTACCCTCCTTGCCTGGCCTCTGCCTTGCCCTGTGCTTGGCTGTGCTGCTCTGAGGTGAACTGCTCCGTGGTGGGACACAGCAACGGGTGGCCGTGAAAGGGGCAGGAATTAGGGGAGCAGCTCTGCACGCGCCCAGGACAGGGGAGCYGTCGCTGCACGTGAGCAGAGCTGCGCGCTCTGCTCTTACCTGTGTCACGGGGCTGGGGGAGGAGGCTTACTTCTTATCACCCCTTTTTGCTTAATGCCAACTCTCAAGCCCTGTTTTATTTGGGGGAAAAACAAACAAAAACCAACAAAAAAACCCATTCTATTCTGGAGGGCAGTTTAGAAATGTAAAGATTTCTTTACATTTACATTTCAGTTTTTAAATTTCTCTGTGGCTTTCATATGCACCATGTGCACTGCTTGTGTGAAATAATGTCTTTGTAGCTCAATTCAATGTAATTAGAAAAAGGCTAAATGTGGAAGTGAGAATTTTCCTTGCAGTTCCTCTCCTATTTTGGCATACAGGTAATATTTTTCATGGGTAACAGTGTCTTTGGCATGAGTGGCAGGGATTTTTCTGATGTCGATGCACTTGCATCATTTTTCACCAAGACTGAATTCAACTGTGTTGYGTGTGTTGATTTTCCTGCGATAGGAGGAAGAAAGTTCAAGCGCTTGGACCAAGCGGCTGTGACGGAGCTGAGGACAGGACCGGCCATCGCCGTGCGGCCGAGGTGGCCGCGACGCTCGTGCCTCGCGATGGGGACAGTAGCTTCTGGCAGAGGAGCCAAAGGCAGTGAGATCTGCACCCACCTCAGTATCACCTGGCGTTATCTTCACAAATTTAGGCTGCTTCTGCTTTACCATCGCTTTTTTTTTTTTCCCCTCTGCCCTTGAAAATAGGAAGCTGTAAAGTCCCTGACAGAGAAAATTATCTTCACTTTTCATTTTCTTACAGGAAGAAATGGTCTCCAGTATTTCATATCAATTCCTCAGTAACCATTCTACTGCCTTGGAATCTTTTTCTTTTGTGACAGATGTGGTGGAATTAATCTTTCCTATATAAAATGGATGATTTTATTAACAGGTAATGATGAACAAAGATTATCTTCTGTTTCTTTTTTCTAGAAAAAGATAATAGCATTTTTTCCTGTTTAATAGATGCAGAGCTAAGTTTAAAATCATACTTCTACCTTATGTGTTGTAAGGTGTATGTAACAGTTGTAAGGGGTGTGTGTAATGGCATGCTTTTTCCTATGGACCATTTTTTGGGAAGGTTTGTAACTTCTCAATTATTTTTCTCTGAATCCCCTATTCCTGAAGCCTTTATTTATCTCATCTGTGTCTTTGCTTTATGTGCACTGACATCCTAATCCTGTCAGATCCGAGTTGTCCGCCCTTGCAGCGTGTTTAAGTCTCTAATGGCTGAACAGCAGTGCAGCTAAAGAGCCGGCACCTTCCAGCCCTGACCTACAGAACAAGGACAKTTGGCTTCTGATTTGCACGGGGCTGAGGAGATTGCTCCTGTCAAGGGACATGCAAAAGCAGTYGGTGTGCTGAGCTATAATTACAGTAAATAGCAATGAATTGGCCCTTTAAAATYTAGTTTGCCCAATTTATCCTGTTCAGATGTGCAAATTGTCCCAGAAATAGCCCCAAAGCTCCTTACCCCAAATGGCATTTTCTGTTCTCCTTTTCTATTCTTTTCAGAAACACAGTCAGCTACAGGCAGGAGGTGTGTTGGTCTCTAGAGACTGAGTTTGGCATTRCCATATTTCTCTTTAATAACCCTCATACAGATTGTCATAATGAAATTATCCTACTCTAATCCCTCCAGTCATCTTTATTTTTAAATGCATGTTGACTTTTTGGTGGAGGATTGTTCAGTCTGGACCTTAGTTATCTAGTTACCTATAGTAGTGTTGCTCAAAGTACTTCTAGAAACTACCTCGAAATTAGCATGTGTATTTTCTTTTCTTTTTGTTTCTCTTTTTTTCTCTTTCTCCTTTTTTCTCTCCTTTTCTTTTTAGTTTTTTTCCCCTTTTTTGCTCTAAGTATGTTATTGACTTTAAATGTACAGGAAATCACATCACTAATTGGTATAAGAGGTAGTGGTATGGCTTTATTACATTAATGTGTGTTCAGTAGACAATACATTTCACTTTGAAAAGATGATGGGTTTTAGGTATGACTAATAAAGGCCAGAATTTTCAAATATATATTTTTTCAAATTTTCATATCCAGCTTAACAGTAATAATACGTTATGCATAGTGTAATGCKAAACATGAATACTTCATTCCCAAATCACTTGACAGTTATATTCAAATATATTATTTTAAAATGTGTGCCACTACAGACAAATATAAATGTGTGAATATTATTTAATATGCCATCATTTTTTTCTTTATGGACTCTTAGATTTGAATTACAAATCATGCTTCCTATGGCTTAGCACTTAAATCCACAACATGTAATCTAAGTGACTGAGCATGAATTTAGCTGTCTAGTATTAAGCATTTGCTTTTGACTGTACTTATCTTCAGCCTTATTTCTTATTTTAATRCAGAATTTACCTTTTAGTTGCTACTGCTTTTCAGCTTGGTTTCCAAAAAAGAATTAGCACACAGTTTCATGCTCACATTTTTTTAACAGTTATGTTAGTAGAATCTCAAAGGTTTCAGAAAAAAATCTTGAAGAAATGCCTATGATTTAATACTGTAACTTAAAGTTACTATTATTAGTCTATAAATGTGTCAGGGGAATCCTTCTTTTTAAGTTTCTGATCTTTTTCTCTGTTCCCTTCTCATTTTTACATTATAAGCAGAATCAGGAAGCATAGTGGGGTGCAAGGAAAGAAAAGCTCTTAAGCGTATGCGGATTCCAGCTAAYGGTTTTCTAGACTTAACTTTTTTAGAGGATTTGAAGGATAGGTGCATTTGTGCTCAGTGTTTTTTTTCTGGTTTTGATAAAGATGAGGAAAATAGCCCTTTTCAATATTTCARTTGTACATGGAAATAAGAAGGAAAGAAAAACCCTAATAACATGTACTGCAAGACAGCTTAGCATCCATATGAGATCTGGGTATATGAAGAACAGCTTTCGCTGCCATCTGTTCCTTGCTGGGGTTGTGACAGTCTGCATCGGTTCCAAGTGCTCACTAAGGTAGACTAAACATGTTTAATGAAAAACCTATGGAGGGCATAGGGTAAAGGAAGGAAATCCCATGCTGCTTGTAGACACATCCAGATTGTTGTTGTGGTGCATGTCCAGTCAGCCTGCTTTTGTCTACGCACTTTTGGCTTTGTTTGGGAAGTCTGTGCCTGCTCTGACATGCTTATCTGCTCGTATTGGCATATTCAAGGGTCAAGGAGACCTGCTGCAGTGAGAGAAGAAGCTCTCTTGTCACAGGGATTGTGAACTCTTCCCTTCCAGGTAAGCAAACGGCTAGAGGGAGAGAGCAGCGATGGCAACTTTCTACTGTCAGATTGCAGATTTGGGGAAGGTCACAGTCCAAGTATCTCTCAAGTTCAAACAGCAACTAAAACTCTAAAGAAATTACAGATCAACTGAAAAGTAGGAGAGTCCTTGCTGAGGAGCACCCTGGTATATTTATTGTACATGAATTTGTGTTTCTTCATTGTGACCCTGTGGCCAAGAAAGCCTGTGGTGTTCTGGGTTGCATTATGAAGAGGGGAAATAGGGTACTCTGAGATAAACATCCATCTCTTTCCTTATTCTTGTAAATTAACATTAAGAAAGAATCCATTCCAGATCATCATCTGTCACAAGGTGACCAAGGTCATCCAGTGAAACACTCCAAAACTGGAGTGCAGGTAATTCCTATTGCTTCCTCTGAAAAATGGGGAAATGRATGGGTTATTTGGGCTGCACTATAATTTAGCCCCATTTTTCTCAAGTTTCCTGTTGAAATCATTATTCTGGAAATGTAGATTATTCAGTCAGGCCACTTCAATTGTACGCTACTTATTAGGAGCGGGTTGATTACTGGCTTTAACTTATTTTCTCTTCTGATCTCTTTTCTGAGATTACACAGAAACAGRAAGGAAGGGAGATAATATTGCTATATTTAGTTGATGTTGCTAACTTTCTCCAAATTCCTGTTTTTCAGTAGTTGCCTCATGGATTTCAAAATATCTTCTGTAACTGTGAATGTGTCAGGAGTTGCTAACAAGCACTTGTAAGTGCAAAAACTAAAGTATAAATATTTTTGTAAAAATTGTTCCTAAATTACATAGTTGGCGAATGAATAAGAATCTATTTAGTCTGCTAATTTTTTCCAGTGACTCTATACCCAAGGGCATCCACGCTGAAGAGACCTATGACCACATTTTGAATCAGTGGCCAGGATCTAGCAACAGGATATTTTTAAACATACAAAGTGTCTAATATTCAGCAGTGAGAATGCATTGCAAACCTAAACGTGGGGGAGAAGGTTTCAGACTGAAGAATTTCTGGCTTACAATTTTACTGGGCTCATATTTATAAACTTCTTAATGCAACATTTGCTCTTAAACCCCCTAAAGGTAATTTAACCTGAGGAATGTAAAATTATAATCAAAGCCTGGATGTTTATTTAAGGTGGATATGAAGAGGGTGTATTCATAGCTGTCCTTTTGCAGATATGAGGCCTTAAAATTCCAGAAACTCCTTAACAAAATATATGGCATGGTGAAAGATTGTTTCATGATAGGATGAACATCTATGAGATGACTAACAAATTCCTGTGTAAGTGAGAAATTATTTCATTGCAGAGCYTTGTATCACTCCTGAAATTAGGGGCCCAGTCAAATCCAAACTATTTTGACTGTCTGTTCTCTTCAGGCTTCAATTACAGTAACAAAATTATGTCTGGTTAAATGCAAATGAGTGTCTGTTATTTGTGAGATCACGAGGAAAAAAAGACAGCTTGGTGTAACTGTGAACAATGTGTGGGTTGTGGTGGCTTCCAGCAAAGGGGACGCTGACTTTTCTCTTTGCGTCCTTTTTCTGGACTATAAATCAGAGTCTAGAATGAGATCTAGAAGTTTACAAATTCAAAATTGAAGAAATAATTCAACTTCTCTTAATTAAACTCCATTATTCAGCAGCTGAATAGGAATATCAAGTGAAAGACTGTGACATGAGAAAAGGTTGGCACCATCTTCAACAAAAACTGTCACTTATTCCTGGGTGCCTTAGGATGGTTCTAGGCAGACTGCCAGCGTTCAGCTGACCAGACATCAGGAGAGCTATTGTTGCAGGAAAACTACTCAGAAAAATCATTCCAAACTTACGTGATTGGAGTTGTTGCATTGACTTATTAGTTCCCTTAAAGAGAGTTTAAAAAAATTAAAAAAAAAAAAAAAAGCTGATCCTCTTGACCACCTATCTGAATTTGCAAGGATAGATTGGCAATACTGGAGTTGTTTGTTGTTGTTGTTGGAGTTGTAATCTCGGTAGTCTGAGTAGCTGGAGGAGAGTGTCACTGCTGCCTTGCACTCTGTAGAAGCTGTTTGTAATTTCTTGGAATGACTTCCCTTCCCTTTTCCAGAAGTCCTGGTAAGAGCTAACGCGGGCCGTTAGCATTGCTGTGTACCACAGGGCAATGCTCTCCCCTGGCTTCTGGAAGTCCTTCTCCCGGGTTCTCAGTAGCTCAACTCCTAGAGCAAATCAAACCAATATGTGATTTTAGGCGCTCTCTGGATAGGCCTGTGTTTGGCTCCCATGGGGAAGTGGCTGCTCTGCTCCCAGCAGCTGTCCTGCGTTATGTGGCTTCCTGCAGGATGGTGCCAGATCTTGAGATTTTCAGTTTGCTCGCTCTGATTTTTGGCTCAAAACCCGATTCATTCAGTTAYGAGACTGTGGTTTCTGTTTTCATTTAAAATTACAGTAACTGAACCTTTCTAGAATGTAGAAATCAAACTGTGAAACACTGCAACACAAGCTGTGGGGAGGCTAGAAAATAACTTGAAGTTAAATAAAGCAAAAACAAACAAACTGTATGTGTCTATGAACGCATGGTCACTTCCCAGTTTCTCACCTGCCAACTATGTCCCAATGATATACAGCCCTAAACTCCCAGGTTTTCTTCTCTGCTTTCCGAGTTCTGCCTCTACAGCCTTTTAAAACGGTGTAACCCCTTTTAAACATGTATCAGAGAAGTGCTGTTTTGGCCAAGAGGAAAACTGTGTCACCAGCTATCAGTCCTGGTGACTCTTGATGGTTTTGCACCCTGTCAGTGAGCTCTGGTATCAGAATGCCCAAACTCCCTCTCAGTGTGATGCGTGAGAAACTACAACGCTGAAGATCTGGAGCCAAAACATGGTCAATGATATCACAGGGTTCTTTTGAATGAGTTTTAGTGTAGTCAAGTTTTCCCGTGTATTTAATTTTACAGTGTATTTTAGAGTACGAGAGCTTTAGTGTGTTGGTAGATTTAATCCTGCTTCCGTTTAAATCCACTAGAACAACTTCCAGTGCTTGGAAACTAGAATGCGGTGGATTTACTACACCTGAAATAGAAATGATCTCCTGTTTCCCTCCCCACCTGCAATTCAACCTCTTGGTGGCTTCTGATAAATCCAGCTGTGTGGCTTTTCCCCSGACAGCTCTGTCGATACAGGAATATCAGGTGTCTGCAGGCTGGTAAAGGATGCAGCTGCCTGTATGGCCCTGGAGCAATCTCTCATTATGTAACACTGTCAGAARTAAACCGAAATAGTAATGTTTTGTTTGCAAGTGTAAGGTCAAGCAATGCTTTATATCCCATGTCCAGAAAAGAGAAGCAGGAGCTGCAAGGGCAAAACAGCTTCATGCCTCTGGTTTAACCGATTAGAAGTTTAAATGGAAACAAAGAGTATTTCCTGATAACAGAGTTATTTTATCTGACACAGGAAGAAATGTAAGATCCAAGAGACTGACATGCAAAATGTAGAATAATCAGGTTGTTTACCTAGCTACGGTTGTGCTGCATGCCGTTGCTTTGGTACTTGTTTGGCTGCTTTTGTCCATTTGTTTTGCTTTCCTCTATTATCTCGGGAAAGTCTGGAAAATTGTTGTTTTCTTTTAGATATAAACCAGCTGCTTAAGACTCATATTCTGGGTTTTGTGATGAGTTTATTGTTTTCTTAGATCTCTCAGTCCCTGAAGGGTTGATGAGAGGCACATTTTTATTGATACAAATTATTGTCTGGTATTGTACTAACATTTAAGAGTCCAGTCATGAACTGAGATTAAACTGATTCAGGCATAATATTTTTTGAGGAAAAACACAGTTGCTACATCCCTTTCTTCCTTACTTTCCTTACCTCTTATGTTTTAGTCAGGATCAATTGCTATAGCTTATTTCTGCAYGGGGTGTAGCTAGTATGACTCTTAATAGCAATTTGCTGTTTGGGTGTTGTCCATCCAGTTCAGCTAAATATTTACTATGGGATAAATACTACTGTGTCAAGCAAATAAAACCCAAGAATCAATGCCCGTGTTTTCTCCTACCTGCTCTGTTCCCTCTTTGATCAAACGTGTAGTCACGTTTTGGCTGCACTCCATCCCAGTCAGTTCTCAGAGCTGCTGGGTGGTACTGCCGGCTAGTAGCTGAATGCCACTTGTTTGGACTTTATCTGCTAACAGAAAGGTCCTTTTGGTCCACTTGATATCTTTGATTTCCTTGTTGGCATCTTAATCTCAAGACCAGGTACAAAGGAGGACTCCACGCTCTGTGAGGCTGGACCTTAACTTGGCCAGAAGAAACTTGGATTGAAGTTCTGCCTGAAGTTCTTTTAACTGTTACAGTGAACACCAGCAGTATGCAACACCCCCAGTTAATGGCTTGTAATGGGAAACAAATCTTTTTTCTTTCTAGATAAATGTATTCCAAGTTTTTTTAAAAAATACATATCTGTCTAGCCTACTGATGCATTTCATAATGTTCCTTTCCTGGGAATGCCTCTTTGAAGTATTACTTCTGAAGCAGTTGCTAGGATTCTAGACATAAGGGAAAAAATAGAAACGCATCACACTTAGAGTATTTTGTTTTCCTTATTATCCAAGGCAGCAACCCTCTTCTTTCATTAAAATTTGCAATAGTATTCCATTAATTTAACTTTTGGGGGAGGAAGCAGAATGTCTTTTAGATGGGATCATTTCTATTTCCCATGGTAGCAGAGTGCCTTAAAATTAATGGTCACATTATACTTTTGAGCAAGATTGCTGCATTTTTTTTCCTAAAGTAGCATATTGTGCTTGGCTGAATAGACCCACCTAATGTCACTTGTAATTTCAGTAATGGGATTGCCTGGTGCCTCGTTAGAGACTTTTTGTACTAAAGATGGGGGAAAGCAGCAGAAACTGCCGTGTTTTAAAAGCTGCATGTGAAATAACCCGGGCATCGCTGAGTGTGACAGCTTTTTMGAAGACTTGCAAATCAAACTAAGTGCTGTGCAGAGGTGAAGGACAGACACCGGGTCTTAGTGCAGTGGGCAGTGTCAGAGAGAGGCTGAAACTAAAGGGACCTGATGCGACAGATGAGCTGAAAAATACAACATCCTTGTTGTCTAATCATGTGGGTAGATTAGAAGATGGGAAACCCCGAGATTAAGGAGCTTACAGTAAGAGCTACCGCTTAGGCTGCGCACCAGCCTCTCAGCAGTCTTAAGCTACTGGGGAATTGTTGCAGAGATGCYGCAAGTCTGACTAAATAAATAAAGGAAGGAGGAATGTTGTAAGTCAGTGCAATTCTAGATTTTAATTTCTGCTGTTCTACAGAGGATTGAGGAAGGGTAAAAGCAGGGAGGGGAAGAGTGTCAGTTCTATTCATGGTTTAGGAAACAGAGGAAGGAATTGCAGATGTGACTTTCCTCCATGTGGATGCATGCCTCCATGTGGATGCCCTTGCCCTGCTGATTGACGCAGTTTGTGCTTAAATATTGCTGTGATGTCCAAGGCCCTGGCCAGGCCAAAGAAAATGAGAAGCTCTGTCCCATGGTGCTTGTGGTTTACAAGTCTGCAAGGAATTAAGGTCTGTTGGGGGAGCCTATAACCACTGCCCAGCTGGTGTGTCAGGTAGGCTGGGCTGAAGCAGCCCAGGCTTAACGTGAMTGATGTGCAATGAGTGGCAGTGCAATGAGAAAAAACAGGAGGTCCTAATGTGCTTGTCTTTTTTCCTTCCTAAAACGTAAAAACATTGATTTACTAGTAGTTATTGGGACCAAAGACAAAGCTTCCACTTACCTACTGCAAGAATGTGCTGCTTATTGCAATGTGTTTGGCAAATCMCAACTTAGTGTAATTTTTTCCAAGCTAGGGAATCATCCAAGCAATCTGCCATATCCATCACTGCTCACTGAGCTTATTGACCTTGGGAACAGCGCTGGGTAAACAGGCAGCTTCCCCTGACCTGGCTGTCAGCAACATATTAGCTCAAACAATTGCAGCAACTTTTACCTGCTCCATGGAACATCCAAATTATTTTGGGAGGAAATGTATTTTAGGAAATTTAATTAGAAAGATACCAAAGCGTGCAGGTACTTGTGGTTTAATTACTCAAAAAGGATGAATTGCTAAATATATTTTACTACTTCTCAATTGCTGATCTTTTGTTTGCTTAACGCATGCTGGTTCCACAACTGCCAAGCAGTGGATTTTTTGAGCAGAAATTTTAATGAGCGTTGCAACAGTCAGTTAAAATCATAAACATTTTAAATGTTCTGAAATCTAGTAAAAAAATATGACATAAAAATTTAAATTCTTGATGTTATAAAAGGGATATCTTAAAAAGCCTGTGTTCTTTTCAAGTCCTGCAATATATGTGCAAGAAAGAAAGGCCTGCTGTGGGTTTCTGAAGCRTTAAAGGACACACAGTCTGTTGTCAGCTTATTTTCAATGTGAGCATTTGAAAACGTAAACCAGGTCCTAGGAAGGTCCCTCCTTTCTCCCGTCCTTGCTGCGGGTGCTCCCAGCTCCTTGCAGCCCAGCGTGTGTCCTGCTCGCCCCTTATCCACTTTCCCTTCTCCTTCCCGACTATTCCCTGCCTCCCCTACATTCTGCTTGTTCCTCAGCTCTCACTCTTCCTGGCACTTCTTGCTCACTGTTTCTCTGCCTTCTGCTGAACCCAGAACCACAGGGCTGGCTCGGAGCCTCCTCGGCTGGGATGGCGACCAGGGCTGTGATTGTGACCACGAGGAAGCGGCGGCTCCGAGGACGATGGAGGAGCAGCATCCCCCTGTGGCTTCAGGCTCCTGAAGCACACGGCCAGAAATCATTTTTGCAAGTAAAGATGCACAAGCATGGCAGGTCAAGGTAACGTTTACCTCTTCTGGCTGTCCTCCCTGTATGATGAGGGCCCTTTAGCCCTTGCTCTGAGGGCTGTGYGTGGCCAGGCTGCCTTTCCAAGGAGGGTTTATTCCCAGGAAAATGTTAAGCAGTAGCAATTCTGAGCAATGGCTTGAAATACCAGCTCTTCGAGACCTTGATAAGAATTAAGTATATATTTGTGAACTGAGATGAAAAGTATCAGCCAGCACTGAACAGCAAAGAGATGCTTCCCTTGGCAGGGCTAGTGCTAGCCCTGTGGTTCCCCCCTCCTGTCATTTTGGCTAATTCCCCTGAATTTGGTGCTTTCAATAGAGATGAATTAGTCCTGCCAGGGAGTGTCCCAGGGAAATAGGGAAAGCAAGGATCAGGAATGTTATAATGTTCCTTTATCTYGCAGTTAAGTGTACGTCTTGTATGCCTTGCTTCATTCTGAGGGAAAATGTTCCCGTTGCAGTACTTCGAAAATAGTGACAACATAAAAACATGCTCATGTTGTGAGAAGAGAGAGAGATGATAGGATAGAGACAGCTTAACCAGTGCTAGTTAGCAGCCCAACCTGGATGAGGGCTTTTCACTGTTTTAGTAATCTTAGAAGTCAGGCTTCTTGGTACTATCAGGGCCAATGCAGTCCACAAGTCCAATAGGAAAATATTTAGGTTTAAAACTATGGCACACGTGAAAGACTGAACAGATTAATTTTGTGGTGTTTTTTGTTGCAATTTGGTAATATTCATTCTTGAATTTTAATTTAAGAAAAATAGAAACATAATGAAAAATAAGCCACTGAAAAATATTTAAGAAATAAACAGCAAAATGAAATGTTTAAGAAATCAAAATTGCATAATTATCTATGAAAATACTAACTTAAATTATTTTATTTTTAATAGTAAGCCCCACAAACTGGATGTTTATACAATTGCCAATCCGAAAATAATTAGAGTCWGGATCCTGGAGTTTTTCAAATGCTTTAATGGAAATATATTGCAGGTAAGTATTTGGTTTATAGTATCTGCAGAGTCAAGTCTTAMGGGATTTTTATCATCATGGTGTAAATTAGACATTAATAATCATATGCCTAATACTACTGTCAGTGGGGACGAAATGAAGCCAGATGATTTTAATTGGGTTTCCATGTGTGGAGAGGCATTGGAATAGCTGGAAACTCTTTTTAATAAAATACACCAGTATATAATTGTTCTCTCTAAAAGAAATGTAGATAGGGAATGTGAAAGGGCCCTTTTTCTTTATTTCCTGAGATGTCTATTTACTTTTGTAATGACCATAAATTACTTCTGAAAYTATGCTTTATATAGCTGTGTATGATAATATTTCATTGTTAAGGAACACTTCCTATCCTTATCCAGGGCCTTGCTCCCCTGTTTACAGAAATCAGAAACCCTCGATTTCTGCTCAGAAATAGAGGAGCAAGGAATGAGCATTTGCCATTCTTTACGCTAATATGATCCAACTACTTTGAATTCCTTTCCAAATATTGATACAATGTAGAGTCACATCTATCTGGTGTGCAAGAATTTGCAGCTGGTTAAGTGCACCTGTTAGGCTCTTATTTCATCTGTTTGCTCTGCATCTGTGAAAAAAAAAAAAAAAAAAAAAAAAAAGATTGAGTGATTGTTTTTATTAAAAACTATATTTATTTTTTCTCAAAAATCTCAATTTACATCTTTATGCCTCTTGGAGTAGAATTATTTAGCCAAGTCAATCAAGGATTTATTATTTAAAGGATGGGGCTATTGAGAAAAGGTATGGGTATTCTGTTACTATAGAAATGTTCAGTGCAAAACTAGGCATATAATGCCTTGAAAAATGTGTAGAAAATAATCCTAAAACAAATGTGTTGTCRTGTAAGTAGATCCAAGAATTAAACTYGAATAAGTATCCATCAGGGGCATCTATATTGCATCATTCAAAAACGCAAATTTGCAGAGAAAGGAAAGCAGCAGAGTCATTGAAGTCTTCAGGCCATAAAGAATTATATCAGTGAAGAGTCATTTCACTTATATTTCAGCTCAAAGCAACAGACCATTTCCCATGTATGGGAGGCTGGTGTTCTGCAGGAGAGGGATGAGTAAGACCTTATCAGTAGATAATATATGACAATCACCCAGAGAAATCAACGTAGCCAGCTCCCAGTAACTGTTATGCCATTCAGTTAGTGCCTCTCTTCAAGTTTTTCTGGCTCAGTGARATGAGTGTAAAGGTCATTAAAGCCATTGTGAAATAATGAGAGATGTAGATAGCTAAAGCAGATTTGTAGTCATTTGTGATGGTTAGTTTCGTAATTAACCGGTGTCATTTTCTATTTATGATCATAAATAGCACATATTACCTTCTGTAATAACAATGGGCAGATAGCAAGTKAAATCTGTTTACCTAATCTTCCTCCTGTGTCTCTGCATTAAGCAAGTAGTAGAACAGCTGAATATTAGGAGCGAATTAAAGCAACCTTCTACTTCAATCTGTGATATCCTAAAATTCTAGACTTGAGAGTGATGTCAGTGGTGGACAGTGTATTTCACATGGCACCCCTGGAAGAGGCTTTACTGAGAGCAAATTGCTTGTTCTTTAGGAAACAGCTTTAAAAATATTATTGCAAATAAATCCCTGGAAATCACAGACTGTGGTAATGTCAATTATGATAATTATGATTTACATTGTATTAAATCTATCATGCATCATTTTTAAAAAAATTCTTACTGAATATTCATAAGCTTCCTTAACTGGTGTGATGCACTTTTATGAAGATACATCCTTCTGAAAAGAAAAAAGGTCTGTTTGGCACAGGGAAAAAGATAATTTATCATTYTTTGTGTATGGACACATGCACGTATGCATAAACATATACCTAAGCCTTTTATAATTCTCTGTGTTCAAGTCACATCACAAGTTGTATTCTTTACTGGACAGTTAAGCTGATAAGATTGTTCTTAAGGACGGTACTGGCTAAGATACTTTCAGCAGATTAAAATGAATAARCGGGCTGAGCAGCAGTTTTGAACGTGTAAAGAACACTTTGTTCTGAAAGAATGTCCTGCAGCTACCCTAGAAGATTTCTGCTCCATGAATTTTAACCAGTCTAGACACAGAGGATACGCCTCATGGATGGATGGATAGATAAGAGCTCTGATATGTATAAAAGTGTAAGGTTAGCAGAAGAGTACATGGGCTTGTACTCTTAAGTGCTCTTAATTAGGAAAAGAAACATATGAGTATACTAACTACCAGGATCAAGAAAAAAATCTATAAAAATAGAACTTGAGTATTTATTATGGGGTCATATGTTTTTGTTTAGCCAAAGAGTAGAACAAAGTTATATCCCCAAAACAATTTAGACAAGGGTTTACCTTCAAGAGATACAACCAGAACTCCCTGAGGGCAGAGTGTGGTTTTCTGTTTTTCTGTAAAGTAAGTGTATTTATCATTAGTGAAAGTGATAACTGAAGTTTACAGTATTCACGGGTCATGGAATGTATTTTGCTTTTCTATCACAAAAAACAAACAAAAACATACAGTGTCTACCAAATGCTTGTTGGGCTGACTTGGAGAGCCTTTTTATTCTCTCCCTGCTTCACACCAATGTCTTAGACTGAGTTTTTCTAGCCTGGAATAGTTGACTTTAGAGATCTCTCTTTATTCATAGAATTCCTAATTGAAAGCACAAGGGGTGACTCTGTTCCGTCAGTGCTTAACAGAGATGGAGAGACCTGCTTTCAGCAAAGGGGATGAGGAGCCATTTGAGTGTTGCCATGCGACGGTGCCCTATGCCTGAGATATTCTGGCTTGCAACCTTTGTCCAGGGCGTCCAACTCATTACTACGGACAGCACAATATCTATGGAAACATTGCAAAGAAAGGAAAGAGTGTAAGTCATCATCTCCTCTGAGATTTGTTCTGCTCCAATCTGTTGACATAGGGTTGCAGGCTGGAAAGCTTGATGAATGAGACAAATCACTTCGGTTGAATTTCAGCGAGACGCTGAAACTGAAAACTGGGTTCAGCATCTTTCCTGATTTGTCAGTTCTGAGATAGCAGCAATTAAAGCAAATTTCAGTGAGATGGTTTTCATGAGTTTCACCTTAGAGGATACCTAGGGGATCCCCTTGGCGGCGAGAGCCTGAGCGTGGCACTGTGCAGGAGCTGTCTGCTTTGGGGTAGCGTGTTCCTATAGCTAGGAAAAGAAAGTCAGGAAAGAGGGATGAATGGGGATGACAGAAAGATATAACTACTGTATTGCTTCTGTTTCTTTGGCCTGTTCCCCAGTCTCAGATTTCAGGCAGGATATTTCAAGTATGAGAGAGAAATCTGGTAATGTCTGCCCTGAGCAGAGGCAGAGGGCAGCAGGAGTGGTGGCCACCTTGGCCTGCCTGCAGTGGCYGCCCTGGCCTGTCTGCAGGGGCCAAGTGAGAGCGCGGGCAGCAGCGGGAGCTGGCGGCAGGCTTGGGCAGTGTCTGCACCCCAGCCYGTGCCGCCGCTGCGGGACCTCGGCCAGGCCCAGGACGGCTTGGCGGTGTCCACAGGCCTTTCCCGAAGGAAAGGAGGCTCTGCGAGCACCGCTGAGGAAAAGGAGGTGACAAATACCTCACCTGTGGTAATGGCCCTGTCAGGCAGGAGAGCAGCTCTGTGCTGCTGTTGTTCCCCCTGTTAATTCTGTAACCTCCAAACTACCTCAGCATGTAACACATCTGCCGCGGGGCTGCAAAAGCAGGAGCTCTCTGTTCTTCTCAAAGAATGCATTGAAATACATCCAACTATTTTTAAGCCCACAMTGTTGTTGTTGTTGTCTGCTTTTATTCAGCCCTGCAATATTCCCTAGCTGATTTACGGCTGTTTGGGTAAGTGTGGGTCTTGTTCAAACCACGATTGCCTGTTTTATCTGGACGCGGTGACGCTCGCGGGCCCGTGGCTGCCAGAGCAAGGGAACGGGCAGGGGAACGGGGGACTGGAACACGTTCTTGAGGCCAAGCACGTGAATAGCTGTCCCTGTTTGCAAAAGCCAGTCCCTGCCCAGAACATTRCGCTGTATAAAAGGAAGGTCATCCTACTCAGCAGGTTTTACAGTTACTTAGAGAAGACCTTTTTTAATCTTTTTTCTTTTTCCTTCCCCTCTTTCTTCTGTTCTGGCAAAGATTGACACAGCCCTTTTGCTCTCTTGAGACCAATCAGTCAGGCTCCAGTCATTCAGTTTCCTCTTGAAACTGCTTTCAGAAATTGCTTGAGGGGAGAGAACACTTTAAGAGTGGTAGTAGGAAAAATATTTTTTGAAAAGATGTGTTTCAGAGTTTAAATGAAAAGAAGCTGTTTTAGATAAGTCCATTAACAATTGTCTTTTCCAGCAAAAGAGAGACCTTGTTAGACAACTTTTTATTAGAGTTACTGCTACCTATTTGTTTTTATAGCACTTCGACTTTTCGTATTTTAAGTTTCTTAATACATATTTTGACTTATTCTGTGCAATTTAAATACTGTAAGTTGAAAAAATGATACAGTATAGGCAATGTATTTGGGAGAGCTTATAGAGCTTTGACRAGGCTTATGGATTCTGCTTGCTGGTCTTCACTACCACACTGATGGTGGTAGTGGAGCGGCTGAGCTTATTCCAACAGGGAACTGACTCGGTTCAATGTACACTGTTACTTAGCAGTACCTGTCATACGTGCTGAAAGCTTTGTGCTCTTGTTATTGCTTATTCCTTGAAGCTAAACTCTACTGTTCTCTAAATAGTTTGGAGAATATCTCCAACCTGTAATAGCTGCCTCTCCTAGCTAGCTGTCCATTCCACTTAGCTTAATACACACACTAAATATTTCACTATCCAACAAGATAAGTTTTTTTCTAAAGAGAGCAACACTATCTTCTCCTGGACCAACTGACGTAAGCAGGAAAGCAGAAGAGTCCTGACACTTAAGCTCGTCTTTAGCCTTCAAATGTTTTTTAAAAAAGCACATATTTTGTAGCTCTGAAAAAGCATTCTCCAATGGTTGTCTGTTTTTCCTCTGCTGTATCTCTGAGTCTTTGGGCTTTATCTGGCTCTTCACAGGACCCCTATAGGAGATGTAAGAATAGGTGTACAGGCAACAGAAAAATTAAATAAAAACAATGTCTTTTTGTTTCTTTGAATTTATTGTTATATAGACACCTCGTGATCCACAAAACTTGAGGTAACAGTAATTAACTGAAATCTCTTCAATTGTTGTATTAATGTGAAATATTTCTCTCTYCTTTTTTTTYTCCATGGAATTGGTATGTGTCATTGGGTCTGGGTAGAGGCTGCACAAACACTCACTAACATGACACAGAACAAGACCCTCTCTCTGTATATGCGCCACTTTGTACTTATTTTTCCCCCACGTATACTGACCTTGACTTGGTAGACCTTCTCTAAATGAAAGGCCTTAATTTAGCCTTGTCTTCATCAGGGTGCTATTATTTAAGTTGACATTGTAATTTTAACCCAGTTGAACACAGATGTCACCTGAGCTGTTCACAGTATGTTTAAACATTTTAGCATACAAGGGAAATAATAGGATCCCATCTGTACTACAGCAGTCAACAGTGTAGCAGGGAATAACAATGTTCTAATCAGTTTACTGGGTTAATTATAGTTCTGGGAATGGTGAAACTCAGGAGAGACAGCGAGAAGAGACTGGGATTTTAATTTCATATAGATGCTTCTTTTCCAGTGAGTGGTTTGACATCATGTGGCCATTCCACATAGGCTACTCAGCAGCCATCATACGGTGGAACAAAAATTAGTGTGTTTATATAGCAATTCCTCAGTCAATCTCTGCCTCTTAAGGAACTTTTGTGTTCTAAAATGGTTTCAGAAATGGAGCTATTGTTCTTGCTCCCACAACAGGTTTCCAAACATTCAAGTATTTTTTTTTCTCTGCTGTGGTGTTGYTGCATCCTACCCATGTTGGCCCAGACATAATCTTTGGTTACAGATTTCAGAAGTGGCTGAAATCAAGTCCTGCAAACCCAGGAATTATGTGCTGAGCACACAGAGCTGTTGCTGAGAGCRGGTTTTGTACAGATCACTACTGAGCAGGTGTGTGCTATGATGGCAATCACAGTCATTATATTTYGATGCCTGCACCGAACAGGCTGTGCAAATTCACTGACAACAGCTTGCTGCTGGGTGAAATCTTTTAGTCTTTTTTTTTGTCTTTGTGGGTTTTCCTTGATTATGTGCTCCATGACCTGCTTAATGGATCTACAGAACAGCATGAAAAAAATTACCCATTTTTTCCCCCAGAAATGTAAATATGACTGGCGGAGGTAGTGAGAAGAGTACCAACGGGAAACATCACTGATCTAGGATGTAGTTTATCATTTGGGCCAAAATTGTGCCTAGCATCAATGGTGGGTCTGTGCATACGATAAGCCATAGATTGTTATCATTAATTTGGTCGGAGTAAAAACTATAGGACATGACCTTTAGAACTGCTTTCCGTAACTCCTAAGCTGGTAAAATGAAGTCATTCCTTCCCTTGGCTCTTGATTAACATATTACCGTTACGTGCGGCAGCTTGTTTCTAATTCTTGTAGGATTAATCTCATTTCTCCCAAGACTTGCCAATGAATTACAATAAGGCCAGTTTWGGCAGGTTGTGATTTGCCTCCCACGTCAATTTAACAGCTGTGGCAAAGCTGTGAACTCTTAGAGCTCCTCTGGTTACCTTGGAGAAGGCAGTTGTCTGCTCCAAGCAGACTCATGCTCGCTGTAAGATGCTCTGTGGGTTGAGGATTTCTTAAAGTTGTGACCTTTCTGCCACATTCCTCTTTCCAGAAGCTCGTTATCAAGAATCTCCTCTCTGGTACTCAGTAGCTGGCAGTATCAGTCTTCAAAGTGATCACTGAAACTTGGCAGGACATTCTCCCCAAAGTCTGGCCTGCTTGCTGTTAGACAAACAGATGAAACTCTGGGTTTGTTGTCGTCAGATTTGCCCTTGGTGTAAGCAGACTACAGGGTGAAAAGCAGTATGCAAGCTTATTGCAGTAAAGCGGAGGTCTAAACTTTTGCTTATGAAAATAAGCTTATGAAATTTGCTTATGAAATAAGCAAATGGAAACGGTTGTGTCGGAGAAAATTAAAACACAGGTTCTGAGCACATGACATTATTTTCTTTCTTAAGACAGTTCAGCTGTGGAAAYAGTGAGATGGATAAGGAGCACTTTGTCACTTTAGTGCACTTTGGAGAAACTACTGTCAGTTGGGGAATGAGAAAAGAGAACTGGCCAGAARTCTTTCCTCTTCATGCAGAGGTCTGTCAGCTGCTTGAGGTCGTTTTCTTCAACAGATCTGTCTTTATCCACTCCTTACTCTTTTTTCATAAAATGATAATGTGACCCTCACTTCCCTGGAGTTTCATCATTATGCAGTCTTGCATATTCTTTCAGTTGCGTTCACTCATATTGGAAGAAGCTTTTAATCTTATTTAACAGTTAAATAGCTCACTTGTCCTACTCCCCTTTAAAATTTCTAGCTCAAGGCAAGTGTTTTCTGTTGAAACACTACCTATTTGTCGGTCCTACAGGTAGGATCATAGGTGTGATGTAGCTGTCTTGAGAAAAGAGAATCTGGCTAGCAATAGATTTGGGGTAGCAATGATTTGGAGGACAGGGGTGTATACTGCAGATCATTTATTCCAGTTTTCTCAAGGTATTTTTTATACGTGAACACAAAGAATTTCATACAATATGAAACATGAAGAATTAATGGGAGAGTGAGAAAAAGAGAAATTGAACAAAAAAGTCAGCAAGAGGATGCAGTAGATGTGAGTTAATAYAATTGATTTACTTGCTGATGTGTCCTTTAAAATTTTCTTAACATATGTTAAAATCTATCTTTTTCTTTTACCTGCTTTACTTAATCAGGGTTTTTTTTTTTCCTCCTTTCCTTCGTAGTGACCATCCTTCTGGGTTGTTCTGTGAACCAATGACATCTTTGAGAAGCAGGAAACTGTAGCTCTTTGAGCCAGTCTTTATGTGGTGACCTGCTGCTGCTGGCAGAGGCTCTCAGATGTACAGCACTCACATAACTCACAGCAAAAACAATCAGGATTCTGGAGGTAAGACTGGAAAATTCAAGAGAGAACCCTGCTGGAGAAGTAGGGCCTCCTTCTTGACCTAGGAAAAGGGCATGCTGTTGGGAAACAAGTCCAGGCTTCACAAATCTGGTGACCTGCCTGCAAGCTACAAGTAATTGCTTGGTCATCCAGTTAAAGATGTTAGAGCTGGATAAATTATTAGAGTAGTCTCCCAAATTGTCACTCTAGGATCACACTTCAGACTTATTGTCTAGACTGAGTTATTGTTTTATTCTACTGGAATTAGAATCAAGTAAGTGTGAAATTTTGTAGCATGAAATTAAATTAATTTCTTTACAAATAATTAAGTTTTACCTAGCACATGCCTGAGAAGTTGGAATAGATATGTTGGAAGAGATACGAACAATAGATATGTTCTAGTGGGAATAGGTATGAACAATAGATATGTTCAATCAGTTTTCTATCTGGTCATAAATTGGACTAAGTTTTTAGTGCTCTTCTGTTTGTACTGCCACAGAGAAAAGAGCAGCAYGTTACAGAGCCTGTTTCCTAGTAATGTCTTGCAAACGAGGTTGCCTAAGCTACTGATTAGCTGCACATAACTTTGTTACCCCTTTGGACTGCATGACATGTTTTTCATAAATTAAGAAAATATAATTTCAAGGTCTTGGTGAAACTGAATCTTTTTTACTAAAGTAAGCACAGCCTCAGCTCATGGCAATTCTGCCACAGAGTCATTAGCGTCACATTTAGTGTCTGCACCTTTTTTATGTTTTTGCATTCCTCTTATTTTGAAAAAAGAATCTCTGGTAGAAGGTTCTTTCTGCACTACTTCACATAAACAAAAAGTATTGCATTCTGCCTTTAAAGGACTTTTTTTTTTTTAAGTACAAAAGGGTGTTTTGGTTTATATTTCCCGTCCTATGACTGCACCCYGCTCTCTAGTCTCTACAGCTTTTGGCTGCTACTTAGTGAAAGAATGGTAAAAGTAGTAGGAAGCCATGAGCTTAGGTTASAAAAAATGATGTAGCAGAGGAGTTGAAATTTCATTTCTTGTGAACAACAATTAAGTGTTTTTAAATGCTCAGAATGATGACATTTTATTATGTTTTATCCTTCATCTGCAGAGAACTGAATATAGCCTTTTGAAAATGCCCATTTCTCCCTCAAAATGAAGGTGGTCATGCGYCTAAGGTATCTATCTGCTTGCACACTTTGCTATTATCCTCAGAAACACAGTGGTGAGAGTTCCCATCTGGTAGGTTCATTTCATGTTGCTCTTGGCTCAGGCAATTCCCTGTTAAGCTTGAATCAACACTYATGTGGCAGTTGTTCATCAGCACTTTTTCAAAGGAGGACAAATATGYAGTGGGAAACTATTGCAAACCATTCCTCTGCCCTTTTTCTTACAGTATTTTTCTAAAGAGTGTTGTATAAAGAAGGCTATACTTGGGTGCATAACAATGCATGTGTAAATACTGCATTCTGACACAAGATCTAAATTATTTAGAATCCTACTCCTTGTATTTTTTGTTAATCCCAGTGACTTTTTTACTGTAAGGCACTGCTGTGCTTAGATGGAAGTTCCATATTTGGACCAAACCATAAGTCTCTTGGTCTCTTGTAGGATGAGAAAACAAAGAGTTCAGCATTTGATCTGCCCTGAAATGAAAGGCATTTCAGGGCAAATAATGCAGAGGCAAATAATGAAAAACAATCTTCTGTGTCTTTAGACTGTTGCTTGAGAGGATCTGCATTTTAGTCTGGGTTTCTGTTTTTTCTTCCCATTTTTGAGGGTTTCCAGGAGACAGGCCTTTGCCAAGAATGCTTAAGCTCGTGAGGAATTTACACCCAGGATCTTTGACAGACGTCAGTGGCCCTGATAACAGTCTAGTGCTACCGATAAAATAATTGTAAAAGATTTTAGTAGAATGAAAAATTTAACTAGAGTATGCTTTAATGTTCAGCTCTTGGTTTGCGCAGCTTCCAGGATACCAGCAACTGTTAGGCAGGTCAGATCAAAAATGATCAAGGCCAATTATTTCTSTAAGGATTTGGTCAACTTTTCCCAGTTCCCAATTTGACAGTAGACAGGGAGTTAGGTGTTTATTGTGAAGTGGAACTGTGTTTATTGCAGTGTCTATAATACTCCATAGTATCAAGGAAGGCAGTAATAATGATTTTTTTTATTAGTATTATTTTGATGGTGGGATTTTTTTTCTTTGAGGTTTTATAATCTGAAGGAAACGCCAGCACTGAGTGATGGACATAACCAGACTGCTGGGGTAACTGTTGGGAAGCTTGGATCTCTCCCTGCAGTTGGAGCTGTTTGGTTGGGGCCAGCAGACAGGATTTGCCATTTGAGGCTTTAAGCACTCAGGTAAACAGTAGCAAGCAGCGTAGAGACTAATGARGTTCTGGAATATCTTTAATAGCGTTTAGTGAATCCAGATTGAAAGTCGGTGCATCTATTAACAGGAGGCCATAAGCTTCTCATCTCCCATCTGAGAGCCTCAGAGCCTACTGGAACCGAGACAATGCAGATGTCAGAGGAGTGCCAGGTACCCAAGCGCTGCGCTTAGCACTCAGGCTGCACCTTCCACTTGCAGGTGCTTGCAAGAGGAGAGTGTGTAATTGATACGTTTTGTTTTTAAACTCTCTGTAGGTCTTTGAGCTACAACCTGCAACCTGTTCCTCTGGCTGGCCAAGGAGGCTGCCTCTCTGTGCCCTCTCCCATGGAAATGGTGATGCTTGTTCTTTGCCTAATACCACACACCACCTCCAGTTGAAAAACAGCTTGTGACTTCAGTGGGATAAAGATTAAGACTTTGGAGGATACCTCCAACTATCTGGTCAAAATCCCTGAGACGTAGGCAAAATAACAGCTTGGTGCTTTGCGGTACTRACTGAAAGTTTTTGAGCTGACTTAAAATAAGAAAATCTTACGTGTCAAGCTGGACTGAACTAGTTTGATTAGCTCCACTTGTTTTTTGTGCAGACATTATCATGAGTTTATTTCAGAAATCCATAGCTGTCTCTCAGATTTTCTGGGGAGAGAAAAAAAAAAAAAAAAAAAGCCAATGGGATATGAACTTGTAATAAAAACTTTTTTTCATGGAGTGAACTATAGACTACTCTGCTACTGATTAATTCCAGAATCCTGTATTTGAAGTGTCCCTTGTACATTAGAAATTAGACGCTGGTGTTTTTTCTTAGTATTTTTGTATAAAATAAAAGCGCACCTCTTGTTTTATCTAAAAACTGACACACTGAATCTGTTAATAATACTGTATTTGCCACCTTAATGTCTGCTGGGTGTTGAGTTTTTGAGAATTCGTTTTTTTTTTAATTCAATTTTTTTGAGAATTCGTGGGTTTTGGAATTTCTAATCAAAGCAATCAAGCCTCCTGCCCTTAGATTTGGTGAAGGGTTGTCTTTTTCTTTGATAGGAATAAGTGTGTAAATTTCATGAGGGAGCTAAGAAGGAATTTTAAATTAAGCCCCTTTAAAGAGAGGAATTCTTTGGCAGGCTTAAAAACAATCCAGTGGGATGCTGCAGAGAGAACAAAAGGGAGCCATTGCCTGGCACTGCAATCCATGTGCTAGTGTGGTTTGCAGGCACTGGGAGGTCATCACCAGGAATTTTCATTTCAAACAACTGACTGGCTCTGATTAATGGTTACTACTTACTTTTCTTTACTGTTTCTACACGTAAGTGCTGGTTTTCCTAACTCTATAGCTAGTTGGTGTATTTATATTTTTGAAAGTACTTTGCAAGTTATCGAGCATGCAGCCAATTAAGATGTTTAATATAAAATCTAAATTTCTACATGGCTTAAAAATATTACAAGGGAAGAAAACAGAAATGAGCGCTGCCCAGTGTATGAAACTGGTGTGGGAGAGAAAGTGCAAGTTGGTTCTGAGGGTAAAATACACGTGGCAGGTTAAGGGAAGAGGGCCATGCAGAGAGCTAACAGCTTCATTTTTTCCCCTCTCTCCTTTTCATGGAAACGGTGTTTATCATGATCTCTATCTGGCTGGCACTTGAGGTGGAATGAAGTGTGGGTGCATTGATGTTAATGAGGTTTTTGCCACAGAATTCAATAGCCCAAAATTTTGCCGTGTATATGTAAAACTGCTTTGCTAGATTTCTTAGTGGATGAGGCATAGAAGCTTTAAACCTTCTGGAACACAGTGTAAACTGGCATCACTTTATGAGACCATAGCAGAGCTCAAGGGTTCTGTGTGTTTGTAATGGTCACAGTGTGATTACATGTAAAAATGGCTARTGAACATTGGATTCATTCATTCAGTTGGGTATTGATAACATTCAGGTGACTGGCAAGTTTGTAGCTATGGTGAAGTTTAAACACATATTAGAGAATATTTGTGAAAAGTCAGTTTGAGTCTCCTAATTTTGAGTGTTCCTACAAAACTCATTTCTGAATCATTCACTTTCTCACTTTCTTAATATACCACATGTTTTTCCTGTGCAATTCAAACTAATATGAATAGTTAATGAAATGTTTAATAGTAGAAGTACCATTAAGATCACAGGATAATTCAGACTGGGAGGAAACTCGGTCCAACCTCCAACTCAAATCAGGGTAAGCTTTGAGGTCAGGTTTTGATACTGTTGTAGCTGTTGCAACTCCTCTTTCTGCTCCTGGATGTCTCAGCAAGCCTACACCCTACATGCTTGGACAATGTTCATTCTTCCTTTGTACATCAAGAAAAAAATAGAGAAATTTGAATAGGAAAAAATGTATGCTGCCTATGCAATTAATTGAGGAGTCTAGAGGCTGGAAATTCTGAAATAATGGTTGTGAAATGAGACAGAAGCTGATCCCCACCCTTCCCTTAGGTCTTCTTTCAGCCCGTTTCATGTTTTCTTGACTTGTGCTTGACCCTGCAAGCTTCTGACCTGCTTTCACCRAGCACTCAATATTTCATGCATGTGAGTAGGTCCATGAAAGTACAATGAGCTTTTTTCCCACGTTGGAATACTCCGTCCAACTGGTTTCCTGGGTCACATGCCTCACAATTCACAGGTCTGAACTTCTAGTTTTATAGTGACGCAAGATAGCTAATCAGCTTTTGTTTCTGATGTAACTTTTTTATTCTTGCATACATCTAGTGATTTAGATGGTTCTTCARAACTGAGAGCAACACAGTATTTGGTAGAGGCCTTCTAGGTATGAAAAATGAGYGATCAGGTATGTGAGAAAGCAGGCTCCCCGGTTTTCATTGTTTTTTTTCCCTGATTTTTCAGGCTGTGAAAATATTTTTGGAATTCGCCTGACTCTGGGGTGTTTAACCATATTAGAGCTTGTCAAAATAAAATAATCCATCATCCATTTTTCTGTCCTTTAGTAATCATACTTATGTGTATGGAGAAGTTTAGTTCCAGTTTATCTTAGGTGATGAGAGAAGTGTGGTCTAATGTTGTCATTTAGTGAAGTTCATAAGCAAGTGTTCAGACTATTATTATTTATTTAAAATGTTAAGTAATGGCAGAACAGGACCTCCAAAGAAAATAGATTTTTTCCTAAAATATGTGGGTTATATTGCCAGGAGTAAAAATGTCATGTAGTGTAGCGTTTGCATTCGTGTTATGAACACAAATCAGGTCAATAAAGGGATAAATAGAGGATATATTGCACTTTCAGTCAGTCCCTTATGAGACTGAAAGACAATATTTCATAAGTCTAACAAAGCTTCTGTTTTTCTCAAAGTCACCAGTAGAACTACACAAGTAACGTTGCCTCGTGAAGCAGGTGCAGTGAAGTTGCAGGAAGGCTGATCATGTCCAGAGCTCTTCTCTTCTATGGACCCTCTAGTAGCCGTGCAAATTGGTGAGTCCTGTTGTTCCCCACGGGCCTTGTTCTCCTCACCTCTTTAGTACTTCTTGAATAAGGCAACACCTTTAAAGGGTGAGTGGTTCCTGCAAAGGGAGAGAGCCAACAGCTGGGTAGAAAAGGCTCTGAAAGGACAGAGAAGCTGAGAGCGACTTCCCAGTAGTTAGCAGGTACTTGTATTTACTTGTTTGTCTCATTTTTTAATATTAACGAATTTATTTTTCCTGCTTTAACAGTCAGCTCTATCTTCATAAGTGTATCCTGTGTTCCTGCTTACAAAACAGATAATACAAATTTTTATTTAAAATAGGGATTATATGATACCCTTTGAAGTTTCCAGTTTATCTCGGTGTGTGTTTTTGACTCTAGTATGCTCGTCGAGCACGGCTGTGGCTCTGTATTTTGTTACAAGCACTTGGGGCTCTTCAGGTGTGACGTAAACCGGCATTTCTGCTCCCTCTGGCCTCCCTGCAGACCCGGCGGARCTAACTTGCTTTTCGGCACTTCTGGCACTGGCAACGGTGCTGACCGAACAGAAAAACCAGATGAGCGAGTGCGGTGGCGGAACCTGGCCGGCAGCCTCCCCGCCTGGTTATCTCAGCATCCCGCAGGAAATTCCTCTGCAGCTGCTTTAAAAAAAAAAAAAAAGGAAATCTTTCAAAAGGAAATCTTTCAAACACGATGTGTACGTGATGTGTCACGGTGGAGTGAGTTTCCTTCAAAGCTGTCTTGCTTAATAACAGCAACTCCCCTACAGCATAATCTGTGCAGGCATCTTGAGGATCCTGCTACCAGACATTTCTGAATTAGGGCATGTGTTTCATTTTTCAGACATAAACATAAATACAATTTGTCTGAGTGGATCTTAATGTCTAAATGGGTGAGAATTAAAAAACTTCAGCCCAGTTTTTAGTTTTGGGGTTAGGGAAGATTATGCAGAAGGAATAGAAAGTCTAATTAGAATTTGAGAAAATATTTTGAGTTTGAGAAACAGAAAATTGAGAACATCTCTCCCTTCCCTGGTAAGCTGGGCACACTTGCATGGAAGAAATTGCCTGCCAAGATGATGCTTGCTATTTATTTGCTGTTTTTAAAATTAAGAAATCAAACACTCTATTGATGATGAAGAATACAGCATTTGACTAAAGATATGTCAAAGCTTCATTTCAAATAAACTCTTTAGTATCTCTAGATGACCCTTGAATTGATACTCGTAAGAGGAAATACTTAGATCTTTAATAAGTTCTGATACTGAACTCAGATTTACAGGTGCTTTCTTCACCCAGTTTGTCATTCTGCATCTTCTTGGTACTGACAAGATTGCCTCAGTCATRAAGAACAGTTATTTAATCTTCAGCTTCACTAAGACTGTAGTCCTTGGGGTTAACTCCAGTGATTTCTGTACTGCAGGATTTGAGTGCCTTTCACCTTTTCAGTGGAATTAGGTTGTTAAATTTTGCTCTTATTTGCTCTTGTAAAATCCTGATAATTGAGCACAGAAAGAAACAAAAGTCTGTCAAATGCTCCACTTAGCAAACACAGAACTACAGAACTTTATATATTTTGCCACTTAAACTGTCTGAGAGGTTACTGCAGTGACGCAGTATTGCTTTTTGTTCGGCTTTAAAGTGCAATTTTCYGAAATACCTGTGTGCTCGGGAAGTGGGCTACTCAGCTTTTGTGGAAGAACCTAAAACACGGAGTCTGCACGTGCTGAGACAGCCTTTCCAGATGGGTGGCAATGTGCTTTTCAGTCTGCAATGGGAGTTAGTTTTTCTCCCAGTTGACACCACTGCTGTGATCCTGCCGGTAGCCGGTGGCCATGGGCTGTGTGGGGAGCTCGTTCCGAGCGCGGCTGCCCGGGGCGCGGGGCAGGAGAGGCTGCCCCTGCCAGCCGGGCTCACTTGTGCCAGGAAACCCRGGAATGGGCATGTGCCTGGGGAGCACAGAGCGTTTCACCTGCATGGTTTTGCTCCCTGAGATGCAACTAAACTGCACCGATCCCCAAGGCAAGCCTCGAGCAAGGCCTGTCTTCGCTCGGCTGGTTTTCTCTGTTTAGCTCTAGGTGCTTTGCCAAACTTCTTGTTTTCCAATTTTCTTGTTGTTCCGTTTTCTAAAATTGCATTATTTCTCCAAAACTCCCAAGTTCTTCACAGAGTACTGTATGAATGTGAATGCCTGATTAACAGCCACAACTTGACACATTTCATATACCAGCGTATAGCTCAAGTGCCACTGTAAGGTTCTTAGGAGTGATTTTGAACTCCATTTTTAACAGTGCTAGCACTGGAAAGTGCTTTCAATTTGTTTTCATCTTTGGCTTCTTRTAATAACTCATTAGAAGCTTTTGAGGCATTTCAGTGTTTTCAATAACTTTGACTTTGCCCTTGTGCCCCTTTTTATTTACACGCTAGGTCAGTGGTGTTCAGCTTGTTGCTCACAGGCATTACCTGCCTCCGTGGGGCTGTCTCAAGGACTCGCCGCAGGGCTGGCAGGTCTAGTGGTGTGAAAAGAGCTGTCCTGTTAAAAAAGCATCCCATATTCCCTAAACACCYGAGGCCCTGGAAAAGAAATGCATGAGGTGCTGTGAATGCTCCCAATAGTTAGGAAGGATGAAGAGAGGGATGGAGATGTGTGAGAAGGGAGGTGTTAAACCTGGTTCTGAACACACATTAGCCCTTCACGCCTCCATAGGTGATCAGGTGAGCACTTCGCATTAACTCCAGCATAAACAGAATTCTTCCCAAATCGAGTGAAGAGGAGACGAGAACAGGCTCTTTCCTGATGGATGTGGCAGTGCGTTCCAATGCGCAGTGGGAATCATCTCTCCAGGGTCCGATCCTCCTGCGTTGCCAGCACAGGGCCGTGCACCTGCGGGTGCAGCTTGGTCCTCTGTGCACGTGCTCGGGCAGCTCTTCTACTTCACACCTGCACATTTTCCTTATTCTTCACCTTGTGKGCAGGAAGCCTCCAAGTCTTCTACTGCTGGGGGTTAGAGAATGAGCCCTTTGTGCCCATATGGGCTTCCTGGAGCTGCCCTTTGAAARGGAGCAGCCCTTTCCGAGAGTGTCTGAGTGGGTGGCTGAGATCTGGGGCTGCAAACAGATAACCTGTTTTATGCATGCTGCCTAATGGGGGAAGAATCGGGTAATGGAGATTGCTTTTGACAGAGTAGGCTGAACAGCACCGCCCTTTATCACTGCAAATGCAAAATGCAATGCAAATTGCAGGTTGCTGGKTTTCAGTGAATGCAAAGGGTATGTGCAACTGAAATGTAGGTCATACTGCTACATGTGGAAACCTCTGCCCTTGGAGCTGAAGACGTGCCAGGCCTCCTCTCCAGGGGCAGGGAACACAGAGCACACTTGACCTGATGTGCATAGTTCACTGGTTCTGACATCTGCATTTATGATACCAGGGTTCAGATTCGAGTTTGTTTCTCGCTTTATTTAGCCGCTTCTCTGTTGCCAAAAGAAGAGTGAAACAAACCAGTGTTTGCATATGCCAATGAATTTTTCCTATTACATTTGTTGGAAGGTGATTTTTGGAGGAAAAAAAAGACTATTGAAGCTCAGCAGATAAAATGAGCAACTTATTAAATATTTAATGTCTTTGAACCACTCTGAGACCGAAATAAACCTGTTCCTGTAGCTTTGGTTTAACATAATGGACTATGAAAGGAGGCCAATGACTGCTTGAGAGTCAAAGTCAAACGTAAATCAAATATGTGTGCAAATGATGAAGCAGTTTTGATAAAATCACAGTGACAGAAATAGTAAGAAAAATATAGCTTAATTCATCCAGGAATAAAATATGGATGGAGCATATGACAGATTTGATGTTCATAAGATAAAATATAGGCTAAGATTACAGAAATGAATATACGGTGCACTGTATTACTTAACTGTAAGGGAAATTTTTGCCATCCTGCTTCAATGGGAATAACACTATATTTTGTGAATTTACCTACTAGAAACAAATAAGCTCTTACTGGCATGAAATGGGGGGCTGCAGCCATCTGATTGCCGCTCTTTCTGACCAAGAATAAACAAAATTTGGGGAAGTATAGTGCTTACATAATGTTTAGGAAGTCATTTGATATTTTGGAAGTTGATTTGTACTAATATAACCCCTGAAAATCTTTCGCAAGCATCCTTTGGTGTAAGAAAAGAGAGGAGGAAAAAAAAAAAAGGAATTGCTTTCTGGTTTGCTTCTCAGCAGTGACGGGACATGGGTTCTCTTTTTAAGTAAGTTTAAAGTCAGGTTCCAGACTGTGGGGAGGTGAACAGCACAGTCTGTCAGAAGCAGTTAAACCATCCTGTTTAAACCTAGTTTTATCATTTGTTGGCACTTGTGCACCCATCAAAACCAATGGAGTTTCACAGATACAGCTAAAGAAAGTGAAAACATCCTGGTTTACCTTTAGATACAGCACAGGCTGCTGAAATGCAGCTGTTTGGGTGACATCAAGCATCCCAAATAGTCTGAGTAGTCAGTCCAGTGCTGAGGTCTGGTGGGGATATTCTCATTTACTCCAGTCTGCTCTCAGGGATGGCTGCAGGCTGAGGGCAAAGGGTTTCTCAGACAGGAGCTGGTACTGTCTGGAGGGTTTTATTCCCTACCTTTCTTAGGAAGCTGAGCAGCAGCCACAACCTTGTGTATCCAAGAGAGCTTCACGCACATGAGACTCCACCTTCATTCAGCCAGTGAGTACCCTGTTGAATTTGTGCTTGTAGAATTAATACACTGCRGTGAACTATGACTTCACAGATGGTTTTTCTGTTCAGCATTCTTTTTTTACTCAAGTGTGTGGAAGAGTTGAGGCAATTTCTTTGTTCTTTGTGTTAGCCATTGTAATTGTAGGTGCTTGGCAGGAGATGATAAATTGTCCTTTTATCAGTTCTAAGCAACAGGAGCACAATGGCCTTTCCTCCTTTGAAGTATGAGCTAGGCATCAAGGGTAAATGTACAATTAAAAGAGCCAAAGGAGAAAATTCAAATCTCTTTATGTCCATTCTAGCGTCATCTTTAATCTCTATTTAATGCATATACTAATGCCTTTGATTTTTCCAACAAGRCTTACATTTATTTGTCGTAATAGAATATGGCCTGCTAATTCTTCACTCTGTGCRCTAGTGGCACAACTCTAAATAAAAATCACATTTTCCTCATGTTATTTTTGAACTTCACTGAAGCACCATCATTTTTGACATGAAGGGAAGTAATTTTTGTGACGTGGAAATTTTGAAGTCTTGATATTAATTTAAATGTATTCCTTTTAATTGATTCTGCTCAGATAATTCATGCTTTAGAATGACAGAGTTGTTGCAGCAAAGAGGGACTGAAATTAGACTCGCTTTGAGATTCCAGCAGTCACCTTGCATCTGTGGTGGTAGAAGCAAGAGCAGAATATTGCATGAATCAGACCTTCCTTCCCCAACACAGTAAATGAGAGCACTTACCTGAGCAATTACCTCAAGATAATAAAATCTGTATTTCCTTCCAAACAACAAAATTCCTTTTGATTAAATAGTTCCATGTTTGAGTGATATTCACAGCTAGGACACGCTTATGTAAACTCACCTGGGTAGAGCAACATCCTGGGGAATTTATCATCTTGTGATTGTGTGACGTGCCCAGGTGCAAGTTATTTGCAATCTGCGTGTTTGATCCACATGTCTCTCATGTTAGATTTAGTATAAACCACTAGCCTTAGAGCAGAGCCTCGAGTTTGCAGCTCCTAGGTGTCCCTGGGGTGTCTCATCCACAGTGACCCTGCACTTGCCTTGGTGGGGGGGAGCAGAGATGCCCACAGCCCTGCGCTGCAGCTACCTGCAGGGCTCAGGGGAAACGGTGCAATGCTGCAGGTCAACCCAAAGGTGGATTTTCAAATCAAGCACCACGCTCATTGTGGTGGGAATATTTGGGATTATAGAAACCAGGTTTGAAGTGTCTTGTGTAGAGTAGTGTCGGCAAAGCCTGTAGGATACGACTGGAATCAGGCTGTTGCCTGGGTAGCACTGCTGAGGGATGCCTTTGTTCTAGATGGTGATCAGATGTATGGAAACACTACGAAAATATCTCCATTTGCAGCAGCCAGTCTTTCAAAGAGGGAGGTTTGCAGAATCTGGGAGCAATACGAAAGAAATTCCTCTGGCTTTCTATGCTCAGATATATGTTTTTGTATGTTAGTTATAAAGACTGTGGAAAATGAATTGCACCAGATAGAAAGTAAGTCTTAAACTGGAAGTTAAAAGTTAAAATTAGGCACTGCTTGTTCTCTTTTTTTTCCTCCTCCTCCTTGCAAGTTCCCAAGAATGTCTATAGGCTTTTGGAAACATGATAAGGTTGCAAAGACTTTGCCAGGGTGGGCAAGAAAAGAGTTGCCCACCTTGCAAGGAGTGGAGTTAACTGCCTAATTCTCAGCACAGCTGTTAGTGTGAATCCCTATTGAGTTGGCTCAGAGCCCCCCACTCACACATGCAGCCAGTCAGAAATTTTTAAGAGGCCATTATCTCAATCCAAATTGATTGATATTGGTGTGGAATTACCAATTATTTGCAGCTAGCTATAGAAATAGCAGTATTGCTCTACCTACCTACCTATGTTGTGCTTACCCTGGCATTTTTCCACTCTTGAAGCAGTGAATAAACTATGAGATTTGCAATCTACTTTTGAAGGAATCTGTCCTTGTGCATGTGTATGTGATGAAAATATACAGAGATGATGGACTTAAGATTATGGCTGSAGATTGTGCATGTGGTCTAGAAAAAGCAGATTCTACTTTCTGCATAATTACAGAGCAAKCTGGGATGGATTTCACTTTTCATTTTTATACCTGCTTTTGGTGTGTGTTAAATGTTACTAGATATAGGAGACTAAAATATCTATTAAGTATATGGCTATAGACAGGCACATTTCAGTTTCTACTGATGTGATGAAGTGTGGCATTATTGAGTTTATAACAATAGGAAGTTGTAGGTCATGTGTTTTTTTTTTTGATTTTGTGTTATGATTTTCAGACTGGTTGCAGGTTAAAGCATGTAAGACAACTGAAATATATTAGTTGTCTAGTTAGAGAATGTAACATAATTATACTTTTTTATGATGCTTTTCTGATTAATGTCAAGTCAGAGATAATATTTGGAGGTTAGAAAAAATCTTAAGGTTTTTTTTTCTTCCTTAAAGTTACAAATTATGATTTTTCTTTATTTCTCTGAGAAATCATGCAACTATTACCAATTTTGTGACACTTGCATCAAGCTCCTTTTGGGACCCTTTAAAGTAATATCTCTCTTCAGTTCATTTTTGTTATTTTTTTTCCAGGTCAATGAAGAACAAAACCAGCTGCTCAAAGGAACCCAGTGTAAAAGCAGCAAGAAAAGAAAAAGAGGAGGATAGTCACTGTGAAAAGAGCTCACATTTGTGCTTGCAAGGTAGGAGCTTCTATCTGTTGCAGGTAAAACCTGTTGCTGAGCAAAGAGGCAGCGAGCTTCGATGGCAGTGCCTTTGCTAGGGCGAAGGAGGTGCTTTATTCGGAGCTCAGATCTGCTTTCCCCACTACTGTGCCAAAACCATTCCCTGATGGTGAGTGAAGGAGAAATTCAGGTAAAACTGAGTATATATTTGAAATGTTCTTCTGCCTTATGAGCTGAGATGACAGATAAGGTTTGTATACATACATTTGCAAGTTGCCTTGATCAGGGACTGCATGAAGTGTTAATCCTGTGTTTTAGGTGCAAAGGCTTCTCTCATTTCTCTCTTTTCTAGTTCCTTGTGAGTTGAGGTAGACGTTTTGGTKCTGTGAAAACTTATTTTTACCAAAGCCTCAGACTGTAAATATTTGCATGTACATGGTGCCTCGTTAGTGGGAATTTAATGCCTGCTGTGATTACTGAAAAAAATGCCGTTTCTATCAAAGTCGCTCTAATGCCACTAATGAAATACAATTTTATGGACTCTGCTCTTTCTTGGATAGATGAGAAGAGACAAGTCACTTATGGATCCAATCAGATGTACAATTTATACTGTTAACTTTAGGCAGAATTGTCACAAATTAATGTGAGCAGACAAGTGTCTATGTTGATGCAAAGTTTCAGGCAATATTACTTTACTGTTGAATTACTTCATTTCCATTCAGTGCTCCCAGCACAGGAAACCATTCTGGTGTAGTGGCTTTACCAAATCAGAGCAGTCTTTGGAACTTGTGAGGGAAAAGAAAGTGTAGGTTTTTTTCTCAATGTTATGTCAGAGCCATATGCTCAAATCTGGAATGAAAATATTTGCATATTTCTGTTTAAAACACTCGAGATTTTTTTGCAGTGAAAGAAATGTTTCTTTCCTGCGTGTGATTTTTTCGAGGAGATTGCTGTGGGTGCTTTTGGCGCTATTGATAAGCATGCATTTGCCTAATGCCAGTTTGACATATGTGCATAAGATGAATGTAAAAATCTTTCAAACTGTGACTGCATCTTTATCAAATTGCATCTAGAGCCAGTTTCTCTTTCTAGTCCCAGCTGCAGCTCTTTCACTCACAGTTTTATTGTGCTTCTGTAGGGATGCAGTCTTGGGAAAAGAGTCACTGCTGCTTTTGCTTTTTTCTGCAGGGGGATTTAAGACATGGACACAATGAGGATGAGCCATGCCCATCTGGTCAGTAGCTTTCTCCACTCAGAACTAGTTATTTTTAGACCATTCCTAGGTCCTAGCCAAATTTTGACCCTGACCAACTCCCACACAGTACTGCTGTTTTTCTCAACTCTCTTTACTTTCTTTCATTAAAAGTTGCATGAACTAAATGCATATGCTCAAAAATAAGTAGGAAAATACATTTATAAATATTGGGTTTTTTTTGCTTTTATGTTAAAAATCCTCAGGCCCTCTGATATAATTTCTAAGAGCCTGTTAGCTTCATTGTAGTTAGGAAACACATCAAATGCCTTAGACTCATAAGCTTTTTTTTCTTTTTGAACAAAGTATATGGAGTACATGGAAAGCATAGGATGAAAGGGAAAGAGAGGCAAATATTAAGAAACTTGGAGAAAAAAATGTAATGGACTTAAGGCTTTGAAATAACCAAACATCAGAGAGCACAACAGCTCAAAGATACATTTTTGCAAAAAGCCTTTTCATGTTTGATGCTATCAAAAAAAAAAAAAAAAAAAAAGTCTTATTCAAGCAACCTAGATGTATGGACCCGTAAAAAGCAAATGGTGCAAAATGCAAGAACCTCTGAAATATCATTGTAATTTTCAAACATAAGGAGTAGCCAAAACCCAAGACCCAACCCATCCTCCTTTTCTCTGTACACACTTTTTTTTTTTTTTTTTTTTTTTTTTTTTACTCAGTTCATGTTAACAAATCCAAGGAGTCTAATGTTCCTCACAATGCAGCTTGATGGTGAGTTCAGCAGTTTTGCTCCCTTCCTTCTGCTCGGCTGCGCTTTGGGAAAGGACATTCTCTATAGAGCTAGCACATATGGCTGCATTTAAGCAGATACCTCAGGTGTTTGCCTTGAAGACTTGGTTGCCTTGTGGGAGGAACCTCTGAAAAGAGACTGCTACGGGCAAATAGGCCCCCACAGAGCACACTCAGGAGGATAAAAAAGGATAACTTTGCTCTCGAAGGCTCTGATAAGAAATTCGTTGGCTTTGGTGGGTTTTGGAGCAGGGCGACCCAGAAACGGCAGATTCCGTGCCAAAACGCTAGGATCCTCCACAGCGCCGGCATTTATTTCCTTTCAAGGTTGCTGAATAAAAAGAGCCAACCAGTGAGTGTGAGCAGGAGGGCGATGGGCTGTGCTGCCTGCCGAGGCTGCTCCTCAGAGCCYGCCCGCAGGGAGGCAAGACCTGCTGGCCATTAATATCTCCGGGCTCCTCTCGGGATGAAGGCCATCCATTCAGAGGGTGAGTGTTTGCATAAGGGGCCTATCCAGCAGAGCCATTTCACAACTGCACTTTCCTTTAAAGTCGGTTAAGTTTGCTGTGCAAACACATCCTTCGAACATCACTTACAAGGGAATAGCATAACTTTTTGCACGATAGCTGAAGGCCTCTGGTACTCGAGTGAAGGGTTTTAAGATTACTTGGATTCAGAAATATTTTAGCTTATCTTTAGCTCTGGCTCTGGTTAATGCAGGAAGCTCTCCCGGCRGTGGGTTTTGCTGAATAAATATCTGTAAAAGTATTAAGTACAACTAGACCAAGATGTAAATGGGGTAAGTTAAATAGAAGGTATTTCTGGGGAAGAAAAGTGACAACTAATACAGTGGAAAAGTGAAATCGTTCRCAAGGGGAGCTGCTTTTCAACACAGGAGCAACATCATGAGTGGTAGAGGAGGAATCAGATCTGAGCCCATGGATGAGATGGGGTGGCCCAGGGCTGTGCGATGCACCRCGTGAATTCAGAGCAGTGACATGGCCTGAGCAGAATTATGTTGTTTTCAGGGTGTTAAATAGCAGAGATGACTGATAAATGGAGATCTGACTCAAAAGAAGCATTCATGATTAACAAATATTCAATGTAAATTCTCATTTCTTATTCTGCATATATTTAAAGACACTTTATAAACTTTAATTATATTCTTCAACATGAAAGCTGACTGTTTGGGCCTGGTAAGATGTTTATGTACAATACCTGGTATATCCATATCTGGAAATACCTGCATCAAATGCTATTGCACATACCTCTGTCATCAGTAAAAATATATAATTCTTACCTCTCAGTATTTTATTAACCATTTATTAGCTGTTTGTAAATGTAGTTTTGATGAAAAGTAGGACTGAGCTGTGGCTTCACTAAGCCTAACACAAAAAGCATGAATATTAATGTGCTGCAGCTAATCCTTTTGGAAGGATTTGAAGGTTGGTAACAAATTCTGTTATTTCAAACAGATAGTAGGGAGAATAGATATAGAAATACTGGTAAATAACATGTGGGAGAGGAAAAATCCTGASGATTTTTCTGAGTGCTGAAAACTCAGAAAACATTAAAAGTCTCCTGCAAATACAAAGACTTGTGCTGCTGAGGAGCAAGAGGCTGATGTAAGGCCTCTTACGTTACATAAATTTAGCAAACGTAAGGGTGTTTATTACCTTCACGTGCAAATGAAACATCATTTATTTAATCAGTTTTTGATGTCTGTGGTGGTGTGCATACTGTGTTTTATATGGTTCCTGTGTGGCCATAAATAAATTTTATTTAGAACATTGGAGGGAGATGTTATTAACAGAGTTACTCACTGCTAACATCAATTATCTTTGGTATTGTACAAATACTTGTTTATGGTTACAAAAAAATGTTCTGTGGAAGTGCTGTTCTGTAAAATTACCTAGAATATCTGGTAGGCAGACTTCATTTTCCAGCACAAATTCACCTTTATATGCTACCAAAATAGGGACAACTGGTGAGTCCCTGAATAACTGTCAAAATATTCACCATTATGAATTAGCATCTTCTGCCAGCTTATAACTGGTAAAAGGGATTATTTGGTCCTAAAAGGAAAAACAAACAAACTGATCATTTTTGTGGGTTACATGGGATGCAATAACTGTAGAGAGTTAACGGGCACATGCATGAATACTCCACGCTTATAGACAAGTGCTCATTAACATCATTCATCTTTCTTAGTACMTGTCTCTTCATTAGTCATGATGTCTGCAAGAAAAGTGGACGACACCAATAACTCTGTGAGTAAACGGCACAGTCTGGAATGTGGTAGCCAAAGGCTTCCATCTTTTATAAAATGAAATACTTAAGGCTCTTCAGCAAACTTAGAGACTTTTTAATAGACTTTTAAGTGGTTATGGGCTTCCCTTACAAGTAGTCTGTTGATTTCTCTCTTTTTGCGACTTATCATGGAGGWAATGGAGAGGATGTATTTTGGGATGTTTTGATATCTGTGTATCTAGTCTTTGACAGCTTCAAGATGCTAATGAGTTACTTATTCTGCTCTTTGTCAATAACAGGTTTATTTGTGTTGGGATTTACTTTTTCTTGTATGCTACTGATCAGGAACATTAGGGCTACCCAAAAGCTCATTATTTTGGAGTTCATTTAGCTTTCTGTGTTGCAAAAATCCACAACACTCCCATGGATATGCTTGTCATATAGAGGAAAAGGAGTATTTCTTCTATTTGCGATAAAATAATTGGGAGATGATTAGTGGCAGAACTCTTCCTTCTCCTCTGAAAGGGGGCTGCTCTGTGCACAATCAGAGCTATCAGCCTGTGTTAGACAACAATATTTATGAGCTGTGCTTGGTGAGCTGTAAATCACCAGGGAGTTCCTGGATTAGCAAAGATATTAATGTTTAACCATGTAAGATTATAGTTTTCTTTTTTCTTTTAAAGTATAAAGGAATATAAAGACACTGCTATGATTTCTAAGGAGTGTTGTATTAGGCACTTTACTAGCACATAATTCTATTGTCATTGGATTATTTTAAAGTTTTTTAACTTGTGGCTTTAGAAGATTAGACTCTTTAGCAGTACCAGCAGTTTATGCATGAGACTGCCGTTAGTGATAATGCTTTYTTAATACCTTTATCCCAGATTCTTGAAGCTCTGTAAATGTGGAAAATCATCAGATTCGTGTTTGTTAAATCATATGCAGGTTTCAATCCCAGTGACATTGCAATCCTTCAAAACTTGAAAGCAAGAGAGAGGCAGCCTAGTAGTAACCCCCCAGAAAACATTGTCAATCCTAAAAGCCAAATTATAGCCTATTAGGGAAGAATTTGGGGTCTGGCAGCTATCGGCTGTATCTTGCATTCTTCTTCCCTTCAGAGTCGAGGAAATTTTATCCGTTACCTTTTTTTCTGCTAAGCCCGATCAGCAGTGAGCCCAAGGGATGGCGCTTTCATCACAGACTCATCTCTCTTTGAGAAAGATCTCCAAGCATAAAAGAGCCTTTCTGTGTTGCTGGAGTGTAGATAAAGGGCATGAGTGATGTCCATGTAGAAATGAATGCACAATGTTGTGTAAAACACAGCTCACTCCCAACAATATCACAACTGAGTTAYACTGAGCTGTGCTGCATCTTCTGCAATATTTTTCTTTCCATGTAGCCTTGGGCAAATACTTCYTTGTTTCTGGTGTTATTGGTTAGACTCCCACAGATTTATCATGCGTATTTACGGCTGAGTTGGAAGTTAAAGTACCTGAAGAATTTTGAGTTAGTGTTGGAAAGATGGGAAGTTATTTATTAGATTTATTAATTAAAAAATAAATAAAATAACCCAAGCAGTCTTCYGAAGTGCAGGGTTTCTAATGCCAGGCACATTTTTATTTCAGTAAGAGAGTGCTGCTGTTTCTCCAGTAGATCTGTAATACATCAAGATGCTGAAGTTATTGGGCATCAAAACAAGCAGAAGAGTTAATTGTTGCTTGAATATCTAATGTTAAACCTTCCAAAGCACTAGGGAAGGTTCATGCATTGGTCTCTGCAAGAGAAAATGCCCTTCRTTAAAGCTGAGCAAAGTGACTTCCTGCAAGACAGTGCCCTGCTGCCTGCCCTGGCGGTGGGAACACTCTCTGGATGCTCCTCTCATCCACAGCTTTGTAAAAACCGCCGGGCAGGCAAGAAACATGTTCCTCTTTCCAAACTTTTAAACTGTGAAAGCTCATTATCTGGCAAAACAAAATAATACCAAATAAACAATTGAAAAGGATTGATGAATGTTGTAAAAAATAGTTGGGAATCCCATCTCTCGGTTTTGATTTTTTTTATTTTCTTTCTTAAGCTTTATAACATTTGCTTTTATTTAGCATAATACAAATTGCTACCGGACTTTTATTCGTCATGAAGTATTGTTCCTGCATTACTCTGTTTATTGCAGTCAGTAGCTTTAAGGACAATTCTGTCTGTTCCTGTTTTGTTGTTGTCACATGGGACTCGCTGGCATCGCAGTGGAAAAAACTCTTTCATTGGCTGAGTCGGGTGTTAGCAAATAAGAGGCTTAGATTTAAGTTAGTTTTTTTTTTTTTTTTTTTTTGTATTATGCTTACAAAAGATAGGGCATAATGAAGGTTCAGATGGATTCCCAGGGTATTTGAAGTTGAACTGAGGCTTGCACATGTTCTTTTTGTCCTTATGGCTCGCTTCCTTCCTTTTGATAGTAATTTTTATTTGAAATTTATGAAATCCTTCATGTGAATAGAAGCATGTATAATTGCAGGTTCTCCCAAATGAGAAGAAAGCATTAAACCACAGATGATGATCAAGACTGTTCTGTACCATGCAATATGGTAAATGGAGTGGAGGAAAGCACCCAGAAATAGCACGTGGCAGAAAAAAGGGGGAAGGAAATGTTCCTGCTGGGGAAGGGATTATGCCAGGCCATGGGATGTGACAGCTGTTTTCAGTGTTGGGTTTTTTTTTCCTTTAGTATTTKTTTGTTTTGCTTTAGAGTCTCGCTACACCCCGTTTCTCAACTATTACCAGCGGGGGCCTAGATCTTTACCTGCAAGGCTACATGAGAGAGCCCAGCTGCAGCAGCAAGGTCTTGGGTGCCTGGAGAGCCCRTGTCTCACTCAGGTGCTGTAGGACAGCAGAATCTTTCTGCTTACAACCACAGCAATGCGTGTGTTGCAGACTTTGCAAGCGTCCTTTATCTGCAGCAAGCCCAYGAACATTAAAAATTATGCAGACCCTCACTAGTTTTATTTTATTTTTGCCGGCTGCAGTGTTGAGGTTTGTTTTCCATGCGCTATGGGTTTGGTGCATTTCCAGGAAGGATCCCAGGAGCTTCGTTTCACGTCTCGGGCAACTGCTGTGATTGTTGCCCGGGAGAGGTTCAGTTAGTTACACACCAAAGGCCTAATTAGTCTTTAACTGTTAGAGCTCACCTAGTTAGTGAAAATAATTGAAAATGGTTCCCTCTCCTCTTGCCATTTCAGATAGTTCCACTATGGTGCTAGACTAAAGGGGAAATTCCTTCTTTCTGAATTTAAATGATCTATTATTCACTAATTCCCCTGAGTAAGCGGCTGGTGGAAACCTGTGCAGCATATTCTACGTTCCTTACTACCTGGCAGTTGTGATTTCCTGAGCTAGACGGTTCTAGAAGGAGAAGAGGATATTTTAACTCGAACTTCTTGTCACTTCCAACTGGTGTGTTACATAATGCGAAGGGGTTTGACTTCCCTGCTTATTTTTGGGAAACAACAATGGAGAGTATTAAGTAACTATTTAATAGTCTCAATTGCTGTATCCAAAAGAAGCTTGAGAGAAGCTGAGGTTATAATTTGTCTGTCAGAATCCACTTGCTTTTCAGAGCATTCTCACAATGGTGAAAAATAGAGGTTTGCCTTGGGTGCTTTATAAAGTGTGATCAACTTAATATGGAAAATTAGAATCAATTCCATAACTTTTAGCACATTGAAGTCAACTAACTAATATAATGTCTATTTTTCTATTTTTTTTCTAAGAATTATCTCTGAGAAATTTCATTTTTAATCCAAGCAATTTGTATTCTCCGAATTTTACAAGGGGTTTAAAGGTCATTATAACAATCTCTAAATGAACTTGTATTACAAGAAGCAATAGTTGAAGATGCTGCTCTTTTGCTCTGATGGAGCTCTGCTGGAGCAGTGAAACGGAGCTGCTTTTCAGCAGTGTAAGCCCGAGCAATGTGTCATTGCTGTCATTGCATCGTTTGCACACTCAGAAAAGTCTGTCACATACAGAAGGATTTGTGAAATGTTGAGGTTAACAAAAGATGAACTAAATGCCTGATAAACAGTAGTGTCTGTATTTTTGATTTTATATATTTATGTATATACTGTAGAAAGAAAGATAAGGACTGAGATGTGCTGGCTGTGGCGGGATTCCCAATCTACTCACATGTTGCTTTTCAGGTTTCAAGTATGAATAGGATATACCTAAAACATCAGATGTTCTACAGTCTTAACATCTGCGTTTTCACTTCCATTTCAAACTGAGGCCAACACATTTTAAATATCTGCATAATTGTAAGTATATCCTTGGAACACCTGGTGAATTTAGCCGTTTATTTTAAATGGGGCTCAATGTGGCCAGCTTCACTTCTGATTTTGAGCAATCACTGCTGTTAAAATTTGTATCATGAGTATAATGAAGTTCAATCTTAGTACACTTTCTTTTCTTGGCTAGCTGCTATATATATATATATAGCTTGCTATAATTCTGATGTAGCTCTACATCAACTTGAGATCTTGGAAAAAGAAAAAATGAAGTTTTGTAGCATACAGTAGACTTGGCCACAAGCCTAGTAATTTTTTCAACGGCTTCTATGGGCTCGGACCACGTGGTAAGGGTAATTAAACAATTTTGCAGCACTAAGCTAAAGATGTATCAGCAAAGCAATTGAATCTGGTTTCTCAAAGTATATTTTGTTCTGTAGGAGTATTTGGCAACAAAATAAAACAGAAACTCGAAAAGATATCTCATAAATAATATTAAAGTCTTTAGAAGTATATATGCATTTATAGTACAAGGACTACAGAGAAGGACTAAAGTCTAATTTCAGTATATAAGTGGGGCTTAGCTCATAGTAATTATGATCTGTGTAATGATTTCAGTGGTGTTAGCTCTGTCTCATTGCCTTGTTCCTGCTGGAGTGTGACCTTTCAGCCCTGCAGCTCAGGGGCTTGCTCTCTCCTATACGCGTACTGAGTGTGGAAGCACTCCTMTTTTCTTACCTACATGCTACCCAGTATGGTTAGTGAAAGCAATTTGTATCTATAAAAAGTCTCATTAAATCAAACAGCATTCATTTCAGTCCTTAATAGTCTCATCAAAATCAATAGGATTGAGGGCTCTAATCTGTGCATCGAGGGGAGCTGGTGACTCCTCTCTGTTGGAAGGTCTCAGAATCTTTTTATGCCCCAACCTATAATAGAGAGGAGCCCCTTGAAGACCTTATTTGCTGCTTACTGAAATGCTCTTATTCTCTTTCTGTTCTAAAGTATTCCTGAGACATCATCTACCACTGTCCTTGGGATGCTTGTTAATATCTCCCGTAATGGATATACTATTCTGTTTCTTTTTCATGTGGGCAAAAAGGTTTGCATTCTCTAAGAAAAGTAATTACCATGCATTTGCTTTAATGTTTTTCACTTAGGAAAAAGAAAAAAAAACTTGCTTCAGTAAATGGCACATCTTTTGATGTAATTATTCAGTGGTGTGGTTTAAACCTCTGACTCTTCCATTTTCTGTATCTTTCCCCTGTCTGATTAACATTCACAATGAAAGTATTTATTAGTGTGGCTGAAAGAAGAGAGTGCTGCTGCATGCTGCTAAATCTAAAGAAAGATATCTCACCAGTAATGGAGGTTTCTCTCATGCCTTTGGATTTTACATTCTGCTTTTTGTGCAGATGCTTTTTGAGCATCTTCATGGACAGATCATGACACTTAGAAACGTAGCAGCAGGGAGTCTGGGAGGGCAAAAAACCTCCCTGAGACAATTAGAAATGCAGCAATCTTATATTATGGCATCAGTGAAGTAAACTCCAGGTTTATTGAAGTACACACCAGTAACTTATTTTCACAGTATCCTGCACTAACTTAAAATCTAAGCACTTGCAATGTGGGAATTATCATCTTGCATGTGCCTGGAATGTGTTAATTAATACCGTCAAGCATCAATAATGACACTTGAGGGCATCAGGCAAATCTTATATTTGAGTCATGCTGATCATCTGGTTAGGAATTACTCAAGGGGCATGATGTTGCTGACAGAGTCCTTAGGCTTTTAGCAGGAGCCTCGTCTTTTCCCACCTCTTTCTATGGATGTTAAGAACAGGGCTTTCTATTTATTTATTGATTGTGTATGACAAGCAAGTCTGATGCAGCTATCCACATCGGACGAGCTGGCCGCCCTGCAGAGAGGAGCGTGTTGGTGACGTCCCCCTTCCCTATAAACAGCCTAATTGCATCAGCCTTTGTGGCGATCAAGATCCTTTCACTTCAAAGCGTTTAAATCCTCTCATCAAATATGTTCTGCGCGGAGAACAGAAAAGATGAGCAGTCAGGTTCTCATTTTTATGATTTTTTTTTTTTTATTTCCCTTTCAAATTTTGAAATCTTTGCTCATGGGGATAATTAGCCCATGCTTGGGATGAAGTTTTTCCCTGGGCTGTCAGCTTGCAGAGTCACTGCAAGATAATGTAGCAAATTGAAAGGTGTTATGTGACCACAGGAGTAAATACAGTCAAGTAAGTAAATTTGCTGCATATGACCTGTATCAGTTTTTAAGTATTTTCCTTCCTCTTTAAAAAACAATATGGTCAGTTATTTTAATCATCTACCAAAATTAAAGATCATTTATGGTCCTCAAGGAACAGGAGCAAATGATGGAGAGAATAGATATAAATGTAGGACGGGCAAGAGAAGGAAAGAAGGAATGCACATGCATGCACAGCAAAAATGAAACAGCAAGGGGATGCCAGGCAATAGCAGCTGCATGGTGTGGGGGTCAAGCATGTCCTAGAGAAGAAAGGAAGCTTAGCTGCAAGGGCCATGTAAGTAGTATTGTATTCTTTAAGGAGAAAATGGTTATATATGTTTATCAGTTATGTATGTTAACATGTTCTTTTCTGCAACCTCTCTTCTTCCTCCAAGCTGTCAGTGCAGTTGTTTCACAGAAGCACCAGATCAAACCAAATGTGCAAGGCAAGCACTAGCTGATGTCTCTTCTCTACCTTTTTAATGTGGGAAATGTCTCTGTAAAGAAGATATATTTACTCCTTAACTAGTACTAAAACATAGCTAGCTGCACACCCCATTTCCTTATTGCAAGACTGTCTGTTAGTTTGACATACAAAGCAAACCTGTTACACCACCCTCTTTAAAGCTCCCCAAAATCCCTCATAAAGCAAGTAAATGTAGCTTTGCATACAATGTCTAGGGARCACACACTGTTTTCTTTTTCATTTGCTTTCTTATTTTTTTAGGTTGGTGCATGCAATGTGATGACGTTCAGACTCATCTTTCAGGTTCTTTTTTTGTTTTGGTAATACAAAGACATGATGATTAACCTCTTAAGTGAAAACATTTTAAAAAGAAACATAATATTCAGTACTTTTAAAGCCATCAAAAAGTGTCTGATACTGTATATTTCTTGGATGTAAAGTTGTGTTGTGAGATGAGTATTCTCTATGCACTTAGGATTTTTTCTTTTTAGTCCTTGTCCTCTAGCTCCAATTTGCTTTTGTATCCAGAGGTACCGTTGATTAAAGTTTGCTCACTTACAGTCTGATGTAATGTTAACCCATAGAAATATAGTAATCMTTTCAATACTGACCTTAGCTCTACGGATATGTACAAGACTGGTCTACATGCAAACTTATGCTGTCGGCCTCACTAAGCTATGTATTCCCAAGCAAACCTCACTAGAGAAGAGGATAAGATCTAGATAATAGTCTACAGTTTAGAGGAAGAAGTCTCTCGTGATTGTAGGTAACTTTGGTGAATGCTGGAAGGGCTACTGAAAAGTTTCTCCAGATGTTTTAAAATAGAAAATGTAACTTGGTGCAGAATAATTATAAACCCACCACAGAGTAACTCACCATTGAATGTCCTTCAGAAAAGCAATGATTTTTACCATTCTTATCATATGTGCTTCTCAGCTGTGATCTGCTGMACTTCCTTTGTACAGACAAATGTAACAGTGATAAAATCCCAATTAAAAATTTTGTACTAATTTAAAACACATTTTCAGTGGGGGAAGGAGAGAAAAAAAAAAGCCAAAATTACAGACAGAAAAAAAAAGACTTAGCTAAATATGTATTATGCTGGTGAAAAGCCATACTTGTTAAAACTCACACATTATTGGAAGGAGACTGAAGCTGAAAGAGGAAGCTAGCGGAAATATGTCAATGGCCAAAGACAGAAAACAATTTCTCAAAAGCACAATTGAATTGTTTGCTCAGTACAGATAGTGAAATCATGAATAGTGATATAGAAGAAGCAAAAAAAAAAAAAAAAAAGGAATATAGCACATACTGAAACTAACATTTCTATTAAACCACAGGCTCATAAAATTTGTCAGAGGCTTTAGATGAACACTAATGTTAATTTTTCACAGATCTGAGAAAATCACAAAAAACTGTTGATAGAGTTTGAAGACCATAAATGGGCAGAGCCAGGGGAGGTTAGCCACATGCCAACTGAAGGTAAAATAAATGGAACATTTAATTGGGATCTGTCAACAACCAATTTGTTTAAAAATATAACATATGTCTGTCAACATAKCTTCATGAGAAATAGTTTTTGGTAAAACAAATCTGTTATTCTTTTCATAGAGACACAGATTTGATTGATTAGAAATAGCTATGCTGAGTAGCCGGTTTTGTTTTGCCAGTATTTAATATCAGCTGCCCTGCTAATGGGAGCCCCACGAGTTAGCTGCACTATGCAGAATTAACAAGGTACGTGTTGGTTTGACACACTGGCCATATCTAGAATGGAGTTGTTAGTGGGGAGTTGCTAATGAGCAAAGTTTTTATTAACAGAAACCCTCAGGAACTTTTTCCCTTAATGATATTTGACATTTTTATCAACACCGTAAATGCTAATAAAATCTTTGTGGATAAAGCTCGCTGATGAGAATGATTGGTGAATCAGAAGGTAATTGAGGGCATGTTACAGTTATTAAATGATCTGAATAAGGGCTTTATCTGAATCTAGAAAGATGCATTATAAAATCTACAAAAGACAGAAGAATACACACAGGATCAGGTAATGGGGGTTAAAAATGCAGCATGGAAGACTTTCGTGAAGCAGAAATGCAGTTAGGGATCAGTGAGAACAGGAGCTGGAACATGAGGTGTTTGAGGAGTTTTGCAGGTTGGATGGAAGGTTAATGTAATCCTTTGGTATCTGAAAAGGTGTTTATCATCCTAAAAAAAAAAAAAAAGTTTTTGCCAAGATGCTACGACATACCCTGTTAATCCTCATTTTAACAATTCAGAAGGACTTTTGGATATGAAAAAGGATTGTCACAGAAGTGAAATAGACCTTGCAACCTGACCGAATCATCTCTCTATAAGTCAGAGATGATAAATGCTATGGGATCAATATGACAGTGGTTTTCTAACCATGTTTAGTAGGCTGRCAGCATTAAATCCCACACAAGCACAACTAATTTCCTACTAGAAAGAAGATGAATCAGGAGATGCAGGTTGGATCCGTTTGGTCTAATGAAACTGAACTGAAACCCTCTGCTAAAGGTTGCAATCTCTTTAATTGTGAGATGGTTGCATGCAAGGTTGAGGAGCACCTTCCCACAGAAGAAATACAAGTCCCTTACCGTCTTTTGGGAAAAAATGAAAAAAATATTACAAGCATTTCTCTTCAGTAACTGGTTCTACTTAGGCCTTCTGGAAATGTTGGATCTTAACACAAACTGTGAATTAAGTGTTTCTGATTCACTAGTTCTGGGAAGCGGCATGCTGATTTTTATGTTTAGGTTGACAGCTATCTGCATCATATTTGGAGATGTCAGCTGCTGTACTTAAGTACCTGTTACTGTTCCTTGTTTCAGGCTGCTGGCACCCTCTGGAACAGAATATCTCCTCATGGGTGAGTTGGGCAGGGGCCTCTGAGTTCTGCAAATAAAGCTATGAAGTTATTGCAGGTTCTGCTGAATAGAAGGTGAAATGAGTGCMCTTCTGCTTGAAAATAAAAATCCCATAAAGAAGGAAAAAATAAGCACTCAAAYGAGTTTGCTATTGCTAGAAGTCTTTTAAATGAGATTAAGTATCTTTAAAAAATGTTTTCTTCTAAGTTTTAAGAGTGAAATTTGCAATGTGTTTGTGCACAAAATTGCAGTAATGATTTGCAGCTGTGGGTTGTGATTTTTTTCTTTCTTTCTTTTTCTTTTGATTAGCAGCCTGAAGATTTGTATTTTGTAAGGCTATTTCAATATTTTTTTTTTTATGGAGGAAAATTGCAATATTGATAATCAAGAGCGTTGCAATTGATGTACAAATAGTCATGTCTGTAGCATGTTGTCTAGAACGGTGAGGGGGAAGATTTTCTGTTTCTGTCCCTAACGCTGCCGTGGATGTTTTGTGGCCACTGATCGTTCCTTGCTGCCCTTTGGGGCTTCCAGACTGCTTTGGACAAAACAGATAAGAAATTACACGGAGCACTGAGGATAAACCTGTTATAGAAACAGCTGAGCACATTCTTTTGTAGTAAATCAGGATGTTTGCATAGCGTTCACTCCCTGCTTAGATATCTAATTTTAGAAATGGGAATCATAAAAATCTTGGCYTCAGCATGGTGGATATAAAATGGTACTGCGAGATCAGGTGAAAAATAAAAGAGCCTAGGAGTGATGGTGGTGGTAGGAGGCGGCAGGTCACGCGCTCTCGGTTGCACACAAGCCCTTCTTGCCATCCTCACTGACTGTTGGGATCCATATGAGGTGACACAAAATGCTGTCACATTGAATGCCTGATGTAAAACTCTCCTGCCTGGTCCCGGACCCAAGAACGGTTCCTGATGCCCTAAGWCTGCTCTGCTCATGTGCTTCCACCCACCGCTGGCCTTGCTCACCTCCAGCAGAGTGAATGCATCTGTTATTTGTCATATTGTGTCATTTTATTTCATAAATTGACTAACTTTAAAAATGCAGACTGCAAAATAGAGAGGTGTTACAGCTGCTTAATGTGTTAAAAGCCTAGTTTGTTAGAAGTATTTGTTYCACTTTGGTCCAAAGTGCGTAATGCTCAGCCTTGCTAGCTCTTAATATGCTAGGTGTGATCCCTGTGTGAAAAACATCACAAGTCTGACGAGCTTTATAACATTGCTTTGTGTCATCAGCATGAACAGGATGAGAGTTGCACAGGTTGGGGCCAAATACACATGGAATCTGTGGGGAAGAAACTGTGATTCAAAGAGGAGCCCCTGCAGCATCCCCAGACACCCCTACAGCACTCCAGGCTTGGGAATGGCACCCTCTCCAGCAATGGCCATTTTCGGTGAGGATTGATATAACCTTAAGTTGCTCAAGGCTACSTAAGGGCTCAATGATTCCCTCCCCATCTTGTGGTAATGTTCCTCTTGGTGACAATGTTAATGAAATGTCCTCCTGAACTGCTGAGCATGTGGCGAGCAGGAGCTCTCTGTGGGCCAGGAGCTGGAGTGCCTCTAGTGCTTGTAATATCGCTGACACACTCGCAGTATCTTCTGAATTATGTTCCATATATTTTTTGATTCATGTTCCACAGCACTCACATACATGTGATATACTTCTCATCTGCGGCACAGTTGTGGCTTACTTTGGATCAGGAATATTTTGATAAGTTTCTTTCAGAAATTCATGTGAAAAGCTACAAAAGATTCTCACAGTGCCTGAGTATCATTGCCTACTGATGAGACATTATTTTTATGAAACTTTAATGAACAACGGTAAGTACATGTAACTTGTAATGAGTTTACAAAGAGAGGTGCTCTTATAATTTCTTTCTGCTTTCATCCTAAATATTGGTGACTTCCAAGGACAGACTTTTGCTTTCATAATCTAAATAGTCTTACAAAAACAATTTCAAAACAGCTTGCTGTGTATGTCAATGTCAACAGCCTTGCTTAAGAAAAGAATGGGTTTAAATGACGCAAATCATGCAGAGTATGTAACTAGCAAATAGCTATAGAGACAGAAATATATATTTTTTCAAATAATTAGAAACAGAAGCAGTTTGCTTAGGCCCCATTTTCTGTCTTGATGCATAATTTTTTCAGCTTTAGTGTCTTTGTTGGTTGCAATTTTCCTCCTAGTTTCTTCCAAGATTTTTACCTTGGCCTCTCCCCCCTYCCCCCCTTTTTTTTGTACCAGCCTTCCTGTGGTTTGGAACTTGCATCATTTTTTGTCTGGGAGTCTGCAAACACACAGTGGGCAGATTTGGCTGTTCTCCTGCACCTCTGCCCTGTCCCCATTGGGGAAGGGTTCCTGATTCCTGTTGCACCACGCTACCCACCTAACAAATCTCCTTTCCTACAAGGGAGAAACATAAAGCGTCCTTCTATGGCACATTTTTAATTCAGAAGAGATCATTTTTCTATGAATAATTTCTGGTAGATTTCAGTGGGCTCATATTTACATTTGTATAGCTAGTGCTCTTTGAAACTCACGGGAAAAATTGAAATATTCCAGAAGTTGGATGTGAAATACTGTTTTCATGGCTTGGATTAATTCATGTATGCTACACTCTTTGCAGAAGAATAGGAGATTTAGAGAATGATGCAGGCTCCGATCTTTTTGCTGATGTCAGAGTGCCTATAAAGGTAGCAGCAAATCCTTAATTTTCTAGGTACAGATCCTTTGAGATTGATAATAAGAATTTACTGCTGTTGGGCCACTGCTGTTCGTCCTAGAATAAACAGCATTGAAGTACATTGTACATTGCACTGAAACAGGGAGACAACTGAGCCACATAAAAATGATTTAACAGCAGACAYGGCTTAAGTGCAGTAGAGCTGGGGTCAGGTAGGCTGGAGTTTTGAAGAGGTTCATACAGCAGACAGCAGGAACAGATTTAGACATTTTCCTTCTCTCCTGAATATATTCTGGCTTTTCTGTGCACTTAGCATGATGCAGATATGTTAATTTGAAGCTGCTTGCAAAGCTGGCATGCTTTATATGTGAAAAATGACAAATGCAAACATTTTTTTTATGTAATGCTCCATAGCTGTTCGCTTCTGCTTAACACGACATATTGGGCTTATCAGCTTTTGTTTGGCTTGTGACAACAATGAGATTAATTAGTGTAATGGGGTTGTACTGTAGGAGCTGCAGATGATTTGGCCTGTGGAAAGTAAATGCTATTTGTAATAGTGCTGGGATTAGGAAGACTGAACCAGAATGACTAATAATAAATAGGGCAGGAGATTTTGGAGAGAGACCCTTGACCAAATCATCCGTTGAGCTTGTGACGCTGTCCCTGCATGCAGGCTGYGATCCCGTCCCTGTATCCAGGCATCCTGCAGCTCTGTAGAGCCTCAGTGGTTCTGCACGTCTCACTAAATGCTTTATGGAAGTGCCCTACATTGAGGGAAGGCTCCAAATGGGAACGGGAGCACAGGACAGCTAGGAATGACTGGGGATGTGCCTTGGGCACCCAAGCCTTGTTTCCGAATGAAAATTGTAGCGCAAGGCTCCCAGATACCCTTCTCTTTGATGCTCCGCGCTCAGGGCCTTTGCACCTGGAAAACCTCACTGCCCTGAGCCGGAGAGAAGCTCAGGGAATGCTTAATCAGCCCGTTTGTGGAGATCACTGCGGGGAGGCGGGAGTTTGAAAGCTCCAGTTTATGAAAGTGACTAGGAAGTTGTGCTAAAAGATCAAACATTCCACTTATCAAAGGTTATGTTTGAAGTTTTGGAAAACAAAGGAATTCCTGTTCTATTTTAATGCCTTTGGTGGCGCATTTTCTTTGGCCGTTGTACCTTCCTTAATAGCAGCTGTTTTCAGTGGGGGTGATTTTCAGCAGCGCTGCAGCATGTGAGATGAGTCCCCAGTTAATGTTCTGCAAACAGTGTGTTAAATTGATTTCTTGTCACTACTTGAGGTTGATTAAATGTAAATTTCAGGTTCCTGATCTAGTACTCGCTGGCTGCGTGCCCTACTCCTCGCAAACCCACGGCGGCCAGAGGCACCAGCCCTTCCCTCATCCCCGATATTCCTGTTGGGAAAAGCCTTTTTCTTGCTGGAGCAAAGCAGTGATTTTATTGCATCATGGATTTTTCCACTTGATATACAACACCTAGCAATTCTGTGCCTCAAATCAGCTTCACTGCTGTATTTCTGCTCCAGAATAAGGGCTCTAAATGAGTTTGCAGCAAGAGTTATAAGAGGGCTGATGAACACAAATTATACGCTCTTCCTCATTTCAGGCATTTGTGAGGAAATAGCTTTTTGCCTTTTGGGGGAACATTAAAAGCATAAATCTGGAGAATGAAACCTTTATGTGGTTTTGAGTGAAAATCACCTTCACTTGAGAAATAATAGAATATTTTCTTTGAAGTAGAACCAAAACTATTGGAAAACAGGGCTGTTGCTACCTGGCACAATACCAAACCTTCCCCTCTTTTATTATAGGTTAAATCTGAAGAGAGATGGGAGTTAGGGAACTTTCCCGTGGCCAGATCCCTGATTCTTCCAACACACAGCTCTGCTTGCCTGTCTGTCCCGTGAATAGCCTTATTGATTTCAGTGGGATTATTTATAGTACATTAAGTCAAGTCATGAGGGAGCTTTGCAGGATTGGGACCTTGAGGAGCGACCGGCAGATTTAAAGCACGTTGCTCTAAAATGCGTTGGCGAGTTCTCCATGCCATGCTAAGTGTGTGCTATTGCACAAAATTAATCTCCTCTTTACAACTAATCTCCTGGAGCCTGACTCTGCTCATCCTCACCCCAGTRAGTGCAAAGTCCTCGCTGAATCAAGAAGGGTGCTTGTGTTTTCCCCTTTCCTCCTTAATGTGTCACCTTTAAGGCTCCCGGGTTTATGGAATAGGGAGGGAGGGACAGCCTATGAATTGGATTAACTCTCCTGAAGCCCTGATCGCAGCGGGCAGGAGTCCAGCCCCTGAGCTGCCCAGGAAAGCTTTCAGTAACCTGGCACTGCTATTGCCCTGGAAGAGCCACCTTCCAGGGCTGCAACTAACTGGAAACGATTATTCACCAGAGCCTCGTTAGCATAACAGCAAAGTCACTGCTCGAGGATGCTGAAAATCCCAAGCACTCACGGCTACTTGCATTGCTCAACAGGCCAGTAAATATATTGTGTGTCTCCTGTGTGACTTGTCTGGCCTGTTAACCATACCAATGTGCATATATTTTTCTCATCAAAAAATGGAMTTGATGTCTTTGGCACTAGATGACATCACAGCTGGCAAGACGAGCGTGCTAGTGAGATGCTGCCTTTTGACGGAGACAGCAGCTTTTCCATGTGCCTTGGGGACTCTCTAAACCACATAAACAGCAGAACAGTTTGCAGTTGTAGATGCAAAGAGCTATCACTTCTACTGAATAAGCCAGAGGAAGGTGAGCATATGTCACTGAACACCCGGCACCAGCTGTGTGGTACAGAGCACCCAAAGCCTCTTGGAAGCGGGTGCAGGGACAGCCAGGGTTACAGCATTGCTCCTTTTACACCTGCAAAGTGCTCCCTGCCTGCCCTTAAACTGATGGCTCAAGTATTAAGGCAGTTATTTAACGTCTCTTACACATATAGTTGCAACCACTGCTCTTTCAAGGTAATTTTTACTATCGTGCTCACTATTTCAGGGTTCCCCGCCCYGCTGTGTCATCAGGGTGGTGCATCAGATACTGGCACAAGACTATGTAACAGAGCAAATTATAATACTGATATAGYGTGATGCTTAAGACATACTTAATTAAAAGCTAGCTTTTACCTGAGAGAAAGGTTTTTCTCTCTAACAGCAAACAGTATTTGCAATGAGTAAGTATAATTGTGCTTCCTAAAGTTATCTGGCTAAATTAATGCTGTCATTAATTCCTGTTTTTAGAAAGCTGCATCCAAAATTATGCTTTATCTCATGCTTGTCCATGCCAAGCTTTAATACCATTTTGTCCTACTTCATGAATTTATGCTTTTTCGATGTGTATAATTTGACCACCAAGGGCTAATCTGGTGCATAATGCATAAAGTTTCATGTTCTCCATTTTTATCCTAGTTTTAATTCTAAACCAGAGGCTCAGCTGGTTAAATGATGGCCTATTAGTATTTCTGTGTTTGTCGCGTATGAGTTGGAACCTTCTGTTTAAAAGTTACTTTAATCTCCTAGTGCAGCTCTCTGCAAGTCTGGAGTCACAGATTAATTCTTCCAAGAGCCGCAATGAAGTAAATACGTAAGATACCCACACTCGGAACAGAAAAGGTAGAACAGTAAGATAAATGATAAGAACAGACTTATTTTGTGCAACCGGAGGATCAAAGGAAAGCTTGAGGAAAGTATCAGTTGATTGAAATTTGTGCTGAACTGAAAAAAGATCTGCACATTTGTGCAATCGGTGGAGAACTGCTTTTAAATGTGAATTAATCTAGCATCAGCAAGGCACAGCGTGTTTTTAAAGACCGAGGTAAACTTAAAAACTAAAGCTAGTAGGAGGAAGAGAATATATCMGAATGTGAATTGCTGGGTTGGTGAGAAGATAAAATATTTTCTTCACAGTTGGACTATAAAAATGAAACTGTAGCCAGTGACTGGCTGGATGATAGCATCCTGTGATTGTATAAAAAAATAATACCCTTTTTCCACATATTTCTTGCTAGGAATATGAGAGCTCAAAACTTTGTAAAAATATAATGCTGTCAGTGGTGACTTCAGAAGACTTTCCTTTTTTTTTTTTTCCTTATCCAATGAATACATAAATGGTTTCCAAAGGGGTGGGAGGGAGGGGGAAAAAAAAGCCATTAATTCCTCCTTTTGGAAATTGAGGAGCCATATGTTATGTATTTATTTAGGACAACTGGATGCTTCCAAAGGGAGAAACCTATGACGTTATTTCCAGTACTAACGAAGTATCCCTGCCAGGAAGGCGCTCGAAGGCGAGCGGGGAGGCGTGCGGGACCCGCGGGCGCCGCGCTGCCTCCTGCCTTGGCGCTTTCCACCCAGCCTGCCTCGTGCAAGATGCGGAATAGGCCTCTCTATCAAATTCCACCATAGAACACTTCCTGTGGCTTGCTGACATCTTAACAGGAAAAYGAAGGGATGAGGAGCTTCCTAACTTTTAATAAGCCTTCCAGGTCATTTATATGCTTAAATCAAATATAATTTCATCTCATTTCAGGACTTTGTATCAGCATTGGTTTCCTCAGCTACCACTGACAGTGCTTATTTCTACAAGGAAGTTAAATAAAGGCTCTGCATGACCTGAGAYGAAGCTCCATTGTCCCCTGCGTTGGGTGGCCTGGTGCCCTGCACCCACGTCGTGCTCTGCACTCCCATCCCTTCCTGTCCCACTGCACCCAGGTGAGTGATCCCACTGAATCTCTGCTTGTACTGCCTAAGTTAGCGTTAATGTATTGATTTATTCTTTCAAGAGAGGACAGGAAAGCAAGTAATGCTTATTTTTTTAATAGAAAACGAAATGGTTCTCTGATGGGAAGAGGGATTTTGAGCTCATCCAAGACTACATAGGAATATTTACATACTCTTGACCTTCTACAGAGGAAGTATAGAAAGAATAAAAGTGAAAGATTTTCTGTGGCCTGGGTGTTTATGTGCTTAACAGTATTCAGCCTTATAAGCTGTAACAGAAACTTCTTTTGATAGGTCTTTCATCTCCATAAACAGCTTACTGCAGCCATCACAGTTAATTTGATTAGCGGCACTCAGACCTAAAGCTGGGGAAATAGCAGCTTAAGAGCACTTTTGCATCCAGCAACTATATTGGGAGGTCTAACCTTTGCCGGAGCCGCACAGGAGGATGGTGCCTTCTCTCGTGTCTCAGGATGTTTTCAAATTATTTTGAACACTGCCGTGCTGTAGGAGTGACATACAGAGGGTGAGAAAGATTATCACCTGGCAAAGCCTTCTGGAATTAGGTCATTGGAAGCAACTTCATTTAATGCTCTTTCTCTGTGCTAAAAATGGAGCTCTCCTTTGCCACGCTTGCCGGAGATAGGCTGTTATTCCTTGATCTGTGAATGCAGGAKATGCAGCGCCGTGGTGGTGGAGCAGGATGGCTAATACCTTTCTCAAGCATCTGCTGAAAGAGCGACAGGGTYAGGATATCATCCCAGAGCCTTATCCAGGCTGTGTCCCGGGTTTGTGCCATGCTGCTCGCAGGAATGGTCTTCCCAGGGCTACCAGTTGCCATTCTCATCATTCTCATCTGTTTCCTAGATTGGGCAGCAGAGAATATTTGCTTGCAGAGTTGATGAAATGCCTCTATTTTKTTGCATCCTGCAGATTTTAAAATGGAAAATATGAAATGAAAACTGTTGTGCCAGAAAAAGGAAGGGCAAGAAGCTGCAGGTTTAGACAGATCATTACAGGCAGCTTTTGGTGTCTGAAGGTTGCAGCAACCGGCTTGCAGGTGTGACAGGCAGGCAAGGGCGATGCTGGCGCCCGAGAGAGGAAGATCTTCCCACTCTCCTCCTTTGGGTGTTCCCTACCCATCCTACCTCCCGGCAGCAAAGCTGAAGGGAATCTTAGCATCTCCGCTTGCATCGAATAATAGTATAAGCTTTTGATCATCACTGGTTTAATGTGTCTGCTAAAGTGATCRATAGTGAAACAGCTAAAGTGAAGGTATTTAAGTATTGCCACTTAGCCTTACAGTTATCTGCTGGGATAAATGCAGGCTGTGAGTATTTGTTGCTTTCAAAATAGAAAACAAACAAGCAAAAACCACTTCTAGAACCTGTGGAAGTCATTAGKTTGGGAAATTTTAGGAAATGAAAACAAAATGGCAGTTTGTGTGTGCAGCACTCTGCTATGGCATTAYGAATGTTACTGCTTCTCATCAATAACTTTTTGAGTAGGTTTTCTGTTGCTTTTGTGCAACAAACATCTTTCCCTAAATATTTAGAAGTGGCTTAAAATGTTATACAACTATTTGCAGATCTCTGTCTCATATAATGGCAAGCATACTGCTTTACTTCCAATCCAATATTAACAACGTCAGCTAATGCACTCAAAAAATACGGGTCTGGTGCTGTGGAGATCATATGGTTGCATAAAATGCCTTRGTTTCAGTAAAACTATAGAGTAAACCCAGGCTGCCAGTAAAAGGAGCAAGTTTGTCCTTGTCAGCTTTTTCCTATCTAAAAATCATTGGAGCAATGAAATACCTGAGCTTATTCAGGGTAATTTATCTAGATATATTTAGGATACATTGAAAATACATTTTGGATACCTTCATCTATTTATCTTAGATAAATATGAACTTTGAACATGACAGCTGATTCACAAGAAATGTAAAAGATGGAATTCCTTCTCCTGCTAATCTAAAGCTGTTGTAGGCTTGATTGGCCACCCCTCCGGCAAATATTTATTTTACTTATTTGCCTTGGATGGTTATATAGATATATATAGGTGTGTGTATACATATATATATATATATATAGTGTATGTATGTGTATGTATATTTATAGTGCACATCAAGAAATCAGTAGGAATCCACAAGCCGTAATCACGTAATGGAACGTGGCGAATAAACAGAAGAGGGTTTCTTTGGAAAGACTGTTCAGACTCGGATCAGCAGCACTTGCCATCTGTCCAACGACCCTAGCAACCTCCAAACCTTTCTAAGGGAAAGCAGGAGAATGAGCTGAGCTTAGGGGCACACACTGGGCAAGAGGCTTCAGGGGGGAGCCYGGGTTGACTGAACCCCCTGTGGACCCTCACCCAGTTCAAGCATCAATTCCCAGTTAAACAAAGATTGTTGCGCTATATCAGCCAATAATGGCTGCAGAACATGTTTGGAGGTTGCTCTTCAGCTYGGTGTCCACGGCCTGAGCAAATGGCAGGGAAGTAATGTAAGACTGCATGGCTCGCAGGGCTGCTTAATAGGATACAGAGCCTCTTATCTCTAAGTAGTCTGTGTGGGCTTAATGGGGCCCAAATGTTGTGACAAACACTTATGCAGACACCGGTGTACAGTGGCCTGATTATTTTTAAAGGGCTGCATACTCCAGTCCCACTGACGTCAATGGAGCTGTGAATGTCTCACCTTCTTTTAGATGACTTAGTGTGTACTGTGAAACCTAATTTAGATCACCCAGTTCTTAACTCACATTATCTCAGAGTGAGGAGAGAAAAAAAAAAAGTTTTAAAAAGAACCTGGCCTCGCAGAGCTCTTATATAAGCAAGGACAACAATCTATATTTTAGTATTTTAGGCTCTCATGTAAGTGAAGACAACAATAAATATTTCAGTCAGTGCAAAAATTCACAAGATTCTGCTTGTTACCAAAAGGATCCTGGCCTGTTGGGATACCTGCCTCTTCCCGCAGTGTTTCGGGGGTGGCACRGGTGGTTGGTTCTACTTTGGAGAAGAGAAATTATCATTTTGAAGTGATTCTTGCACCACCTATGGCACTTATTTTTTATGTATGTCAGCTATATATATATAAAAAAAAGATTTAAAAAAAAAAAAAGTGGAAACTGGGAGAAGGAAATGTCAAAAGCTCACAAGTTRCAGCTGAAGTTCTCCGGTGTGTGTATGTGCAGTGCTCAGGTCTTCTGAGTATCCTGCTGTCAGTTTTCAGTGGGTGTTGCCTGCCACGTGCAGTGGGACGGTGGTGAAAGAACCGACTGKGGCTTGGGCTCCCTGACAGCCTCGGAGGAGAGGCCGAGTTAGGTAAGACCTGGGCTGCCTTTCTCCTCCTACCAGGGACTCTTGGTGGCCAGAGGTAAGGCAAAAAATACRCCAACCCTGCCCAAACCTGTACTTCACTAACTAGAAAGAAACATTTTATTTTCAGGGCTCTCGAGTCCTTTCATGTGCACTGACTAACCCCAGATATTAAAGATGAAAAGGAAGGAAAATGTTTGCCATGAAGAGTGCTAACAAGGTTAACTAAATACTGCTGCTGCTGAGGACCGATCCCATCAGCTACCAGTTTTCATGACTTGAAAAGCTCTTTTGTTAGACTATTGAAAAATTATTGTATTAAATATATCAGTTACCTACTTACATAATGTATCCACCTATTGTAATTACGTACTGTTATAAAATTCACGTTTGGCAGGTTCAGTGTACAAGTAGATTCCTGCTCTCAGGTAAATTGTGTTTGTTTAGGAAGATAAAAGCAGAGAGAAGGAAGCAAAAATTGAAAAGGAAGGTATCCCTCAGAATTTTCCCAGGAGAGTTTGGAGAATTTCATGCTTATTCTGTAAATGGTAGTGGTCCCACCTCTTAAGCTTCCTAGAGAGTGCRTTCTTCAGAAAAAATCTGACACTTTAAAGCTGAGTTCTGGAATGGTATACGCCAGCAGATCTAGGTAGCACATCTAAGAAACCATTTTTTTTCTCATAACAACAACAACAAACCCCCCAAAGCTAATCCAGTGATTAAAAAAGGCACTTTGTCCTTTGCATTTATATGATGTAGAAAACTGCTGTAGCGAGCGACAAAAAATCTGATCCCAGCCTCTTGATCTCTGGCCCCAGACCAGCAAGGGCATCCTTTCATTGCTGCTCTCGATGCCTCTGCCTCATTTAATGTGAGCCACTCACTGATTGCAGGGTTGTTCCGTCAAAACTTTGTTAAAAAACAAAACAAACCAAAAAACCCACCTACTCCAACACTTTGCTGTTTTTTTCAATCCAGCAGAAAGCTTTCCAAATGTAGTGTATGTATTCACATATATATACACACATACAGGTACTATGTATAAACACTATATATAGTCATATATATTGTGAATAGATACACGTACGTGTATATGTATACATTTATATATCCACATGTAACATCTGGTCCTTGTGCTGCACCTTGCTCACTGCCTGCTCCCTGCTGGAATGATGAGGATTCTGCCTATGGCGGGGATAAAATGCACGAGTTCCTTTCACCCTGCAGAGCTGCCCCCCAGAAAAGTTATGGTCTCTCTTTCAACCTGCAAACAGAGTGTAGAGATCACTGAAAGTCTGGAGAGCTGGTAAGTGCTAATTTCTCGAGCAGAAATCTCAACTTTTTATTTCTCCTCTTTCTGCTACAGGTGAGGTGTAAACTCGCGCTGCCTCCTGCAGTCTCTGACGCTGAGCATGAGATGCCCGGGGATGCTGGCACATGGTACCTGGAGGCACTTGGCCGATTTTGGCKCTATTCCAAAGTGTGCTGTGCTGAATCCCGCTGCTCAGGTGCAGTAGTTAAGGAAGAGCCGAGCCTGGATGAACAGCAGCACAGCATCGCTTAGTGACGGCTGAAGCAATATCCACCTGTTGCAGAGACTTGAGCCTTCCCAGTTATTCTTCTCCGCTTAAGTGACTAATTCCACGCTTGAGGGAATGTGCTCATCATGCATAAAGCAATCTTGGAATTGGGTCTGTGACAAGTTAGCTCTTGTTCGCAGCAAATGCTCTTTAGGGCATGGGAGGCAGAGCCCTGTCCTCCTGCTGCAGTTCTGCTTTCTCGGAGGTGCGTGGGTCACTCGTGGCGCAGCGCAGGCCACAATGTTTTAGTGCAGGCACCTTGGCACGTCAGGGCCCTTTGGCTTGAAAGGGTTTGAGAGGCCCTCGAGTGGCACGTGGGAATTGCTGCYAAGGGGCCTTGGTGTAAGTGCCCTGCATAAAACTTGGAGCTTTGTGCTTCTTTTGGTTTCTTTCTCTGTTAGAAACCTAAACCCAGACAACATTTCATTTTTATAATGCAGTCACTAGTGCTGTCGTCTCTAGAAATTCCRTGGGAGGAAGGAGGCTTGAAGCAGCGTTTTATGCGCAGGTTGGGTTTCCCATCCAAGGCAGTGGGTTGCTCCCCGGGCGTCTCCTCTTCGATGCCCCTTCTCCTCCTGGAGCCATGCCCATCTTTCCACTCAGATTCCACTGTAAATTTTTATTGTTAATTTGTGTGGCAGTAACAGAAATGTCATAGTTAGCATAACGCTCAGCAGCCAATGCGGTGTTTATCATCTGTGCTGCTTGTTTCACATCTCATCTGCTATACGAGTGAAACGTGAAAATAATTATGTTTTTCTCTGCTATATCAGGGCACAATGGCTTTCGGTGAAAAGAAATGGCTGGGGCTATTTTCGGTCTTGCGTGTCTGTGTTGTTTACCAGCCAAAGACTCGATCCATTGTCCTTGCCTCATAGGTTTTGCAGTAGTAGTAAGTGCCAAAGCTACTAAACTGCTGCAACTCACAAACTGGCCGTGAGTCTTAAGACACCAGGCCCAGCAGCAGAGCTGTTTTCTTGATTAGATTTATATTTCTTTTTAATATAGCATCCACAGGCAGATCCAATAGTTTTGAGCTGCTGCCCTTGAAAATAATCACAACTGGCCAGATATTGTTGCTCAGGMACAGTGAGCAAAATCCTGGGTAATCTAAGTGATATTGATACCTCTGCTTGTGCTACTGTCCAGGCACCATTGATATTGGAACTGACCTCTAGTGAGAGAATTATAYGATGAGAGCAAATGAATTTTTCCCTCATTGTGCACTAGAAAAGGCAAATATTTTGAAGGGAGGGAAAAGATGAGACTGTGCTGCTCCTACGTAGCGCCAAACCGGAATCCACAGGCTGCCTAAAGATTCAGAAAGATGTTTGTAGTATAAAAGCTCTCTGTGCTGTCAGAGTGGAGGCTGAGGTAAGAATGGTAAAGTTTAGGTAGTTATGCAGTGAGTAATTGCCCAAGGAATATTTGTGAGCTGTACCTGGAAATGAAACAAAGACCTAGATTTTTTTTTTCTTTCTTTTGGCATCTTCTTGAGAGCAGAATGGGTATTAATTCTGACACGCCTTACGTTGTGAACTTAGTCATTATAGCTCCCTCGATTATAACTCCAAAAATGATTAGTTCCTCAGGGCAACTCTTTGATGAAGTTTGGGATATAGTTTGAAAAGTCTGTAAGAAAATTTTATGTTTTAGTTTATAGGCTTTAGATTACATATCTGGTGCAAGTATCATAATGAATATTATGTGAACCAATTTGGTTGCATACCTAAATACATTTAAACCAGTGAGCTCCAGGCTTGCCCTTTATGTATCTATTATACATCAAAGGGACATGGTAGTTGTTCTGTGAACCAAGAAAATTTACAATTACAGAGAAAACGTAACACATATATACTCAGCAAAGCTACAGTACAACTCATTAGAAATTAATTAAGGAGCTTACTGTGAAATCCTTACAAAGATGTAACTCCCACTGGTCCAAATTCACTCTTAGCCTAGAAGAATCTAGTTTCAGTAAAGCAGAATTCATCTCAAGATTTTAAATGTTAGAAGACAGATTTACCTTAGGATTAAATAAGGAAGTGAACTTGAGCAGGACCAATTCTTTTCTCATTTGGGAGGTAATCCACAGTATTTTTTCGTTTCAAATATAAACTTGCTGTATTCTTCTGTACTGATTTAGTTTTAATTCAGTCAATGTTAACTGAAATCAGTGGAATGCTCTACTGATTTTGCTAGGCTTTGGACAAAGCCATTTGGGAGTTCTAGAGAAGAAAAGATAAAATTAGTTATTTTTTCATTAAAATGTTAGTATGATGCTATCAGTGCTTGGATTAATCCTGACTTCCATCCATTAATTATAAATAAATTAGGAAACCTAATTTAGGCTACTACTTCAGTGGAGAGAGAGAAGTCTCTTCACCACGTGATTCAGACCTCCTGTTCCAATGACTTTCCAGGAAAATCAGCTATGGATCTGAGCCCAACCGCTACATCCAAGGAACTGTGTTAACCACGGTCAAATTGCATTGGTGGAAATATGCACCTCAGCATTGCTCTTGTCATATTAAGTCTGTCTTTTTAAAATATCTATAATAACATGTGGAAAAATCCCTGTGAAAAAACTGTTATCCCAGTTCATTTAAGACTCACAAATTTTGGTTTTGTGATTGAGAACAACTTATTAAATGAAAGGCTGGTCTGAAGCACATACTAGAAAAAAAATAGAAAAAAAAAGGCAGTGTAAGGCACATGTGAACCTCTACCAAGCTTGTATGACAGGTTCATAAATTAGTTTAAAAATAGTTGGTAATTTTAGGGTTTGGCACATTAAGAAATGGCAACAGAGAGATCTTAGGAGAGCAGTTAGAAAAATAGCAAGAGATTTCATCAGAAGGGGGAGTATTAAGTTCTGGATTTAAAATCACTATTGCAAAGGAAATGAAGAGAAAAATCTATTTTGATCTTATTGTGGTTTGATAGGGCTTTGCATCATTGATATATAAGATGGACTAATTGCATTAAAKCATTTTTTTGGTTTGCTGTAAAGCTAATTATAAAGCAGCCTTTAATGAAATATTCTGTGGCCAAGCCAATGCTTTTCATATTTTCTGTGTTGCAAAATAAATAATCCCTGGTGTTGTAATTTTTAATTCTTAACCACATTCTTCATTTAGATGCTAGGAAAAAATGAAGATGCTATATGCAACTGTCTCATTGACAGGGTTTTCATTATGCATACTTCAAGGTTGTGATGAAATACTTTCATTAATTTTACTTGGATGATAATACGGGAGATTTTTCACAATAATGGGAGCAGTCTAGATATGATGTTACTGGATGTTTGATTGTCTGACTGTACGATGACCTAAATTCTAAGTTAGAAATCTCCTAACACCACATCAAGCCTTATTCTTAACATTGTACATCCCTATTAAGTCTCTAAACTGACATATACATTTAAAGAAAAGAAAATGAACAGATTTGAGTGGCAACTAAAGTTTAAAAGATTGTCAAAAAATGATCTCAAAGGTAAGATACAAACAAACAAAAGATGTAGAAAAGCGAAACAAATTGACTGTTTTGTCTTTAACTTTACAGCCTAAGACTTTGAAAAATTTRTGTTTATTTAGTCAGATCTCACAGTTTGTAAAGGAATATGTATACATCCTTTGAAGATTTAGTCATAGGATGTAATTAAAAAAAAAAGTAATATAAATGTGCATATGCATCTAACTTCTGTTTTCTTTCTCAGGCAAAGCTGAAAATGAGTGAGTGCTTTAATATCCAACCAGAGCTCACAAAGATTGATGTTCAGAAAGCATGAGGAAACAGCTCTTTGAAAATAATGTTGTTTTTCTAAGTGGTCTTGAATTTAGGCTCCCAAAGTAATTTTGAATTTTTGTCTTGATTGCGTTTGATCCTGTGCAGCTGTAAGGACTCTGGGTGGAAACTTGCAGGGAAGGTGGGCTGGGCCAGCAGGCTGAGAGATGGCTGCCACTGGCACCCCCATGGCAGCTTCACATGCATCTCCCCCACTTCGCTGGAGGAAGGTGCCACCTCAAGAGTCACCGCGTCTGAATTCAGGAGAGACTGAGTCTGCTGGTCCTGTGGGAGACGGATGTTCTGTTCAGGTATCTTATTTCTGCTGGTAATTCTTGAAACTGAAGTCTATCAGTGTCTTGAAAAAAAGATACAGATGCCTTTTGCTTCAAGTCAGTTGAATTTGCCAATGTTGACGCATATCAACATGATTACTCTTTGTAATGTCATATATCAAAGTGGTATTTCTTGCATGACTGCGACATTTTATTATATATGAGAACAACGCAGGATATCTCCAAGGACACTTTCTGTTCACAGGGAAAGGGAAGAAGGACAGCTACATACAGAGACGGATAATCAGTGAGTCTTGTTTTATGAGCTTTTATTCCATGGGGAGAACAAGATTGCCTGCTTTACTTTCAGTAAAGCTTTGAACATTAAGGCCTTAATCCAAGCCTAGTCTTTAAATATCGAGCTAAGGAATCCCCCTCCCAGCCACATGGGCACAGCAAAGCAGCTGAAGCAGCTTTCTTCTGAAGCACCTGTGTGTGATCACCCCAGGTGATTAACAGGTTGCATCCATAGTCTAAGCGGCCACATCCCTCAGGCCTGGCTGCTGTGCTCTGCCCAAAGCCTCAGGGTGAAGGTGCTCATCAGACTCAGGGATAGGAAGGACTTTTTTTGTCAGATAAACTGGAGTATTTGTCGTGATGGTTCTGACCTTTGATCCTCTCAGTATTTTAGTTTGTCGTCAATGTACTCACTTTGTGGACAAATCTAAAAGGTGAAAATTTAAGAGGTAAGTGTGATATAGATAAATGACCTTATGGTGCCTTCTGACCTGAAGATCTATGAAATCCTTTATGTGGAGAGGTCAGAGTAGTAGAAGGGAGTTTGTAAAGACCATGTAAGATACTTGGWGTGTCTGAGGCTGAGCAAGTGCTCCAGCAGAGGAGAGGACAAGACCTGTATGGGGATGAAGGCCCATTTGAAGTTAGGTGTTTTGTGCTAGGAGGAAGAGGAGGTAGTAAGTGCAACACGGGAGATCAGTGGAGTCCACTGCTGAATTAAGGGGTGGAGTGGTAAGAACTAAAGATCATCGGCACCAAAGATGTAAGAAGAGAGGAGATGTAGAAAAAAATGAATTGGTAGGAAAGGTAACTAATGTGGAAATGGTAGAAGTTTGAAACTAAAAGCTACAGTTAAAAGGAAAAAGATGATTTAGGAAAAAAAGAAAAGGGCAGCTGATTAGATAGAGCGTAACAAATGCTAGAGTTCTGAAGTTCATGGCTTATCTTAGTTCTCTAGACCAGTCCCTGAGAGCAGTTTTATCAGCAGTTGTGCGATTTAGTAGAATTTTTGCTTTGGACTATTTGCTCTGCATTGAGTTTCTATAACCAGACTCAAACCTCTACAGCACCAAAGCAAAGTTGTATTTCTGCAATGTAATTCAGACAGAAGTAATTTTTTGATTATTCTAAAGTAGGWTTTCAACTGCTGGCAAGTAAATAGCAGACAAGCCTTGGCTTCTGGGCAATGAGCAAGCACAAACTTAGCGCCCCAGGAGTAATTGCAGTGGGCTCTGGGAGGACTGACTCTGGTTCAGATATTGCTGGCACGGAATCAGTCATCCCCAAATCAGTTGGAGCTAATCAACAAGTCTCGAGTAATGAATACTGAGCACTTGTCACAATCTGCAATCTGAATGTTAGTCACTGAATTTATACAGTGAATTAACAGAAGTAGCATCTTGGAGAAAATTATCAAGTGTTTTGCAGGCAATTTATGAACAGGTAAAAGTGAAATTAATTCAATGAATAATTTGTTATGAACTATTTTCTAAGCAATAGTTCATGAGTAGGAAGGTTCTGTTTTTTGGTGGTATTTCTATTTTTACAAAGAAAATCTTGAAGTGTTCACCAGTGTAGACCTGGCCATTTTTTTTTTCCACCTTCCTTAGCACCTTGCTCTGTTAACAGGCTCACTGAAGTCTTTAGGACTATTTATGAAGTTCTCTGTGGCTGAAATGTGGTGCGAGTTGTTTTAATTATTTGCTGTAATTGGACATGGAAAAGATCTAGTGTATTATTTTGACTCACTTTCCTAGCTRTACCATATTTATATTTACCATATAATACTAGGAAATAAGATTTTTAAATGATATTTTGAGGCAGCAATCTAATGTAGAGTTAGGCCTGATATCTGAAGTAATTCTACCTCTAAAAGATTACTGATATTAACAGCTGGCTGTCAGTTTTAGAAAGAAGAGATGAAACAGTCTCAATCTTTACCACTCTATAGTAATTATTTCCRTTTCCACAATATGTTGTATTGTGGTTTTGCCTCGGAAAAACAGTTGTGAAATCTCTTCTAATGAGCACTTTTGTTTAGATTGAACTATGCAGCAAAACCACAGTGTCTTCCGAGTTGACTAGATTGGAAATGAATGTGGAGTATCATCTACTCTGTCTGAGTACAGTCTGCTCTGTGCTGAGTATGGAAGTACTTTCATAGCATGGTGCTGATTTTTTTTGCAATGAGAAATGTGTGCCTTGAATATGTAAAACAAAGTCCTATTTTCTTGCACTTCTGTAAGACATCTGTTAAGATTTCACCCTAGCAGTGAAATCAAGTAAGTCTATTTATGAYAACAGACAACTTTTCACCTATTTTGCCCATGAGTTTCTGACACTGTGTACTGGATAGTGCTAGGTAGCTCTYCCAGAAATCTCCCATCTGAGGAGATTTTGCTCTGTTTAATTAATTTGTCCATCACTTATGGTTTTACAGGTTACAGAAAGCATTTTCAAATGTGGCCAAGCTTTGTCCCTTTCAAATTAATGGGATTTTTGCTGAATCATGCTTATGTGAATTCTTTTGAAAGTGCCATTCTACTTGTCTGTACAGGAAAAAAATAAAAAAGATGGTGGACTGAAAAAATGTTCTTAGAGAAACCKGACATCTTGATATCACACTTTGGGAATTAATGGCATGGTATTATACACCTTTTGATAGCAAAACCAAGTCGCTTTGCAGTCTCTGCCAAACTATTTGAATCCTTGAGCACCGTAGAATAAGTGCCCTTAGGGCTGCAGTCTCCTAGAACCCCGATTCTTCAAACTCAAATTATCATTAATTAAACTATAGACTTCCTGTTTCTATGAGAACAATTTTGATTTGTTATGGCAATCTTGTAGAGGAGTTTGTTCAGAAACAATAAAACACGTTGTTCCCCAGGATTGTTTGAGCTACAGTTGGCCTAACTAATTGCAACAAGCTTGTGTTTATAGTTACAACACAATCTAAGGTGAGGAGAACCTTTTAATTAGATTTCCAGCCAAACAGTTCAAATTTCTCTGCTCCAAGTCTAAAACACTTATCTTTATTGACATAAGCAATGCAAAACAAAGGGGAATACTAGCATTTCATTAACAATCCATTTATTTCAATTGGAACTTCTGACTGAATTGACATTATTCATTACAGCTATCATTTCCCTCAAGACAGCAAAGAAGGCTTAAACCAAAAAGCCTGCTCTGATCTGTATCTCTTTGTGGGTCAATTTATTCTATTAACATGTGCTATGAAAAAAAAGTCAGATAGTGCTGAACAGAAAGTAAAATGGATTTCTTTTCCTCTTTCACCTTGGTTGTAATTTGAATAAGGTGAAAATGGACAGTGTGATTGTTCTCATTCACTTTAGCAAAGCACATTGGAAGGATCTGCATAGATAAGCTGGTGGCAGTACAGTCTAGGATGCCTAGAGTGGTCAGGTATCCCGTTTTCCATGCAAAGCAGTGGGGCTGATGCGTGGGTTGCCCTGTGGGAGAGAAGGGGCAGTGCTGATTCCCGTGCTCGCTGGCTACGGCGAGGTCGCTTCATCCCGCTCTATGCAGGTCACTGAAGTGATCCTAATTTTGGTTTCTGTGTTTTCCAGCTCTAGGGCTTTGTTCCCCTGAGTTGCGTAAGCTTCCCAGGTGCTGTGTTCGCATGGATTTCCTTGAGGCCCTGGAGCAGTTAACTTGGCAGGTCTGCCCTGAGCCATGAATGTGCAGTTTCCAACCAGTGCTCCTTAAATCCATGTTAGTTTCCTGCTAATGACATAAGTGTTCATCTAAATTTCATCGCTGATGAGACTTTCCAAATCAAGTTACTTAGACCCATTGTATTGGTGTTTTCTGAAATGCTTTTCTAAAAAGTTTTAATTTCCCCACTGTATTTTCAAAGGATTTTTTTTCCTTTTTGATGAGCACAAGCAAGTTAATGCATTTGTTTTTACACTTTGAATTTAAACCAACACAGCTCTAATTGCCTTGAGCTTAGTTTCACATCAATGAGAGATACAGTATTTGTAAACTACGTGACAGACAACAGAGGCCAAGTTTAAATTAGTAAACTTCTTTTTCTAAGAGAAGGATATTTCAGAGATGAAAAAAAAAAACCAATGTTGGAGCTATATTGTCTCATATGTCTCATATTTTACTAACTGTATTCAAAAACATTTTGATGTTTTTGTGTACATAAAATCATTCTAAGTCCATTTTCCCTTTGAGTCTCTAGACAATGTTATACAGGAAGGAGACTGGATCACCAGAAAGTGCATGAATGCAGCAGGGCTTCATATTCATAAAATTATGGGTGTATCACTTAGAGGCTGATAAATCATTTGCAAGCAGTTCCACCAGCTGTAACCTTGTAACACACTGAATTGTTAATTGCCAAAAAAATGTTTAAAACTTCCAAAACTGTAGATTCAAAGCAAACTATAAAATCATTTCAGGCCTAGATCTGCCATGGGATGTGATTTAAGAATATTGTACATGCATAAAGCTGTTCTGTGAATTTATTTCTTTTTAATTATTATTTTTTTCTCTACTGACTGAGGTAGAACAAAACACCAAAGGTTGGATTTGCTATTATGCATTAGCCAGTGGCTTCRTTAAACCCAGAACCCAGTCTCTAGGATGGGCCACTGCAGTCCTTGTGGCTTCCTGTGGATTCATGTGAAGTGGTGACTTGTCAACATAGGTASTGTGTGTTTTTAAAGCGCAGGAGACAGGGTGCAGAAAGATCTGCATTGGCTTCTTTTCATGGTGGTTGCAGAGGTCTACAGACCCTCTGGACGTAGCAAGTTACCAGGTGCTTGAACGCTCTCTTGTCAGAGCTTGCTCATGGTTTTAATTCTTGTTCCTCAGAACACAATGAGAGTTTGGTGATTATATTTTTGCTAGGTAGAAATATTACAGTGATAAACATTGACATTGAGAAAAAAACAAGCCCTTGTTCCAYGGGTTTATACCTGTTCAGGCTTCAGTGCTCTTGTGAAGAGACAAAGTGATTTTTTCAAATGCTTCTGCTGATTGACTTGTACTATTATTTTGCCATCTGGGTGTCATTGCAATCAAATGAAAAGATGCCAACAATGACTAGTTGGAATAGAACTGAGAATGTATGGAATAATTTTACTACATGAAGCATATGGAAAGGAAACAGTCAATCTTTAAATGGGTTTGGAAGTGAAAATAAAAGGCTGAGGTGGATAAGTTAATTACTAAGGGCAAATTCAACACTTGGCTGTGTACACTAACTAAGCATGGGTGCGAGATGACATGGGATAATTCACGTTKCTGAATGCTGAGAGGAGCTGCTATTGTTTCCCTGGAAACGATGGTAGCCAGAAACATTCAGATGCATAAGCTTGTAATCTAATTGCATTAGAGCTCATCACTTTGGGCAGGTTGTGTCTCCTGGGCTAGTAGAAAAGAACAGAATGAGACACAGATTATTTGGGGATTGTTAAAGGAAAAGGGTTTCCAAGCCTCTGTCTCCTGCCGGTTCCAAGTGAATTGTAAGGAAATGTTTGAGCTGCTGCTTGCAGTCTGCCTCTGACTTTCAGGTCAGGCCACCCAGGGGGATGCTCCATGTGAAGCGGTTTTCCTAACCTCTGAGTTGAGTTCACAGGCTGAGCTCTGACACCTCTGCATTGGSATTCTACCTCTACCAGGTGACTTTTCCAGAAGTGGGATTCACCTCTGCCAGGTGAGTGTGACACTGGTGCTGCAGAGACCACGCTGCTTCTCTAGGTACACCTTAAAGGAATTGGTGACTTTTGAAATTAGCTGTCTCAATAGATTTCAGTAGGTATATTAAACATTATGTATTGAAATGTCATGTAAAATTTACTAGCCATGTGCATTTGCTTTCAGGAGAGATTTATTTTCATTGCTAGATTTTCCAATATTTATTATTTTATTATTGCCTTCCATTCTAATAATCTATAGACACGGAGCATCTAGAGTTTTTAGGGCACTAAAGATGTAAAACCTGCAAGTTGCAAGGCAATTAATCTTTGAGTTAGTTGGTAACTTCAATTACAGTTACTAAATGATGTACCTAATTGCTTCATTATATGTAAACATGTATTTGCAAAGCAATTAGAGTATTGTATGGGCCAGGTGCAAAAAGTGAGCAGAAGAATCCATGAACATGGAGTTTACTGAAGATGTAGAAGAACCTCCCAGGCAGCAGCAGCCCACTTCAGACTTCCCTTTATGTCTGGTGTTCAGAATTTGGACTCACGTTATGAATTTCCCTTTCTCCCAAATTAATCAACAAACTAGGTGCAGAGAGACCACTGAGCCACTCCTTTTTTGGCTTGTTTGTTTTTTAAAGAATTGTTATCCTCATCAAAAGAAGAAAAAAAMCAAAAACCAAAATCTGTCATTACTCATATACAATTAGAAAAAGTTTAGTCTTGGCAGATGCAGTTTTTGAAGAAAAAAGTAAAACAGGAGCTTTTCCATTTAGTAGCAAGAGTTTAAGTTTACAGCTCTTATTTTGAATCCCTCTAGGCATTGTGGGGAGAAACTTGTGTTTTGCAATTACTTGGGTTCCTCACAAGCTTTGTCACAGGAGCGAGGGAGTGGCAGGAAAGCCAGGTGTTTGCCAGGATGTGTCACCACGTGGTTCATAATGGCAATTCTTGGCATCTTTGATTCCTCTGTCTAGAGAGTCAGTGGCAGGAAAAATACATAATAGACTGCCATGCTGCGATGAAGTGACATCGGCTATCATGCCAAAGACAGAATGTTTGAAGGTTAATTTTTATGAGGCTTAACAATTTCTGCTGTCCACATGAACGCAGAATAGAAATGCTATAAATCATGCCAGGATCTGTGATGAGCTCTGTGGATAAAAGCGCATGCAGTTGTGCATAAATGCAATTTACTCCATTTTCCTGAGACATTTAAGCAGCTCATAGAGACAGTAATTTCACCATTGTTCCAGTATGGGAAGAGGTGTCCAAGACTGAGAGACGGAAAAGAGTGACACAGTGAAAATGAGTGAGAGTGAGAGAAAACGCTCTGCTTTTTCCCTACCTTCCTACAGGACCCTTACAAATTTTAAAATGCTCTGTCTTGCAGGAATATCTCAAGAGGGAAGAAAATAGTTATACAAATGGGATAGTGTAAGCTGGCACAATCTTTTGCCCAGCAGCTCACCAGTCGCCTGTACTGCAGATCTCAGGCTCTGCTTTGTAAGAGAACACTCAGGACACAGGGTTAACCTAACACTCTCATGCTGCACAGCTTCTTATGATGCCTCTTGGAGGTGTTTTTCTGCCAACCTATTATTTGTATTGTAACCTCTAAGCATGCATTAAAAAAACACCTTGTTTCTGCCAAGGATTACAGGCAGCTGAGCACGTCGACCTGCTCTTCCTGCTCTCTAAACGGTCAAAGACTGCAGAATACTGGACAGCTCTTAATGGTGAGGCTCCAGAAGTGTTTTGTGCCTTTCCTTGTACAGAAGGGATTTCTAATCAGAATATTTCTCAGAATTGGCACTGAGTTTCCTACTTAGAAAAGCACTTATCTAGAAAAAAGCATATGATTTCCTTACCACTTCAAACTGTAGGCCCCTTTGAAGTGTAAATTAGAAAAATGGAGGTCTCTGTGCTCCGAGAAGCTCTGATGTTCCTTGCCATGGTGCTCTGCCTGCAGCCACGTAGCGGGGCTGCCCGACACTGCTCAGTCGCATCCAACAAGGAGGTGCTGCACTTAAGGGGCTAAGCTAAGGATGTGTGTCGCTGCAGTGTATGGAAACGCCACCTGTAACAGCACCAGCAATTAGCTGCTTCTCCTCTCTCTGTTTTTAAGTAGCAAATTAATGAGCATGTAGTGAACCCACCTGTTACGGTGAGTGAGGAAAAAAGATATGCTGCCTGATGTGCAGTTTCTCCTAAGAAATGGCTAGAAGTAAATGTGCAGAGGAAAGTCCCAGTGCTTTATCCCAGAGAGATAAAAGAAAGTGGCAGTGAGTGGTATGAGGCTACTGTTCTCATACCTCATTTCTGTGTAGCTCTCAGTGTATGGTCATGGCATAAGACTGGAGACCACTGTTATTAGTGAAYCAGGGATGTGTTTCAGAAACTATGTTGTTTGGTTTTCATCTGCCAAAAAGTGAGCAAAATGATTGCTTTCCTTGGAAAATGATGGTYCTATTAACTTCTACAGGTATTAGCCTTAGTAAGCAAAGAATTTATGGAATAAAGACTTTTTGTGACACTCATTCGCTTCTGTAGGGCAAGGTTGGGTGTCGTATTCCTAAACTGGAGAAAGCCTCTGCACTGAGGTGGCAAATGGTGCTGGGAACTGCGATGTGGGTCCGTGAGGATCGCAGGGGGCGGGCGGTGTGTTGGAGCGCGGCCCGGCGCGTTCGGCAGCACGTGGCGCAGGGCAATGGCGGGGCCGCTGCAGGCCGCGGCGAGGCCGGGCCTCCTTCGTGCCGTCAGGCCTGTGCCTTGGGCTCTCCACACGCCTGTGTGCGTTTGTTCTTCCCCATGCAGGCTGGATAAGTTGTAGTTTTGCTTCGTTTTCTGTGGTAAGGTTTATGGGCTGGTTTATGTAAATCCGTCCACTTCTGCAGGCCACTGTTTTGAGACTAGTGTGTGCCAAAGTCCTGGCTTCCCACCATCTGTGCCCGGTCTCACCTCAGGAAGATGTTTGCTAGGAGTAGGGCAGGCAGAAGCAGCACTTCTGTTGTTGGTTTGGTCAGAATTATCTCAAAGATGTTAATGCCAGAAATATCCAGTATGTTCAGGATTGCCAAAATCACCGTTACACTTTTGTCCCTCTTTGCATCCATCTGTGCCTGAAGATTCTTTYGAAATCTGGCACGGGTCAAACCTGATGTAAATACAAGATGTTCACAAAGTAATTAGCAACGTTGTTATCAGGAAGCGTCTTTGTGCATGTGTTTGAGAAGAGGAATCTTCCCCTTCGTGAAGGGAATGATAATGAAGCATTTTCTTTGAGGATCTCAAGCGCTCGGCAGTTGCACAGCAATAGGAGCCTTGCTGTGGCATTCAGCCTACCCTAGAGAGCAGGAGACACCTCTGAAGGAGCAAGATGGTGCCAGGAGGTAAGAGCAGGAGGTGGTGRCCAGTGACTAATTACTTGTGTGGGGGCAGGTAGCCCTGAATTAGTAGCAGATCATTTGCTTGCTTGCATGTGGCACGCCAGGGAACAGCGTCCGCCGCCTCTTAGCTACCCGTAACTGCTGCCCCTCTGTCTCTAGTCAAAAAACCAAAGGCTACGAAGCGAGGCTGGTGGCCCAGCAGTGACCTGGTGGACTGCAATGGCAYGGTGGGCACCTTGGCACCATGCGGCACCCAGGACTTTGCTGGGACTGAGCAGCACTGCTCTCTCTGCCTGGGCGCACTGATTAAACACAGCCCCGACTCGGGCTCCTTCCTCCTGGAATTCAAAGCTAGAAACCTGCCTTGGATTCCAGCACTGGTTTAGCCTCCTCTTTAACACTATAAAAAGTACTTCAAGTACAAGGCAAGGTRAAAACCTAATCCTTTAATGTTAATGCTGTGCTGCTTAACTTAGGTGAGTCAGTTCATGCCTTGACTGAGAAGGTACGTGTTCACCCAAGTCCTTTCTCATTTGTGAAAGCATTTAAGCATATATATGAATTACGTGGAATTAAGTGTATGCTTAATATTAATTGCTAGCTTAAATGTTTCTTTGGACTGGCCTACTTTCTTGAATTTCCATCTGAACAAGTTTATTCCCTTTCTCTGAATAAATGAGTTCAGCTTAATTTGTTCCCATTTCTCCATCACTGTCTGATGTCCTCATTTTTTAAATTCTATATATCACTTTGCTGCTCAACTCGGTCCCTTGCAACTGCAAAGTCTCCGATTTAGGGAGATTTTTAGATAATGGTGAAGTTATCAAAGAGAGACGAAGTCAAGAACATTAAGTAACTTATATATTGCAGGGAGGCAGGGTTCTCTGGTTGTGCTGTAGCACGTTGGTCACCATGTGACAGAAAAACTTAACTTTACAAAATAAGTGTGGATAGCAGCGATTTTTCTTTTTGAAGATAGTTCATTTAAGATGCATAAGCACAGAGAAGGAATAAGCTTTCTGCCCCTTTTATCCCCCCAGACCTGATGGTCTATCAGATTGTTATAATGCAGCTGCTTTTAGTTTGGAGTGTGGTAACACTGTCTTTTCAGATAGAAGCGTGGGATAAAAGGAGACTCATGGCTTTGAAATATCTATCACTATTCATTACAGTCCGTGAAATTATTTTTGGAGGGTTTAGCAGAAATCCCTTGATTTTAAGGATCACAAAGACCCTGAAGCAATGCTAAGCCCACTAAAACCCTGTCAAATTCAGTGGGTTCTGGCTAATACTAGGTGGCTTAATACCTGTCACAACCCCTATGGTCCCTCTATTTTGGGTAAAATGTAGACAATTCAGTTGTGGTTTTTTTTTTTTTTTTTTTAAAGGTTTCCAGGTGAGTTGATCTGTTTGCATCATGTTCATTGGTTCTCATTTCTGGTTGTTTATTTTTTTTTTCCTAAGAAAGCAGCTGAAATGTTTATCATAAAACCTGTAAGCTACTGAGAGCAGTGTCACCTGCATCTGCAACAGAGGGGAGAATTCCTCTTATAACAACTCTAGACCTTTACTTTCCCCCCAGAAATAAACGTGGCTGCCTTTCTGGCACTGCACAGATGAAATTGCTGCAGAATTGCTCTTGGGCAGACATGAGTAAGATGCTGGTGAATCTATAGGGTGAAATGTTCCTCCTGACCAGAATCTGCCCTGTCAATTAAGAATCAGCATGGCAGATACTGCCAGGGACAGAGCTAATGCACTGTGTCAAGATTATTGTGCTCCTCTGAGCATAAATTGAATGGGGAATGGTTAGTAATTAGCTCAAGCCAAATCGACTCTACACTTGTCGTCTTTTGTCATTGAAGTTCGGGCTGATAATGAAAGAAGCTCCAGTAATTAGCACAAAACCATGCAAGAGGCCTTGCAAGAGGCTATAGCAACTCTTTTGCACATACTTCTAGTTCTAATGAAAATTTGACTTGAGAAAACAATGGGGAATGATAAGATAATGGTACATTAATAAGCAATAATTATTTTAGCAAGAAAATCATTTCAAGAATCCTTTCTCATAATGACAAAGAGTAATTATTAAAACAATTATGTASAGGTTTCTGGATACAGATAAGCAAATACATGTATGCATGCAGCCTCTTCCCCTTCCCTCCCTTCACAAATCTTTGCACAATTTCTGCAACACTTTGGAAAAGGTCTATTTTGAATGTTTTATAACATGTAAGGATACTTTTTGTTTGCTTTCTTCAAGTTGATTTAGCTATTGATAACAGCTAAATAGCAAAACATTTGCTGCTTATTTCTATGGCATTATGTGTTAACTAGTCATGACTGGGGCTGGAGTTTGATTGTTTTTCCATATACTTTAGCATGGGCTTTTTGAATTAGGATGTAGTCTGTATGTTTCCTACTCATTTATTCAGTGCCTTGCAGGTTTGGGGCTTTGTCATAAATTAGACTGTAAAAACAAAGCAAACAAGAATCCTGACCCATTAAAGCAGCACTGAAAGCTTTCAGAGACTGCTTGGTGCTTGTAGGTTTGGTACTGGTAGGTTTGTAGTGTAGAAAGTTCAGAGAAATGAAGAGATACTGCTGTTCATGAGATACTTTCTAGGTTTCTGATTGCTGAAATGCCACTCCTTTTTTTCCAACTGCAACAAATCTTTTTTTTTTTTTTCAAGGAATTTTTTTTTTTTAAACTCATGTAACAAAAACCTAATAAGATTCTTTTTGAGATAATCTTTTAGTGCTTCCTGGTTCGGTAATAGAATCACACATTATCATCTTTGTGTGTTATAACCGCTATGCCCCAAACTAATGGAAAAGAGCATGATGCAAATTTTAGAATAAACGCTTTGCTTTCCGTGCCTCGGAGCCATTGCAGCTTTTTTCTTCACTCTGGTAGCAGTGCTTACAGTTCAGATGGCAACAGCCAGCAGTAAAACCCATCAAGTGTGCGTGTGCAGGGAGTGCAGTGCAGTAGTTTATCTATTTTGGCAGCATTGCTATTTTCCTCTTTTTTTCCCTAAAAGCGCTGTCTAAGCATTCTTTTCCCAGAGAGATCAATAGCTGCTTCATGTGTGTAAACTGACGTGGTGTATGGCCTACAAGAAAGATATGATAGAGAGAAACTCTGGAGCTGCTGATAAAGGCAAATTCATTAAGATAACAGTCTGCTTATCTAATCTCACCGATGTGTTGTAGTTATAGATCACCTATAGAAATTCATTGCTGTTTCTATTCAGGCAGTCTTTGTCCCTGCAAAGATGGCTTTAAATCACTTCTTTTAACATTTAGAGTCATTTCAGGTTTAAAAGATACTCCTGTCAGTTCTAAAAAATAAAACAAAAACCACCTAGCTGTAGCCAATGGACCGTAGCTTGAGGTCCTCAAGAAAGGAATCGGTAGGGCCAAAAAGTCCTTGCATGATGTGGGTGGAGACTGGATTAAGGACTATGCAGCTTTAGAGCTGGCTGTTGGGATAAGAGATCYTTCATGTCTAGCCTGTTCACTTGCATTTGGTTGAGCTTGGTAACAGTGACAAATCACTGGGATCAAGGGACTCTCAGTGCCTGTCGCCTCAGCATCCCCTTTCTCTGGGGAAAGGTGTTTGGCCGCTTATCACTCCAGGCTCTGCATTGAAATAGRCCACTGCTATTCACAAGTAAAATCAATTAGGATAAAAAAATAGGAAAAGGAATCCATCAATTATATTTATATTTTTCCCATCTCTCACAGTAGCTTTTATTGGCACAGCTTTTGTCAGATATATTAGGAAGATGAATGCAGAAATAGTGGAGAGCTACTGGAAAGGTAGATAAAAGATGAGTAAAAAGAAGCAGGGCTGATATTCTGCTCTCCACTGCCTCAGTGTAATTCAGAGTAACTTTATTGCCTTCAGCAGAGGGTTCTGTGTGGTATACAGTCGTGTAAGTGAAGTCAGAGACTGTTCCTCTTTGTTAGGGATTATAATGCCAAGATAGCTCATGCATTACATATATAAACCACCTATCATGCTAAAATCAAGTTGCTTTTATTCAAAAGGGTACTCACTGGTTCAAAAGCACTTTACCAATGTTGATAAAATTCTCACTCAGTATCCAGGGAGGAAAGCAGATAAAGTTTTTGCAAAAGGTAAATATATGACTTGAAGGAAGGAGTGATTTCCTTGAGGGAACTGGTTGTCCAACCATAAAGTCCTCCTCTTCGAAGCTGCCAGCCAAGCAAAGGGGATGATGAAACGTCACAGTGAGCCCTGAAAGGGGGAGCACTGCTGTTTGTTGTATGTAATGGAGCCACTGATATCATCAGCAATTATTTGTAGTCCAAATTTTTATTCTCACATCCTTGCTGTGTTTGAAGAGGAAAACTGGCATCTGCTTTTGCATTTTTAAACCCTGTTGCAAAAGAATGAAGTGTTTGCTCCTCTGCGGGCACCAGAGCAGTGCAGACCACCAGCCTCAGCGGGGAGACCCTCGCTGCCAAGCACAAGGGTGCAGCATCCGTAGGAACCTCCTCRTGTGGCCTTTAAGCTGTTGAAAACCAACTTGGCCAGCTGTGTGAGCTGTTCTCTCATTTGGATGGCAGGCTAGACTCCTCTTGTTGCTTATGAGGCTTTAAGGAAAAGTTAAGAGTCTTAGCTGTGCCGTGAGTTTAGTGCTGTGTTTAGCCTGTGAGCGTAGCTGTCCACAGAGTGGGCGATGGGCAGAGCTTGGCCTGTGCAGGGAAAGCCCGTGTTGCAGACTGTGCTTCTAGTACGTCACAGAGTAGCTCCTCAGCATAATGTTTGCACAGTTCCCGAGTTATTTCCGAAAATTTAATATAGGGAAATATAGGGAAATTTCCCTATTTAATATAGGGAAACCAAGAAGCCATCACACACACACATGCGTGCACACACAAGGAACACAGAGGAAAAAATAATTGAGATTGTATAAAAAAAAAAGTTGATATGGCAGCTGGTTTATATTTTTATGGCTATAATAATTCCTAGTTGTGTTTAAATGGGTACCACTATTCAGGCATTTGGAATGGAATGCGTGCTGACAGAGCCCTAGTATGGGAGGAAATGTTTCTGTGTTTATCACTTTATGTAAAAGCACAGATAACTTTTTCTTTAAATCTCTGTTTCATTGTCAGCTTTGATCAAAGTCATTGGAAGCAGCATCCGCTGCTGATGTCCTGGGTGTTAGCTGCCTGCCTCTCCAACAGGATTTGATTGCAATGACTCCTAAAACAGCTTGGGCATTGGGCACTTGGATACAAAAGGAAGGGCTGGTATTCCAGATGGCATCCCCTCCAAATTTGATTGTCTGTCCTACTGTTTTATCCATTTATTTATTTATTTACTTATTTTGCCATGCCCATTTATTTTATTTTTTTTCTTTTTTTTTTACTTTTTTTCCTGATAAGATCTGACAGATGCTGGYTCATTTGAAGTGTGAGATATTATGATTTAATTATTGTCTATGTTCTCCTAGGGAAAACTTTATGGGTTTTACCATGAATAAGATATTCAAAGCATGAGGACACCGTACTAGCAGGGAAAGACAAAATGCACAGTAATCCAAAAGTGGAAAAGCTCAGGTCCATATTTTTAGTACATTCAAAAAATGTACTCGTAATACATTCMAAAAATGTCAGCTCGTTATTTAGGAGTTTTATGCAGGGAAACTGGTAATGCTTTTTAAAGAGTATCTGTTCATTTAATGAGGCTTTTGCTGCTTCCAGGGAAGGTTAGAAAGGGCAGCCTGAATCTCCACAAAGCAGCCAGAATAGCAGGTATCCTCTGRAATAGGTATTTTGGTTTATCTGCTGCATTACAAGCAGCAGTGAGGCAGCCACTCACATTGTGCCGTGCTTTTATTACAAGCTGCCGTTCCAGACATTTATAATCTAGTCCTGTGCTCGGCTGCACTCTTGGGTTTGGCAGCAGCATTAACCTTGAAGTAATGTTTTTATTTTCTAATCCAACGGGAGTGCAAACAATTAGGAGTGTGTGGTTTTAAAGCTCTGATTTATCCCCAACRTGACAGGGGTAGGAGCTGGCAGCCCCAGATCTACCAGATCTGGGCACCTCATGCACGTAAACCCACATGACTTCCACGGGAAAACAGGACAACTGCCAGGTGACATCCCTGTCTGGTAAATAATAATAATAAAAGRGACAAGTTGCTAAAGCTTAGGAGGTCAGACTCCGAAGCTGTTAAGTCGTGACCTAGGATAGATGTTTGCCCTCAGACAGCACTAGTGGAGCGGTGCTTTTATAAGCTCAGTTGAGGTCCCTGCTGATCTGTGGAAATATTTGCATGGTAGACCCAGCTACCCCGGCAAATGTCAATATCTCCCTTTCTGATATCACAGTTATTTTTATTCTATTAATGCTCATGGAATGAGGGAAACTTATAATTTACTATGAATTGGGATGAGTTTCCTCCTTTTTCACCCCCTGTCCCCACTTCTCAAGGGTGTAACCCCGGCACGCAGTGATGCGAGGGATGGGGACAGAGGCTGGAGATGGCAGAGAGTACACAGCTAAGGGGAAATGTTACGTGATGTCTCGCAGTTCTTCAGGGAATGAATTGGGCTGAAGCTTAAACTCTAATTTGACAGTGTTATAGTTAAAGAAATAAGAAGTGACAAAAACCTTGAAATTCTCCACTAGTCACGATCCAAACTAGAGTCAGCAAATATCTCAAAGGATCTTAGAGCAAGGCTAGCAAGGAAGTGGGGGGACATCAAAAGTGCTGGCTCTGGAGCTGCAGGAAACTGGTTGACTTGTCCTCCTCCCTTGGCCAACCTGGGTCACAGCAGCTCTGCACAGGCCAATCTGCAAGGAGCAAAGGCACTTGTGACAGCACTGCAACCTGTTATCATCTCCACCTGCAACACTTGACATTCACAGCCTCTGATAGCAAATGTGGGGCAGCACTTGAAGTACTGGAGCCTGTGGCAGCCTCTGGTATGCTGTGTAATTAGAAAAGTACCTCCCAAAGCAATTTTTAATCTAGTAAGGGGTTTTGGCTTGGAAATGGAGATGACCCCATTTCCCACGGGGATGACCTTTGTGTATAGTAAAACGCTGTTTTATTTGCTGGGGGTTGTCTGAGGTGCTTCACTGTTGAACTAACATGTTAGCTTGGAAGTCCTTCTATGAAACTGCACCGTGGGATTGGCCAGGGTCTCCAGTCCCTTAGTTTTCCTTGCTGTTGCTCCACGTTACAGAGATGGCGCAGCCCTTGTGCCATCCGAACCTGAGTGTCAGGAAGTTCTTGGGGTTGCTCCTATCGGTAGAGCTGTGCCGTCTTCCTTCATCTTTGATTGAAATTGTGTTCAATGTGGTAAGGAATAAAGGAAAAACAGCTCTGCCTTCTTCTACGAGTTGTAAGTGATGCAGATCCAGGCTAACAGCGTTACTTTTATTGGAGCATCTGTCTGAGCACACTGGAGAGCAAAATCTCCCCATTGATATGTGGCATCTGAGTAGTAAAATAACACATCACAATTAAACCAGCAAAGATATTATGTACAAAAGGAAAAGCAGAGGGGGCRCTTTATAACTTTCTGTTATAGCAGAAATATACAGCCATTCCAATATGTACCAAGGTTTTCATAAACTCCTCCTAGCTTTATCACAATCGTAATAAAATAAGAAATGAGAACTGATGAGAACAGCAAGTTGAATGTAAAAGTGGGAGTGACCAATGTGAAAATTGTTTCTTTAATGCACTTTTTGCTCCTTATTTGCATTATCCGGTCTGTGCTACCTGCCTCTTGGTTACAGTAGGTAGTTGACAACTTCTCAGGCTTTTTTTAAATAGATCTGTTTCTTTAAGGTTGTGCTCGTCTACATAGAGGCCCTCATCTTTATTAAGCCAAATTTTCATCTCGTTTTATTTTGCAGTACAGTTTCAACAACTCAGCTGAGAATGGGGATATGTTTCAGATGGCCATGAGTCTGAGCTGGGAAGCTAATGTTGGCCTAAGAAGCAGCTCATAAATAATCATATAGGATCCRGTGAAGTCAGTGAGAAAAAAATGAGGAGAATTGACCTGATTCAATTAGAGATATGTATACAGTAGGAGCAAAAATGTCAAGGTCGATTCTTACCTGACCTTTTTATATTGAAATTTTATGCCGACTTTTATTCTCAGTTCTATCAGTGCAATCTCTGATGACACTCATGACATTGGCAAAAAATAAGAATAGAATGTGTCTGTTATCTGTTATAGATATTTCACTTTGGGACAAAATAAATCCCACTGGATTACATTGAGGCAATAGCTCCAGCAGAACTTACTTGAAAGGTCTCCTTTAAAAAAAAAGAAAAAAATAGTGATGTTCATACCTCTTAATCACAAGATTTTGTTCCTAAACTGATGAAATAATTGAGAAGTGCAATAATAAAATATTATTTGAAATAATGTGAAGAATTAATGGAGAGCATCCATCCCATCACAGTGGGAGTTTATTGAAGTTATGTAAGCTCTGGAGGCTCTCCTGAATGTGTCTGAATGACAGGCATCGTGAAGAAGCTATGCTGAAAGCCAAGCAGAAGTCTGCTCTGTTCAGCAGATGGAGGATTCGGTGGATGCTGRGACCTCAGGGAGTGTGTGGTCCTTGGGAAATGTATTCCTCAGCATGGGTTTGCTTTGGAACAAAAAAATCCAATTAAAATAACTCTGCAGACCTATCATTTTAATTTATAAACTCTGAATTTCTTTTAAAGAATCCCTTGGAGTTTGCCATGCCAGTCTCATAGTGAAAAGAGAAATGTTAATCTAGAAGCTAAAACCCTGGCCTATAGAGGGGAAGCTTCAAGAACAATAATTTGATCAAACCAGTCTCAGTTCTGTTTATGAATATGGGGATATAGAGCAGCTGAATCGTGTCTGTGCTTTTAATATTAATAGAAAGAGCAGCGAGACCCTCGGTGGACACGGAGCGCTCGGCACATCCAGCGCTGCCAGGATTTGCAGCTGGGCTTTGCTGCCGGCTTCACGTGAGGAGCTGAGGGCAGCGCCGCGGGAACAGGTACCCCGGGATGCAGGGGGGATGGAGTCCTGCTCCTTCCGCTCCGCATTCCCAGAACATCCTGCCCAAGAGCTTGGTTTTGTGCTCCCAGGGGGATTAGGAATGGTGCRCACAAAAATGTGCATTCACGTTTTAAGGAGCAGCATGCTTTCTGTTTATAAATTACTTGACTATTTGTAAACACTGTGTTCGATAAAGGCTATGAAACCTAGCCAGAAATTTCATGAGTAATATTTCCCTCAGCTTTCCCTTTAGCTTTCCTAAATAGGATTTTTTGTTCTATTCAGTGCATTTAGTATACGACTAAAACTGTGATCTCTCAAAGCTGATTTGGTAACAGAATAATCTGTTTTGCTTAGGCCAGCTATCAGTTGTGATTTTGCTGAATGGTTGGAAGTAGACCTCTATATATTTTTAAAATAAGTTTAGTGAGGAGCCAAAACAATACTTACTCTGAAGTGATCCTAGCCTCTATTAACAGGTTCCACACGTTGCCAGGAGCTAGAGCAGTAGCAAATACAGGAAATATATTCTCAGGTTTTCTGATTGCTGACAGTACATCCAAAGGGGACTATCCACTTATTGCTGGCAATTTAAATCCAGACCAGTGCCAGTATAATACAATTAACTACCTGTGCCATCCAGACAGTTTCACTGAGGCCYGGAAAGCAAACCCACAGCCTCTGTTTAAGCTTCTACCTTCAAATACTGCTCTAGATCCTTCCCTATTAACTACACACTATGGGACTATTCTTTTTGGTGAAGTGGTCAGCGTGCTGTGAGAGGTGCTGGTGTGATTTGCTTTTGGAGAGTTTTGAACCTAACGTTTCTCTCTCTCAGTCTGTTCCAGACTGGTCTAATTCCAGATGTCTGTTAGCAACAGGTAAGAGCTGCTGAGCATGGGCTAAGCACACAAGTATTTTTTTATCATATGATCCTGCCCTGGACGTGGGTTTGCRGACCGCTATTTCAATATCTCTAGCCAGTTTTCAGTTAAAACAGGAATTATCACTTTTCTCACCCTTTGCCATATTCATATAGTCTACCCGCCAAAAAGGGCTTTTGAATTAAACTGATTAATGTATATAATGGAAGCTGTGTCAACACCTATTGCTCATCATCTGGGCAGGCATACAGCCAGAAAAGGCTTTGTGCTGGGTCATCGATTATGAGAAGTTTCCAACAGAAAATGTTATTAAAGCACTTTCGTCAAAAAACCATGCTTCTTCAAAGGCCAAGCTTCAAGTAATGTTTTTTCTTTAAAAAAAAAAAAAAGTTCATATAAAATTCTTTCTGTGAATCCCAGGAAAATATTTATTTATTTATTTTTATGATGACACGAGAGGAATTGTTTCTGAGTTGCTGATGCATTTTTATATATGAATTAGGTAAGATGGACCAAAGAGTAAACAGATGTCGGAAAGAGGACAGATTTTGCTTTGGGCAAGAGGACCAAAAGTAGCAATTTTGTAGGTGAGTAAGTTTTTGTCAGAAAAAAAAAGAAYACAGATGATCTGCAGGCTCTTCTGCACCTCAGCTGCACCACTGCATTGATACAGTCCACTAGAYGCAGTGACCAGGCTGTGTCTTTGGGTCTCTTTTCCAAAACTGAGTAATATGAGTAATAGCCTTATATTCTCTTAGAATAACATGTTTTATATCTTTCACAAAGCCTTTATTCTGCTGAAGTTTCACTGTAATATATGAATGGTTGTCAGTTCAAAGTTAATTGCTATATTCTAGGGCATTTTTTCTTCCTTTCTTCCTTTTCTCCTTTGGTCAAGTTGAGGGTAAGGGGTCAAGGAGACCCTGCCATGCTTTGGAAGGGGGGAATTCCTTCCTGGGGGCTCCCTGTGCACCTGCATTTTCATTCCAGRGAGCTTGGCAGGTGCATGATTTTGAAATAACTTCCCCAAGAGAATGCTAAAAAACAGGAATAATTCTTCCTCCTTCCCTATGGTGAGGACTGTTTGCCTGCCAAGAAGTATATAATCTTTAACAGATATGTGTGGTGTGGAAGAAAGATAGTTTCTAGGCAATTTCTGCTTTGGGGAACCTGGGGTACCGTACAGCAGGTTGCTGCTGAGCACAGCTGTGCTGGGCCATAGGGGCCMTATCAGCTATAGGGCCAGGCTGGCTGCTCCAACAGTGAATTCGTCCATCTGGACCTTGCCCATATAAGAAGGTTGGACTGTGCATCCTATGTGAAAGTTGTAACCTGCTCATCTGTTGGGTCTGCCTCCCTAGTCTAGTTTACCTTTTGCTTTGCTAATAGGGGGAAAAAAACCAACAAAACAACAACAAAAATTGCTGCTGTTAGATTGTATGCATTATTAAAGTTCCTAGTTTTCTGCATTAATAATGTGATGCAGCCATAATGTACCGTATGGGTGCTGCATTTCCCTCATCGAGGCTCAGTGCGGTGTCGTGGACTCTGCTTACAGAATGGGGTGCCAGGCCRGAGCTGGGAATTGCAAACAAACTGCGAGCCCAGAAAATCACCAAGGCTTCATCTATAAATACCCACTAATTTAAATTCACATCAGCATGAAAGTTTTAAAGATCTATTTCCAGAAATTGACGTAAAAGGTATTTGTTTTAGGGGTGATTAATTCTCACTGCCTTATGCGTAAGGGAAAATTGCAGGATCAGAGTAGTTTAATGGTTCAAATATGTATACTAAAAATGTGAGAAAAGATATTTGTTAAGCATTTTTCTAGCTCCTCCTTCTTATTAGCACTGATTGTAGAATTTGCTGATTCATCAGCCTTTAAGAGGTACTGATTTTTATCACCAGAGAAAATAAAATTATAGTCACGGCGGTTAAACAAAATTACCTCCAGCACAGAAAAATAGATCATCAGGAATAAAAGTACCGGAAAGAATTTATTGCCTGCTTCAGAGTGGTGAGCAGTTACAGCAACTGTGTTGCTTAATGTTTTCTTTTAATTTTGCAATGAAAAATACAACCTCTCTACAGCAAGAAARCAGTGTAAGGCCCCTTGGTGCTGTAACTAAGTAAGTATTATGTATAACAGCTCGGGCTCGGGCTCCAGGGTCYGTTACCCAGACGTCACCCTGCAAATCCCCCAGATTGTCCCTTTTGTCCCCGCAGGCTGGCGAGCCGCGTTGTTTGGGTGGGTTATTAGAGGACATCTGTTAAGTGACAGATGTCTGGGCAGGGGCAGTGGCTCATGGGGAGCTTACAAGGCAATCKCTTTTAAGACTTTATTTTTCAGAGTAAAAAAACCCCGCTCTTAAGCAAAGGTTTAACACACTCTGCCTAGTACTCTGCCCTACTAATGTTTAGTAAGTTCTCCATTCTTAATAACTAACTTCTCAACAATTTAAAACTGAAACAGAGCAAAAGAAAAACCCTTTCTTTCYTTTTTTTAGTGAATTGCCTGATTTCCATATAGACCTGCTTAGAGGCTAGAATGGAAAGCGCACCATAGTTCATGTTTTCCCGTTATAAAAGAGCAGCATTTAGGAGGCTGCTGAGGCCTTTAGTGCTCCGAGGCCGCGGCAGCACCTGCACTGCCTGCTCCCCATCGTCGCTGCCCGAGCCGCAGGCTCCAGGCCCTGTTCCCATGGAGGCAATGCTTGTTACTAAGGATATTTAGTCTACAAACACACTTGTCAATTCTCACGCTTTCAGTTCAAGCTTTATAGTTTTAAGCTTTATCTGGAGCTTTTATTTTCCATCTTCTTTGATCTTCTGGCAAAAGACTTGACGTTGCAGGCAAAGGTTATGGTGTTTGCACACTCTGCTGTACAGTTGCTCTGTAAATAGCAAGCAGGAGATGGAAAAATTACTCTGCGCTTCCCTCCTTCATACCACAGCATTACAAGTCCTGAAACATGGATGGAACATGTGTTTGTATTGCACTGAGCTTCTTCGCATCGTTTTGAAAACATTGAATATCTGTTGACAAATACTGTAGGTTACAGTTAGTCTCCTCACTGACCCTCTCTTGAGATAAGGCAGAGTCRCAAGAGGTTCAACTGAGGGATATATTCCTTATAAAAAAAACTTCTCACTGTGAATTTATTTATTTTTTTAAGTTTTACAGTTTGGGCAGAGGAGCACAGTATTATTTTTTAGGCCAGAAGGTCCTATCTGCTTATCAAGTCACCTGCCAGCACATAATTTCACCCATTATATCTCTTTGAATCCAATTCTTGCTAGAATTGTACTAGTCAGACACACTTGGTGGTTTTGACAGATGGAGAATCTGTCATTGCCAGTGACAATTTGTTACAGTGGCTAATTATCTCTCTGTACTTAAATTAGCTTTCCTTCATTCACCACTCTTCCTTTTTTTTTTTTTTTTTTTCCTCTCAAGCAGGCCTTGAGATGTGGTATTTCTTCCTGGGAATGTGCTTATAACCTTCTTCTCTGGGCAGCACTGAGGGTTTTTTGTTAAATTAACAGGTTGAACTTTTTAATCTTCTTACTGTAAAGTGTTTTTAAATACCCTGGAATTATACTGTTCCTCTCTGCATTCTTCTTTATGACTGTACCAAACRCAATCAGTTGAATAATGCAGTAAAGGATTTTCATATAAGCACTGTTTTCCATCTCAAAATTTTTAGAACTTTTCCTTATGGAGGCTCAATTAGTCCTTGATAAGAACTGAAAATTATTAATATGGATTTGTCCTGTCAGATTACAACTGATGGTGTTTAACTTCAAGGACTAGCAACTACTGAGCTATAAAAATGAAAAAAAAAAAAATGCAGATTCCTCTTGAGCGCAGAGCCCAGTGCTCCTAGAAAAGCCACTGTTTAGAGTTGCATTGACTGTGTGGAAAACTGAAACTTGCAGCTGCCAAATGATCCGATGACCCAAAGTTACCAGCTGCTTTTACTCCTGAGTGTTCCCAGGYGTTTCCAATCAGCATAACACAGAGAAAGCCCCATTTTTGCTTTGCAGAAGTGATATGAAGGTTAAAAAGTTATCTGTAAAGTCCTTAGGTTTCTTAGAGGGGTGGCTTCACRAGTGCTGCACAGAATAACACTTTTTTTCCAGGAGTATTTTACTTTGATTATTGGCCCTGCTGTTTGAGGAAAAGGAACTTCCCAAGGTAGGTTCACATGAGGATACACAACTTCAGACCTGCTTTTACAGTCAGATTTTGGAATATCTTTGTACAGTTGAGACCASAACCAAGTCCATAGCAGGATTTCTGGAAGCCTCCAGGTACATTTCCCACTCCAGCTTCCAAAAACTGGGCRCATGCAGTTCAGTTATGGCTTTGTAACAAATTACTGGCTGCTAGTTTAGCCATCACAGTTGCCTTTGGGAATAATATTAAGCCTGTTGTGAGACAAAATAAGTTGTATGAACCCTCAGTTTAAGAGGCTTCAGCAAAAATATTTTGTGTAATATCTTGATGGTTTAGGGACTTAGATGGTTATAATGACTCTGCTGCTAAATAAAGTCTTGATTGCATTCAGTTGTGCATCCTTGGAAAATAATGGTGTCATTACATGTCATTTATACTGATTACACATTCTGCAAATATTCTCTGATAACATTGATTCAAATATATTGCGAATGAGAGTATTCCTTTGGTTTGTTGCTATCCATGTCATTTGTTCCAATGAAGATAAAACTATTTATTGAGCGCTCAGATGACTTCAGAGCTTTATTCTTCTGCTAGAAGTAGGACTTCGTGATCTAGTAACATTCAGCCATAGCTTGAGCAAAGAATTTTCAAACTAATCAAAGAGATTAGAAACCCACGTCCCACTGAAATTCTATTGCCTCTAAAAACATCAGTCTAAATATGTTATCTATAAATTAGACTGCTTTCCAGGAGGTATTAGTTCTTGTGTTTTAAGTAGCCAGAGTTGCTTTTCATAGTCAATATTGAAGTCTGGTGCCTTCCTTTTTTATGCATTTTTTTTGTTCAGCCGAAAGAGTATATTTCTCTGAAGTTATTAAGATTTCTTTCCTTCCTCATTTGCAGTATTTAAGTTAGATTATCTGCTCTTTAATAATCATTAGGAGCTTAAATTGAAGATGTAGTGTTCAGATCTGTGTTTTTGAAAAATAGCTTGAAAAAAGTACATAAATAATGCTCCCTTTTTCTTGATAGGTATTGCTGCTGCCTGGGAGACAGTGTCAAGGCTGCTGCTACTCTTGATCTTGAGGGACAGACTACCTGCTCTTGGGAGGATTAAGGATTTGGGTTCATGAAAAAGTAGTGAATCATTTCAAGGCTAGCATCTTTCCAAACCCAATTAAAGCTATTCATTATTTAGAGAAATTCTAAACTTTATTCAGACTTAACTGGTTACAGGTAGACCAAAGGCCCAAGTGCCCTCATCTGTCATTGCTTTATGGGTCTTCTATTTACAATATATATTTACAATATTGCAGGTCTTATGTGAATATGTGATTTCAGTAAATAATATTTGTATACAAAAARTTGTACAAATATATAATTTTCAAAATATGTCTTTTAACAGTTTTAGTATAATATTATTAGGGGGTAGCATTTATCTTTCCTCCTGGTTTGAAATCAAAATCCTTTGCCAGGTTTCAAGGTGAATTTAGTACATCAATTCAGTTCATAATAGYCCTTTGAGCACCTCTAGTAACACTGAAAACTTCATGTCTCTGGATTTAGTACCCTGGATTGTTAGGAAGAAATATTCATAGACTTCCATTGCACGGACTCAGCAAGGTGAAATAAATACACACATGTTCGTAGCAGAATCAAGGGAAATCCTCTACAAAATGATTCAACAGAAAAAAAAGAATGGAGATAGGAAAGGGTGATGACAGCTATTAGGGTTTTAGAAAGATTTTCTTTGCAAGAAGAGATTGAGAYGAGTGGGATAGTTAGATTTATAGAGCATATTTCATGAGCTATTCAGAATAAGGTCTTCAAAATAAGGTAATCATAATTAGTAATCTGGCCTCTCTGTTTTTTCATAATGAGAAAGCTATTTAATTCTTTTTTTCTTTGTAATTCTGAAACTAAAGAATATTTGGTGATAATGACAGTGTTTGGAAAAGCTATAACAATGKTTTTAACATTCTAGATAAATTTGTAAAACCGTTTTTGCTGTTGGAATAGATTGTTAACCCTTTCTGGAATTACTTTTACTGTAATTACATATGACTTGAATTTCAACAAATGATACTAGTATTACTCCTTCAAAATCCAATTCAATTTCTGAACTCYGTTCACACTGCAAAATCTAGTCTAGTTTGAAAAGCTGAACTGATGCTTAATTGACACTGCCTCAGGTAAATGGTCCTAGTGTTAATATTGTCATTTCTAGCTTTAGCTAAATGTATTTTCAACCAGAATATAGTTCATTCTCAAAATAAAGGCTATTTTACAATGCAAAATAGTGACTGAAACACTCTTGCTGAATTCTCTGGATTTCAATATCATAAAATACATGAAATAATTTTTTTGTGGGCAAAAAAATTCAAATCCTTGTAATAATATTAGCCTCTGAAATTTCCATTTGAGTATATCCCCTGAATAAGTCCTCTGCATCCTACTTGCTTCCTTCTCACATTCYCGTGCTGGTTTTGTTTCACAGGTTTCCCTTCTTGCAGTTATCTATTATGGAAGCAACAACCTAAGAGCTAATTTTTTTTGYTGGGTTTTGTTCAATCAAACCTAGGGATTGCCTTTGGAGTACAATCTGTACTATACATTCCACACAAGAAGGCCACAAAGGAGAAACAGYTACAAACCATTGACTATATATAATTGAAAGTGTAGGAGATTTCTGTATTTATTATATTGTATTTTCTCATACTTTCAGTATGACAGAAATGTACATTTTGATGTTACACTGGAATGACTGCAAGATCTGTCAGGAACAGCTCTCTGAGCTTAGATGGATGTCTTGTAGGAATGGCTAGTTGCCAAGGTTTATAGTCACTATTATGATTTGTCCATTTTATCTGAATAAGGACAGATTTTATTTACTTGCTTGCAGGAAATGTGTGTAGTTAACTACMCAAAAAATATATTTGTCAATATACTCTCCATTGAAAAATTATCCCCTTTACATATTATTTGTTCATTTGTAAAGATTTGCTTTTATATGACAAAATAAAAATGAACACCAAATGTACTTCTTTATGGGAAAAGTTAATTTTAAAAAGCTTAGAAGTGGCCCAGCTTTCAATGAAAATATGCATATTGTGTGTTTTTTAACCTATTCTAAAGTCGAAATTCTGTTCACATTGAGTCAAGAATAATTGTTGCAAGGTTAAGGTGGCTCAGAAAATAGTAATGGAATTAAAAAATGTTCAACAAAAAGAGAGCAGCTGCTCTATAAGTGAGCCCTGCAGACTGCATTTCTGAATGTTTCTTTGCAGACCTCCTAAATCTGGTGCATTCTTGGCAGTGCTTTGGAAATGAGATACTCAGGTGTGAAGTGCTGTTTCAAAGTCACCGTTTCCTTCAAAAACACCAGTTATTCTAAAATATCATCTGAGACACTGGATCTCTAGAGACGCTAATTTATGGTCTAAAATATCATTATTTTTAACAGGGCAGAAAGATTTCTTACGTTAGCCCTTTGATTTTTTTTAATTTTAATATCATATTGCACATTCATAGCTGAATGACTACCTTGAAGCATTTCCATTTTATCCCCTCATTTTTACCGTTTGTAGAGCATAAGTGTCCAATTTAACATCAAATTTCTCTTCCATGGATTTAACAGCACTTAGTTTGGTACTTATGGAAATTTCATAGGTAGAACCAATCTCTGTCAGCTTCCCTGGGGTGGAAATTACAGGGTGTGGGAGAGACTCTGGAGCTCCTGGGGGAGAACTCCCTGGAGTGATCTCCCTATCTTGCTCTCCGCAGCACAGCAACAATCACTTCTGAAGTGCCACAGTTATATTTGGAGTTTTACTGATAAATGCAGGCAAAGGAGATAGCATGWTTTGAAAAAATGTCCTAATCTAAGAGTTTAGTCCTTCAAAACGTGGAACATGCTACGTGTGTCAGTGGTGCTTGCAATTAGGAGGGACTTCAGTGAAGATAATAAGAGGCCACTATGTCCAGTAGTGTTCACAGCAGTGGGCTTCAGATCACAGACACCACAGAAGGGGAATAGCACTTCTCTGCAGCCAAGCAATTATTAACTCTCAGAAAATTGCAGAATATTTTTATTATTTTKCCTGTTTTTAAATTAATACCATCACTGCTGATTAGACTCAAGGTCCTATGAATTCTGCAGAAAACTGGTCTTGGATTTTTTGGTCTGGTTTCTGTGGCAACATGAGTAGTTTTTTTGATACAAATTATTTTTCTTTGTGAGAGTGAGTGATGATTTTAGTGCCATAACCCTTGTCAGTTTGTTTTGAAACTATCTTTTCTCATATTTCCAGGGTGCAGTATGGTGCAGGCTTCTTTGCTTTAACACAGCATAAATGCTTGAGAGAAGTTATTAATAAAATGTTTTGGTTGATGGACTATAACCACCAGGAAAACATGAGATGTATGTTAATCAGCTGTCATTTCCTGCAACCTTGATAACATGGTGGGAGTAGTGTTCACTGTTAGACGTTTAGCTCTATTGAAATGATCTGGAGGTTTTTCACAAGTACAAAACCCCAAACAAACAAGCCCCCTCTAAGAATATACTGCATGCATGCATGCATAAATATGTGTGTGTATATACAAATATACGTATATATGCGTCTTCTTCAAATGCTTGCTGATACTTACATTTGTTTAACTTGAAAGCATAAGGGGAATATCTTAGCTACCTGTCACAGCCAAGTGAAATTGCTCTTCCGTGTGAAGTTAACTCATGAAGATAAACAGAAGCTGGAAGTAACAAGCAAGGAACTCTGAGCTAAATGAAGGTTTCTCCTTGCTATATTGAGGGCATGTTCTTTCCCTGCAGGCTTTGATGGATATTTCTAAATGTGTCACTTGCTGACAGTGGGTGAGTGAAAGCAGGCTCCTCCATACAACTTTTTTTGAGGATAAAATGGTAAAATTCTCCCTATACTGTCATTTTCTCTCTACTTCTAAGTGAAGTTGATGTAATTTTGACTTCACAAGTGTTTTACATGCCTGTAATTTCTTTCAGTCAGGACAATAGCCATCCTTGTCTTAGCACCATCATTTTTGGGATGATTATTGCACTTTATTTCTCTGTTTTTCATATCTTTGAAGCCCTCTTGCCACCTGTCTGAATGACAACCAGTATGCTGAGCTGCCAGTCKTACTGAGCCCCTTGGTTTTCCCAGCTCTCAGGGTGTTGCACAGATCTACCCTGGAACACAATAAATAAATAGTTTCTCATTAGCCTGTTTTTATTATATGAATGTGCAAGGGGAAAGTATAGTATTCCTAAGTAAGTGAGACTGGCAATAAAATATAACATAAGGGATTTATCCTCTTTCCTTTTGGTTGAMATTTTGAGCATTGTTTCATCTGAGCTGTCCCTTTGAAGGCTGTGGYTTAAGATTTTAATCTGAATATAACAAGCTCAGACGAATTCCTCCCTGGGCCAGATCTCTATTRCAGACCACCATTGCAATCAGTCTGAATATGCAAAGGCCAGTGGAAGCTGCRTGACCCCTATGCTAAATTGTGGAAGAATTTCCATATAGCCGTATAGGGTATTGAGATGTGTCATCTGCAGTGCCCAGGATGCGCGCAGAGGTTGGTGCTGGGCAGCGCAGCAGGCAGCGAGTCCCGGGGCCCCGGCCCCAAAACCTGCTGCCAACTTCCATCCTGCCTTCCAGGGCAAAGCAGGAGGCCAGTGAGTTCGGCCTCAGATCTGCCCTTGCTTTGGTCTGCTTGAGTAGATCAACGAGCAACAAGGGACTGGCTTAGGAGAGTATAATAAGGTCCTGTCTGACTTCCAGGACAAGGAGCCTAATTTAAATCAATGAGATGGTTGGTATACCAAAATAGATGGTAAAATATGAGGGCCTGGGCTAATAGGACTCAATCCAACATCCTTGTTGTTCATGTCCTAAGTTTCTTAGCTTTCCCTTTCCTGGGGGAGAGATTGTAATTACTGATGTACCAAGGTTCTGCTGAAAAACTCCTGAACTCCTGAAAGGGAGCAAGGAAACTAATCTAGCAATGTTCACTTATTCTGCCCRTAAGCTGACAGTGCAGAAGCATGAGCACTATTGATGTTTGCTGCTGATTAGGCCAGCTCTTTTTTTGTGGTTTTTTTTTKKWWTTTTTTTTKKKTTTTTTTTTCCTTTTACATTTCTTCTTTGCTCCTGTGAAATATTAATGATGATCATCTTTACTACATCAAACTACAGAAATACAGTGTAAATTACCATAGTTACAATATATATATTTTAACATGGTATTGCTGGAGAATAAGATTAGTTTTTAGGCAATGAATAATTCATTATCTGGATGATAGTCACATTGCTGGATACTGACAAAATTCTATTAATCTTTTTTCTTTTCTGGCTAATTGGGGTTTCTGTGCCCTTTTCATGAGAGAACATCCTATTCATAAATCTGATGCATTTAGGACTTATGTTGCGTTGCTTTTATTATTATTGTATCATTGTTTCAGTAGTACAGGCTTAGAACTGCAGACATAACTGTCAAGGAGATTTATGATTGACTGTTATCTCAACATTTTATAGCTCAGTCTGCACTACAGTTTCTTTAAAGACTTAACACTTATCCTGTGACTTCAGTTTGAAAATATAATTTGTGTCCTTCTGTCAATAAGAGCTGTTGGCCCTCTAAGATGCTGCAACAGTCAGTTGCCTTCAGTACCTATTATTTATTTTGGATAGAGCTTTCCAACAACAATGTTCTGCCACTAAACTAGAAGTTCATTTTCAAAATAAGCTTTTTCATCCATGCATATRGTTCTTGATCACTCTTAGCAATGTTGGTCCTTCACATGTTCATTTTGTGTTTCAAAAGAAAATACATGGAGAAAGAACATTCCCGAGCCTCATAGCATTAAGTGAAATGCTAAGTAAGAATACGTATTTTGCCCGTATTTTTAATAGAGTAAAAGGTTTTCTTAAAAAAAGGACATTGTTGAATGCCAAGTCCAAAAGCACAAAAAAACCACAACAAAACCCAAAGTGCCTTATCAAGTGTAGCTATTTGCTAACTTCTTGTTTTACCAACAGCCTGTGCTTCCCCAAGGATTTTACTCCTGCACTGCATTTACTGTCCTGCACTGCAGGACATGTTTTGTCCTGTTTGCTGCTAAAGCAGCTACTTCTGTTTGCACCCTTGAATCTTTTCCTTTATTTTATTCATCCTCCAAGCATTTTTCTTCCTTTTTTATATCTACAAATAGTCAAATTCATTCATATGCTTTGTTCTCATCATTACTGCTCATCTGAAGAATCTTGTTGGTTCTTTCTTRTTTACTTATCTCCTCTCAAAAAGGAAAAATTCATATGGATTATCTTTTGAATCTTAAAAAATATTTATGGTCTGTTCTCCTCCTTGAYGTATAGCTCATACACAGTCCTTCTTTGAGAAATGGCTCTTGCTGAGCTGATTGCCTGTGATTAGTGAGTGTGTGTGTATGTGCATGTGTGCGTTCAAGATCTGTGAAGACCAAGGAAGGAAGAATGAAGTAAAGTTGCACCTGTTTTCTATGTCTCTGTAAGTTACTGTTTTTACTGCTTATTCGTGTGTACAGGAGACATATGTATGTGCATAAAATAACTCTGAATTGTAATTACAAAGCTAAAAGTAGTTGTCAAAAATGAGAACAAAATGTTTAATCGTGAACAGTAGAATTCATGAGACCTAGTTTCAAATGAAAGTCTGTCTCTTGTCCTCTCTCCCCACTGCATTGTGCCCTGTTTCTTCTCAGATCTCCCATGGTGATCCCACTGGCAAGAAATCACACTTCTGCAGGTAACACAGAGCAGCCTAGATTTTCCAGGCTACCAAAAAAAAAAAAAAAAAAGAGGCTGAATCTTGTCTGACTTTGGTATTTATTATATTTACAGCATTAGTTTGTTTGTCTTTCTTTTAGATTTTTAGAATCGTTTATATATTTATCTGTCTTTCAAAAGAAGATAAAGTGGGTGTATTTATTTTTGATTATCAGTTATTCTAAAAGAATCCTTTACACTTATAGTAGTTACTGAGTTCATTCATTAAAGGGAAAAATGTAGTGATAAAAAGAAATATAAGCCTAAGAATATGAGCCCAGCACACTGTATTTTTATTAGCATGTATGAGCATCAAATACATCTCTAAACCACCTCGTTGAATGTCCTGTGCATCAGAAAGCCCAGAATCCACAGCCCCTATATGTATGCTTTGTGCAGGGCAGTGCTTGTTCTCATCAAGCTCAGTGAAAGCAAACAGCTTGGGATAGAGATAGAAACACGCATCTTTCAGCTCGGAGGCAGAGCTGTAATGCATGGGCAAAAGATAATCTAATCCTGAGCTCTAACTGCATGATAAAAATCTTGGACTCAATAGAGATATTGCTTTTATGGCACATCAGGACTTTCCACATGTTCAATTCTTCTGTGTTCCAGAATGATCWTTTTCTTTCTTGGTCTGGGAGAAAATAAGTGCTTCATCTCTCCCCTTTTTCTCCTTACTGCTACCTCTCCACAAATACAAAATGCCTTTTTTGAACTGACTAGTTGATTAACCTAAGTTCTTTGTGGAGCAATCCATAGCTTGAAACTTGCTAAATCCATTTCAGACCTGAATCCATTTCAGACCTTGTTCCTGAAAGCTATTTCTTCTCTCCCCCAACAGTATCTACTGATCAAAAAAGTATTATATCCTTTAACACTCTGTGTMTATGTAGTTGATACTACAGTAATGCAATAGTAAAATTTTGATAACAACTATGTAGAATATATTTCAAATCTTTGAAGTCATCTGGCTTTTTTCTCATTTGAATTCAAAAATAGTAATGCTCTGAATTAAAAACAATTTTTTGATGCTTTGCCAAATATTTCATTTTATTGCTCTGTTAAATTCTAGWATCTTCATCTTTTCATCTTCATTTTCAGTTGTAACTTGCCCCAACAATAATTCAATTTATAGACCAACTATAATGGTTAGTATTTTTTAGTATCTAGCAGAGATATACTTGCTCATCTAATTTATATTGTATTTCCACCTATTGTCCTGTTAATCCATTGCCTGTTCCTTTGGACAAACTTATTTTCGTGTTACAGGATCACTTGCCGCTGAGCTTTACCTAATTATGACACTGTCTTTCTTACCAAATGTGCTTCTGACTCAAGAAAAGGTTAGCACTTTTAGGAAGAAAACCTTAATATGAAATAAATGAAATGTGAAGTGCCGAGGGCAAACTTAACCTTTTTTTCCTTGAGGACCTTCAGATCCCAAGGTTAAAATTGTTTCTGTAATTGAAATATGATTTCAGCTCCACAGGACAACCTCTTCTCTCATAAAGGTATCAAAGGCTGCAGTCAGGAACTTGCTCTGTTGCAGAACACTAAGAAATAATGTAGGAAGTCAGTAGTGGAGAAAGCTTCTTCCTTCACTCAGCACAGTCCTCTGCCCTAAGAGACTACCTCTCAGACCCTTCATTACTTTGTGGTTTTTAAAAGCAGTTAGCTTCATATACTGATTTTATTGGAAGGTTATTTCARATCCTCAGCCTGCCATTTCTTTAACTTTGAGTCTTAATATTTTCATTTTCATGTGCTAGAAATGTCTTTTAACTTGAGCAATAAGCTCTCCTGCTCTTCATCTTTCCTCCACCTCTCATCAGCCCCGCTGTCTATTCATAGGGTAGTCATGTCCCTTCCTCACGCAGACTAAGTAAGCCAAGCTCTTCCATAAGGTGAGTTCTGGTATTAAAGCAGTACTTCTCTGCACCCATCAGACTGCTATCCTTTTTTTCATAAAAAATAAAATATTTGAAAAGTTGCAGTCTAGCATTATTAGAGACTTAATCTTAAAATAACCAGGAATTTTATAAATATCCCCCAAGATATATTTCTGGCTCTTCAGATGTTGTAGGACATCATCTCTCCAGTTGAATCAATAAGTCTGTGATGGCTGGTGTGTTCCATGTAGCTGGGTGACAGAAGATAAATATCATAAAATATTGCTCTAAAGAAGCCAGGAAGACATACTACAGGCATAGAGCTGAATTATGGAAGCATAAGATTCACTAGCTGAATGTGTGCCTGTATTTGCCATTTCTAATAAATAATATTAAAGTGTAGGCCCTAAATCCATATAAAAACTAGCTATGGAAGGGTAGGAGGAGTTTGCGATAATAATGGTATAAAATAATTCCTAATTCTGGCATTTTTGAGCACTGTGTCCATTTACTTAAACTGTTTCAGAGCTTCATGTTCTTTAACATTTCAGTTATTAACTTATTTTGGTGAAAACTTTGACTAACATTAGCTGAAGACATGGTTTTCAAATTGTTTACTAGAACTTTTGTAATTAAGCACAGATACAGTTTTAAAAAAATCAAAATAGCTCTAGGGTGGGGCTAGGACAGAACGCTGCATAAAGGATCCTCATAGAAGTGTTGTTCCTGCAGGATGGTTGCTGCAACCTTAGTGTCAGCATGGTGCAAAGTCCCTTTGAAGGCCCAGACTCAATGTGGTCCAAAAAAAAAAAAAAAAAAAAAAAAAACACAACACCAACAAAAAAAGAAATGACCATGAGGCTAATATTAAATATAATTTAATAAATAAAATGTGTAAAATGTGCACCATGATTCTCTCTGATACAAACCTGAGTGTAAAGTCTGCTCTGCAAAGCAGCAGAAATGAGTTTGGATCTTCATGTTGGTATCAGAAAATTTTATGCCATAGATTTTCTGTGACCTAGAAAATTGTAATCTGGTCTCACTCAGGTTGAAACTAAACCAGCTAGAAATTCTGCAGATCTCTATCCCAAGGATTCCAAAGCTTCAAAGCAGTTTCCTTCATACAGAAGAAGCAGCTGATCCCAAACAAACTTAATTTTGGCAGATACTTCTTCATCTACATTGTGCCTACCATCAAAGGCAGGATGTATCCCAAATTTTAGCTATTATTGCTCACTTCAAGCCTTTGGAGAACACTACCAAACTGTAATCTCCTACTCCAGGGATTTTTTTTCCTGGATTGTCCCATAATAATGATGCTGTTTTCCAGCTCTGGAATTGCAGCCTCCCGGAACCGCTCTCCTTTCCAAAGCCATGGGTCCCAGAWTTGTATTGCAAGGCAGGAGACTGCTCCTGGATCCTGCTGCTTGTTAATTACTGGCCTGGGCTTGTCTCTTCTCAGTAGCCTGCAGCGAGACGTCCTCCCCGTGTTCGGTTAGTTATGGGCACTGCTGGACAACTGGCAGTGTCTCTTGACACRTGTCTCATTTCTCTCTTCTTATTGCTATGCAGAAATAACTCCACGATCCTGCCTAGGAATGCCTTGGAGGAGGGGAATTTTGAAGATGGATATCTTCTCATCTGTATCAGGTGGTAAGAACCAAAGGGAAGTTGACACAGATGGGGAAAAGCCCATGAGCTTRGTCTGGCATGGGGCTGAGCGCACAMGGAGCACTTGCTGGAGCAGCTTCGCTGGCCTCCTCTTGCTCCAGGTCACTGGCTGGATCCTTAGGAGGYTGAATGGGCTCCTTGGCACCACTGGGTCCCCAATAGACTCCAGCATGGATGAGTTTATGCAACCACGCAACATACTTGGCACTGCAGTTGTTTGTGAGCTGTTATAATATTCCAATCTCTAGTAATTTTGCCTTTCCTGTAGTTTTAGTGCTGGTTGTGCTTTCAGTTCTTTACTAAGTTTGTAATACAAAATTTCTTTATTTAGGTGCCACATATCCTTTTTATTTTTAACRTTCTCTTTCAATTCTTTAAGTCAGCTTTTCCTTCTTTTACTTAAGTATCCTAGTCAGTCTCTGGAATAAGCTAAGTATCCATRACCTCAATTACATCATACTTATTTTTAGCTATATGTTGTATCTAAAAAAACTGCTAATTTGTTCATTCTGTTGCTTCTGTTTTTGCAGAAAGAGTTGACTTGCAGAGTGTGCAGGTGCTTTCCCCTTTTTCCCTCTCCACACCTTCCTGTCTTTTCCTTCTTATTTCTCTAACTCGYTTTCTCCCTGCTGCTGGAAGAGAAGTTCTGCTTTGTAACTTGCTTTTCTCTAACCCTGAATGCCATTATGTGAGAGAACACTTGGAGGAAAGGTTCTTCTTGAGGATATCATTACATCTTAATATTATTATTATTATTATTGAGGATATCATTATATCTACGTAGTATATCTTGAAGATTCATCATTAATAAAGCTGGGTTTGTGCTGAATCACACCCCTGCCTCTGACCTCTGCCCTGTTTATGTRACAGATTAAGTTTGCTGTGGAGCTCCCCTGTGTCTGATGCTGAAGTTTGTGCCTAGGCCACCGTGGATGTGACCGAGCAACCCTGGCCTAGGCTGTTGAGGATGGAGAATTTGCATCAGGAATCAGCATCCCTAAGATGACTGGGAGAGCCCTGCAAAGTCTGCTTGAGATAAGACAGGCTTGTTTTAGTGTACATTATTTGTACCAGGAAGCTGATATAATGACTCAGTGGACTTAATTTGCCAAACAAATGACCAGAATTACACGCTCAATTTCTATTCTGGAAAAAAACTGAAAAGTACCAAGAGTATCATTTTTAATGAAATAAAATATGCAAATAATGCAGCAGTATGTGTGGAACTAAATGTGTCCTGCCTTTACACAGAGCTGCTATGCTTGCATTATGCTTAAGCATTTTGGCAAATAAGTACTGACAAGTAACTATTCTTAAACACTTAACGTATGTATTCTTTACAKAAAAGACTGAAGCAGAAGTGAAGGTGATTGCAGAAAAAGACAAACCAAAGAAGGGGAACATTTCTCTGCATTTTGTTAAGAAAACAGCTGTGCCTTCTGTTTGCATTTCTTTGACCATTAATAGTTTTTTCCTGGGTTTGTTTGCAGGGTGTTCTCCATACACAGGGACCAGACGCAGCTCATTCTCTCTCCATTTCAAATGCTTTTCTCTATTATTAGAATATGGAATATTCTAATATTCAATAATGTAAATATTATTATGTTAAATTCAGCTTGTTCTGTACTCAGTAAAGCTCACGGCTAGGAACTCGGACGCAGTCTTCCCAAGTAAAAGTACACAAGAACAATACGGAATTTGCAGTGTCATTGAGTAAGTAATGGGACCRTTTTACTTGCAAAATAGAGTTAATTTCTGGTCCTGCATGATGAAGGAAGATAAAACAAAACTGTGATTCAGGACAAGGCTATGTGTTAAGTAAGTGGAGAAACTGCTATGAGGTTAGGAAAGGTTTCTYTTGCTACTTTAGTGGGGCAAAAAAAGGGAGCACTGTATTGTTAATTCAATTGGAGGATAAAAAAGAGGCGGGCAGACAAAAACAAAGAAGGAAAAGGAGCTGCTTAAGCTAAGAGCTAACACTTGACATGCCGAAACTTTATGTAAATTACTGATGAATAAATATATCACTCATAGAAATCAGCAGGAATTCATCMGAAAGCAGTTCAGAACCAATTCCATAATAATGAAGGTAAGGCAATGAGATCTATTTTAAAATAAATATAGTGTGCTTGCTTTGTTGGGATTGTATGGCATTGCTGCTTTAGTACGAGGAGGAGTCGGGACCGAAGCGACACTCAAACTCTGYGTTCCCACACCTCCGTGTTTGCTGATGGAAATGAGCCAAGAAGCAGTGTTGAAGCTTCAGGTCCATTGATCCAGTAGCTAAATATCCTCCTGAGYTCTTCTGGGGAGTATCCCAAAGTGAGCTGATACTGTGCTTGGTGGACTCCTCAGGTGAGCAACACACCTTTGAGAGGCAGTGGGAAGGCTCAGGTGATGCCCGTTTCCTTGGCAGAGGTGATTTACAGGCTGCCTGCCCCCTTTCCTGGGCTCCAGCATGAACAACGTTTCCTGCTGTTGGAGGTCCTGACTTTGCACACCTGGGCTTGGGGATGCTATGTTCTGCTGTGGCAAATATCTAAGGTCCTTCCTCCTCCACCAGCTGCTAAGAAGGAGGTGAGAGCTGCTCCTTCCTCCCTGCTTTTCCTTGGCCTGCCTGGGAAAGCTCCAGCCCTGCCTGCTTCCCCTGTGCAAGCAGAGGCACAGGGGAGAGGACGCATCCCAAGGCCTGGGRCTGGGATGTCCTGACACAAAACACTACTTCTATCTCCTTTTACTGGTTTGTTCTTTCTCTTTCCATAAGTAGCCCTTTTAAGGACTTTTCAGGGAATTGTACAAATTGTTGTGCTGGATATAACTCCGACTGCTGCTTTGAGGCTTTCTGAGCTGCAGGCGTGAGCTGTTCTTGGTGCTCAGGTGGCTCTGCAGAAATGCTGGTGGTGTTGGCCGCTGCCCTGCCAGGGGCTGAGGGGACACTGCAGGGTCAGGCACGGAGGCACCTTCACAGCCTCATCCCATATTCAGAAGGTCGTTCGAACAGCTCGGGAAACACGGATACTGGCATGTGTTTCCTGTGATTCATGGAAGTTGCACTGATGATCAGTTGTGCCTTATTTCTGGAGATATTTTTTACTACTGGCAAAAGGTCAACGTTTATATGCGAGTAAAATAGAAACCCTAGATGCCTTTTCAAAAGGTATGAAAAAATGTCAGAGGACATTTAAGGCGTAGATCATTTCTGCAGTCAGGTAAAGTGACATATGCCTGGGCCTGGATATCATTAGTTATGGAGGATTGCTGCAAAAAGAAATCTTTAGGTTTATATGGAGAGCTGTCTTTTCATTATGTGGTTGTACAGGTTGTAGCACAAACAACAAATYGATATTTCCTCAGTGATTGATGGCAAGAATTAATATAAATCAAATGACTAAATAACATATGAAAACTGAACAATAACAAAAATTCTTCGAATAATCTTTCTTGAAAAAGAAATATTTAAACTTCCTTCTTGAATCTGGGCACGTGCTGTTGATTTATAACTCCTGTGGGAGAAACAAGCAGTTCAACTAATATTGTACCATTGGCAAGCTACTTAATGGGACTTTCTTTCCAACCTGTATTATGACAGATCTTACACTCCCAAGCACAAAGCTAATATTGTCAATTCATTATCAGTTCTGGGTCAGGTCACAAGCCTTTTTCCCAAGACCCGGTGACTGTCACTTTCCCTTCCAGGGGCAAACAGTGGAAGGAAGGAAGGAAATGATGGATGAAAGTTAAATTCTCTGTAGAAAATTCACTAGACAGTTCAGAGTATTATTTCATAATAAAACACCAGGAATATAATATGTATATTTATATACAATTAAAAACAGAGATGCTCCAAGCTGATTTAAAAACACCAGGAGCACGTAAAAACTTATGGTGGGGAGCCTCTGAGAGAAGCTGTTGGATGGGGATAGGCCTCACACAGCACGTCTGTGCTGCAGTCAAGTGACATTTTAGCAAAAACAGCTGGAACTTTAATGAGGAYAGTCTCGTAGATGGGGCAGGCGCCTGGCCTGGAGGCAGAGAGAAGCCAAATACTTCCTGGCTCACAGACCTTAACTGCTTGCTTTGCCATCAGTGATAATAGGCAAGCGCCTTGCCAAAGGATGTTGAAGACTTRTGAAAGATTTTTGTTTAACATGAAATGTTTCTCAGCTGGTTTCTGTTACTGTTGGGCATCTTACTTATCTATTAGTTCTGCTGATGTTGTTAGGACTGTTTACAGATGCCTTAGAATGACAAGGAGTTTAAGAGTATGTTTGAAGTTAAACAGCTGCTGAATGCTTAGCTGGATCTAGTCCAGAGCTAGGTATTAGTCTGGTTAAGGGCAGAATCTGATCCTTAGTGCGACTTCACTGTGTTGGCAACTACTTCAGTCATGGCAAGCGAAATAAATCCCATCTGTTAAGCTGAGTGCAAAAGTCAAGCAAGATTTGTTCTTTCTTAGGATTAATAATTTAGGATTAATAACTGAAGTAAAACCTACTTCAGTAGGTTTTGTCTGCTCCATTGCTGAATGTAAGCCAGAGAATTGTCCTTACATCTGCAATAACTTGCAGCCACTTTTGGATGGACTAACTKCTTGTTTCCTTTGGTGTAGAGCTCCTCTTACCCTCCCCCATACAGCTTATGAGATTCTCCCTTCTGTCTCAATCCGTTGCTTCAGGGAAGAAATCTAAAGTGGAAATGAAAGCGAACACTTGGAAAAGAAACAAAGGAGAGTTTAGTCACCTTGGATCTGCCTGCTGCACTGCTGGTTGCTGTTCTGGTCTGTCCAAAGTCATGCCAGGTGGCACCTGCACGTACTCAGCCTCTAGTTCGCTGTGCACCCTGCCAGCTGCCTCGGTGACTGACCGAAGTGACACATCCAGGTGCCACCACGTCCTGCGAGGAGGTCCCGCCTGCACCTCTGGGGCTGGTCGAGCACACGGGGCAGGCGCTGCATGGGCAGGTAAAGCCCTGATCGAATGGATTCACTTGCTCATCTTCGTTCAGGGAATGAACAGCACTTCTCAGGAGCGCCTACATACCCACCTGCACTGCCTGTGATTTAGGTTTGCATTAGATATGGTGGCCAATATTCCCTGAAGTAATTTGATAGCAATTGAACTCTTTGTCCTGTTGGTAACTTAGCATAGTTTACGATTAAAATCAAGTAGTTTTGAATAGTTGTGCTTACTCTGAAGTCCAAACTACTGAGAATTTGGCATTTGCAAAATCTGAATATGCGTTAGTTGCTCTCAACAGTGCTTTTGTTGTGTCAGAGGTAAACTGAATTGATGCTGTGAAATCCCTATGCCCAGTGATATAATTTCAGTTGGAACATCTCTTCATGTCACTTCCACTGAAACCAAGATTTCTTTGAAGAGGAAAAAATAGCATCTGCACCGTAAGTCATATTGTATCTGTAGGGCTTCAGGAAGGGGGAGCACAATGCCAGTGTAAAACATCAGAGATTTTTTTCTTTTTCTGTCTTGTAATGACAGAATTGTAAAGACCAAGGATTTTGCATTTGAAAATGAACTGTTTTTATGAATGTGTTTTAGTTAGTGTTAACAGTGTTTTCATGGTGTCAAAGGTATGTCGAACTGGTTCCATTAAAACTGTCTCCTGAGACACAGTTTCAGTGGGAGTAGCTCTTAGTGTCACTTCTRTGAAGACTGTGATTGCTTGGAAGGGAAAAAAAATAACAACTGTGCCATTAAAGTAATGAAGTATCTGTAGGGGTTTGGAGAGACTATACTGTCAACAAAAAAAGTCACAGGCATTTTTTCTTTATGTTGTGTTGTTTAAATAGAAACTAATACAGCTACGTGAAGGGTAGAAACAATTATTTTGGATCCAATTTAACTCCATCAATACTGTTCTTATGATTCGGCACCTAGACCAGCAGGAACCGCTGAGCTGCATTCCAACACTGAGGTATATGTACACAACTAAAAGCAGTCCAAYGTGCAAATTAAAGAGGAATTTTATTTGATTTATGCCATTCTTTACCAATAAGGATGAGCACCAGTACAAGAGATCAGGTGCAGTCATGTCTATGACTCTGAAAGTCAGGCCACGAAGATGTGCAATGACAGACCATCCTGCCCGCAGTGGAGCTGGGTGCCACGGAGGCAGCCCCTTGTGGAACAGGGGGCATGAGGAAAGTTCACAGCGACCCTCGGGGTTGCTGTCAATGCCAGCCGCAGACTGGTGACACGCAGCCTGGTTTGTGAATAGTGATGCATTAAGATAGTGCCTTGCTAGAACTGTTCAGCTTAACATATTATCTGCTTCTTTGAGAATGTATGTTGGAAGGTAATATTAAAAGACWTATTTACTAGTTCCCAACCCTAACATTTCTTTTTTTTTCAATGGGGGAGAGGAGAGCTGGTTTCCAGTATTTGCTTTCTGCGYAATCTCTCTGTACTTTGGATTTAAAAGCTACCCCCCAAAAAAACTGCAGATAATTGGTCTGCAAATCATTGCTTTGCAAATCATTGCTTTCTTCTGAAATCTATGAAGAGATATCAAATGGCAGAAAATAATAGAATAATTGCTTCTATTATGATAATATAAATTTAAAAAAAAAAAGCAGGGGGGAGAAGCAGGACAGCAGTATCAGTTCAGAGAATAAGGTGGGTGCCCGGCTCTGCACAAGGGAGAAGACCCCAAACATCTCCATGGGCCACAGGAGCTGTGAAGGGCCCTGGGCTGRTGGTGAAGGGGCTGTGCTGCCTGGCGGCCTTTGTAAGGAGCGTTTCCCTGGTGCCAACTTTTGAGGGCAAGATGCTTTATTCACTGGTGTCTGTCCAACAAGCACTGGACAGCCTTGGTGATCTACAGAGCTGAGGAACTGCACGGGGGCAAGGCAAAGGGCTTGGCACTGTCCAAGGGCAGCAGCTTTATGGSTTTGTCCTGTGTCAGCGCATAGGGACCCTCCCTTTCTGCCCATGCGCAAACAGAGCATTTTGTACAACTTTCAAAATGCAGCCAAAATAGTCAAACCAAAAGCAGGAGAAAGAAATAATGGCAAGTAATCACTCTTTAGGGATTTAGGGAGGGAGAGTGTATAATGCGCTGGATGAAAAGTTTGCTTCTGGTGCTTTTACCTTCCCATTTGATAACCCAAGAAAAGCAAAGCAAAGTCTGTTAATCTTTTTCCTCTCTCTCTCTCTTTTTTTTTTTTTTTTTTTTTTTTTTTTTTTTTAACAGGAAAGGAAGAAATTGTTTAAATGAAGAAGTGCATTCACCTCTAATGAAATCTTAAAAGAATACTTTGATATTTCTCCTTGGACATGAAAAAGCATTTTTGTAAGGTCAACCATGCTGTTATGCTGTCAACAGTATTAGCAAACATTTATCCTTAAATATAGAAGCTGTTGTCGTCTTTAAGCATTGTGAAAACCAGGTTTGAATGCAAATAGCTTTGATTTCTCTGCCTATAGTTCCTGTCAGTATAAATGTAGTCTCAACCCTAAAATTTAAATTTCAAAATATGCAAGAGTGTTAAAAAATGGTAGTGAAGCACCAGGCATATCACTAGCCCTTCTATACAAGAACAGGAAATAATAAATTTATAGTGTCTTTGGAAAACATTGGCTTACTAGTATTGACTTATTAATTAATGACTATTAAAGATTTTTCATTTTGCAAAGTATATTACTTATATTACTTATTAGGAGGTTGTTTTTCTATAGCGGTTGGTTTGCCTATATTTATGAATAGAAAGGCTGAATGAAAATATCCCATCTTTTGTTAGTAGCTTTCATGGAATAACATGCATATGCTACTAATGGATTGTGATTTATGGTTACGCTTTTTGTTGTTTTCCCTCTTTAATTCTCTCATTTGTGCAGGAAGGTTATTTGCTCTTAAGAGCAAAGGGCTGATGCAGTGATGCATCCTGGTCATCCCAGCTATAAAATGCAGCTTCCTGCCACTAGCCACTTCCATTTGGCTTGAGATGGAGCAGCGGAGCCCGTGGGAGATGGTAAGAGCTCTCAAACTCACTGCATTTTGGATCAGGCTCAGGGCTGAAATTCAGAACTGTAGCACAGGGGGATGTGTGATACTGGTGGCCCGCAGGAATTTTTAAGGGAAACCTGCTTCTGCTAACGGTGAAAGCGATTGTCTTRGCAAATGTGCAGAAGATGTGGGAAAAAACTTGTGTCTTGGACATCCTTCTGTCTGTGCAAAGCCTCTTTGAGGAAGGACCAGATACAATTCTTGTCACACAGCCACTTGACTAACAGTGACAGTGTGTGCTGCTGTACCTGCTCAGCCAAGGGCCGAGTTTACAGATTAACTCAGGGCTGGAGAGTTTTGAATTTGCAGAAATCCATGGCAGCTTCACCTCTTCTCTTCGTGGTTTTAAACAGTCTGCCTGAGAGAACTACGATACAAATACTCAGTTTTAGGTATCTAATTCATGTTGCTGCATGTTTTATGTCAACACAAGCCTGCTGCTCTTTTTAATATGTATCTTTGGTTTTTATGCTGAGCATGTTATTTTATATGTGGAGCAGGCTGAGAAAAACACTATAATTTGGCATTTCAGATTATATAGATCTATTTGTTATCTTACTCTCATTAGCAGGTGAAATAGCACTACCAGCAGGGAATCTGACAATAACTTCAGCAGCAAACCCCTTCGCCGGTCTGCTCACATCTCCTCAGCAACATTGTTCTAATAGAATAAAAATAATTAGCTTGTGCATCCTCACAGATGAACCAAACAGCCTCAAGTAAAAACAAAAATTTGAAAATTTACGCTTTCACACTTTTTGCAATTTAAATCAGGAGCATGGTGWTCTCTGAAAGAAAATCGGAGATGTAGACAAGTAAAATAAGTTACTGGAGTGTCTGGAAATAGCAAGTCACACACACTGTTGTCTTTTTTAATTTTCCACCTCATTAACATCTGCAAATGAGTATGTGATACTGAGCCTAGAGAAGGCATACTCTTTTGTCATTAAATGTGTTTGCTGCTAGTGATAACTGGCACTTCTCATGCAGTTTTGCAGATACATTGGTATGTACCCCCCAAATACAATAATATGCAGAAATGTCAGGGTCATGTAATAAATATAAGGGTCCTGCCTTTTTGGAACAGTTACAGCTATTGCACTGTATTTGGGAACAATCCTACCATAATCACTTGATGGATCACACGTTCACTATTATTACAAGTAAACTCAGAAGATAACAGTGTCAGTAATAAAGCCTCCCAAGCAATACGCCAATATCCTAACCACTAGGCAGCACTCCTCTTAAAAATGTGTATGTATCATTGCCGTAAGCACTCACGTGTTAAAATGCATTTTCCTTGCTTTAAGGAAATAAAGGAAATAAAAACCAGGAGCTTATTCACTTCCTACACCAGACACACTGTTACTGTAGCAGCTTTTCTTCTCTGATGGCTGTCAATGTACAAATGTATTAAAATTCCAAATGTCATACTTGATGTCACGTTTGGGGAGACCTGTCTGCAAATTCCATTTTCAGTTTGCCAGTGAGCACTTTACCCTGCTCAGTGGCCTGCACCTTTTCAAGGAACAGAATAATTTAAGGCACTTCTCACACAGTCTTTAATTGGTTCTTTCTAGTGGTGTCTCTTCACTGAGTATGTGTTAATGTTCCTGATGTGGGCCACAACTCCAGGTTGTTATTTTCGCTAATTACCATACTTCAGTGTTTTTTCCCTCATCTGGAACATTGTGTTCTCCAGACACAGCATACGCAATAGTGGAGATATCACAAAATGAAAGGAAAAAATAACCTAATTATCTTCATGGTCCAGGAAGGTCCAATTAGCAATTAGAGAAATGTGTTGAAATAAAATTGTACATTGCTTCTTTTGACGATTTCTAAACTGTTAAGTTCACTGCTCAGATTTATCATGGGATCAAATAACTGCTGATAAGAACACTTTTAACACCAGAGCTTTTAGCATTTCTGAACACAGATGGTTTGAGGTGTTTGAAGCTGCATAAATTACAACTATGCTATCATTGCGAGGTTGTTAATTGTTCACTGAGCCTTGACTGAAGATACAGTTTAATACATGCTGCAACATCCCTGGATGGGTGATCATCATTAATGAACATACACCATAGCCATGCTGAGAAGGCAAGAAAGCCATCTCATGTGCTGGTTGACCTGGACACGCTGGCTCTCTTCATTCCTGCTCCTTGCCTGAGGGTGAAGAATTGCTCGTGCTACAGCAGGTACTGAAYGAATAAAGGCAATGGTATCAGTGCACACTGTGGTTTACAGGTACTGCTTTCACTGCTTATATTGAAYTAAAGACAGCAGAGGCAATAGGTGTAGAAGAGGAATGTTTTATTGCAGAAGGGCTGACTGCAATGATGACACATTTCCTCTAGGAACCTGCCTCACCCCATCAACAGTATGAACTGCTCCTGAATTATAAGGTACAGCCTGCAGTGATGACAAACTAGAATTTTACTTCAGAAGAAAGTGGAAAAAAAGGTAGGCCTGCATTTTTGGTCCATAGTCATATCCACAATTTGTATTGCAAATGTTGATGTGGTTATACAATACTCTTCATTTATCATTCATATCATTATATATTTACTTTAGAAGTTTTCCACATTAATCTTTGTGCATCTCTAGGAAGTCCTAAAGGTAGTTTTCTCCTAGCATGCAGCCTGAGTCTTGGAAGTCTATGCTTGGTGAAATATTTTGTATTAAAACTTCAGAGAGGAAATCAAAGATATAAATACAAGCACATAGGTAACAAGGAGTTTTACCTGAGTTCCAGGTAGATTAGTATTTTTGTATTGATTAGTATGCTGTGACCACAGCATACTCCTTTTATTTATTTTTTTTTCCTTAGAAAAACAGTATGCTATGTTCTATGGTTGTGGTGGCTGTAATGAAATATTAGAACCGAGCTTATTGGCTACCCAAAATGGAGATCACAGCGGGTAAAAGCTGCATTTTCCTTGCAATCTTCGACTACAAAAAATGATGGCAAGAATAATGCTGTGTTTTTCATAAAGTAGTAGTTAATCCATCTTGTTCTTTGACTGCATTTTTTTAATCTCTATTGTCTTGCAGCGTGGACAATGTATAACGTCTTTATTTCTTCTTAGTTTAGATTTTTTTTGTTGTTGTTTTTATTTTTTATACTTGATGTATTTATTCTCCAGTCTCTTACTGTGAAGCCAAACTGGTTCTTGCCCACGCTCTTCTGCTCAGGTGCATCCTGCAAATCAGGCTAGCAGTCCTGAATGATAACAGGCAAAGAAGTAGAAGGCCTGACCGCTCATAAGGGAAGATTGATATATCAGCATCTAAGTATGGGAACGCTTGCTAAGGTATAGGAAATGTAAAGGTGTTCATTGTTTACTTAAATGTATTCAGCAAAGTATTTACTATTCAGTAGTTTTGTCCTTTAACAAAATCGCCAAAGTGGAGCCATCTTGATTCTCACTGATTTTTGGGGCTTTTTTTACCTATAATGGATCAGCAGTTAATTTTTTACATTAACTTGCTTATTTTCTGTGGGGAAAAGAACGCATGGGACGCTTTCCAACAGCTTATGTTAGAGATAYGCCAAAGAAGATAGGAGCTTCAGGATGCACGGACACTTGGTGCAAACAGGGCTGTTCACCATTCCTGCACACTCCAGAACAAGTGGGAGTTGGACCAAGCAGACAGGGGTGGTCAGAAAGCAGAAATGTAGAAAACAAGTGATACCTCCTGAGATTGCAATTATTTATTACAGAAAGGGATGGTTGCATTTCCTTACTAAGGGGAGAGCTCTCTGGAGAGGAAGGGAATAAYGCAGGAGAGTTTTATATCCTCATGAAAGTAAGGTGGCAAGGAAGATTTCGATTAGATATAATGTACAATAAGAGTTGGGAAAGCAAAGCATTGTACAGACTGAATGTGGAAATCAAGCACTTCTGTCACCGACACTTCTAAAGAGCATGCAAAACAAGCATCTGTCAGCAGTATTAAGGAGTAGCTAATCCTTTCTGGGGGGAGAGGATGCATTAAGTCATGCCTGAATGTCCCCTTCAGAACTAATTTTTCATTTTACAGGGTGACCTTCAGGCCAAAGGGTGTACTGGGAGGCCTTGCGTTTCCTGCTTTGCAGATTTTTACATGTTTTTATCCCTCTCACAATAAGTGGAAAATGCCACACAGAGAGTGTCTGGTAAATGAACCAGCCGAGTGGCTCCGAAGTGGATTCCTGCGGTYGGAGTCAGAAGTCCCGCTAACTTGAGCAGCTGGAGAAGCCAACCTGGAGCTGTGTGTGAGGTTTCCGCTAATCAAGATAAATCAAAATCTCCTACCACATGCACCCAGCCAAGCTTGGCCCTGTGCTCTCCTGGAGGTGACCCCCACCACACCTGACCCCGGTCCTGGCTGTTAATTGGAGTTAATTTATCTGCAGCCGTTCTCAGGTGTGAGGGAACTCAACCTCCCTTGTGACAGGAGCAGCCACATGGTGCAGCTGGAGGAGGAAACCTGCTGCCTTTCCATGGGGGCTCTTCCAGGTAAGGGGTGCTCAGGGGATGCCCTGGTGTCTTGGGGACCTTGTCCCCATGGGCACTGTGCTGCGTGGCACTCACTGGGGCGGTGTGGGGCAAGGCCTCCCGCAGAGCCGCTCTCTGCCTGCCAGTGTGTGAGACGGCACCGACTGGAGGCCTCAGCTCTGTGTGGAGACACTCGTGAGCTCCTCCWGTGCTCCTCCACAACCCTGAGCTTTTATTTTCCTCCTTTTGGGTGTTAAATTGAACCTAGGTGAGCTAGACTGGACTTAGCTGTGGTAGGAGCACTGTGGCCTATGGCTTTGGTTTCATAGCGTGTACTGCCGCAGCACTATGTGCGATAAGAAAATCTGAAMTGGAACGTTTTCTTTCTCTAGACTTGCAAGCACTAACAAAATGAAGGCTTGCCCTTTTGTGAGCTAAGAATAAATTTAGGCTTTTAAAAACTGTAAGAAAAATACCGTATTTTAACAAACTATTGCATAAAACTCTTTAGCAGGGAGGTATCGTGTTCCTTGAGGCATCTTAAGGCAAATATTTCAGCAGCTAGTTCACTCTTCAGTAAGAAATAACAAGGCTGTAAAAGCTACATCAGCTGGTGAAGAGCAAGCCATTTTTTTTCCAGGAGTGGGATTGTCTTCATTCTGTTTTTCTTAAGAAATGKTTTTTCATAAATCCTAAAACTAGTACTTGAAGCATCTAACGTGCAGCTCCGTGGAGAAGTCTGGCTCGGTCCTTATCAGCTGCTGCAAATGGTGCCTGCCAGGCAGTGCTTGAGTGGGCGGCAGGTCATCCTGGGGACTCCCAGCGAGGTGAGGATCTGCTGCCCTTCACCGAGGACTCTTTCCCAGCCTGTGCTCCTGCGTGGCCGTGGGCAGCTTGTGGTGGCCGTTTCCCGGGAGCTGCCTGGTTGCAGGGAGACAAGAATGGAGCAGAAGGCAGCACCTTCGCGGCTGCTGTGTCTGTTGCTGATGACTGAGGGAGCCGGGCCAGCCGAGCATATTGCTTTGCCAAGAAAGTGCAAAAGTGGCCGAGTGGAACATGTGCAACTGAAGAGCTGRTGCTGTCAGCAATTCCTGTCCATAGAGGACAGAGGCTAATGCCACCTGCCAGGGCCTAGTGTGCCATCAGGGCTGCAAGCCACAGCATGGTTACTCCAAAGTGTGCCTAGTTTTTGGTATTTTATTTTCTTACTCTGGAAACTGCTTGCTTGGTGCACTCGGGGTATCTGCTATCCCTTAGGCTGCCCACATGCACTTTGTGTGAATGATTTGAGCAGGAGCAACCCTCTTCTCGAAGTGCTGTCACCTGCTGTGGATGCCAGCGCCCCTTGCACTTCCCGGCTTGATAGTCATGCCTGTGGCTACGTCTGTTAAATCTCACTGTAATCAGAAGGAAATTAATTATTCATATCCAGAACACTTACTGATAGCTGCAAGAGGATTCAGAGCTATTTGTCATACCCCTCGTTGCTGTAGATAAGGGGCACCAAGTGATTGGAGCACAACCAGATATTGATGTTATAGAGCAGTCTGTGACCTTCTGTCCTGGAAACTTTCAGTGCTGCGGCTCTCACAGCACTGCCTGCTGCCCAGAACAAGGAGCTGCACAGTTAGGTTAGAAGTGCAATATAGCTGAAAGGTCARCCTTGCCTTGTTGCTGCTTGGTAATACTTGAAACCTTGCTTCCACTTAGATTAGGCTCATGTTTGGCTAGTTTGCACAGTTGTGTTTGGCTTTTAGAAATTGTATTTGCTTATCGGGTTATTTTTCTGTAACGTGCATCCATTCCCAAGATATTTGAATGCATTCAGTATTGGCCGTTTGGGAGATTGTTAATCATTTGTTGTTGTTTTTATTTTTTAAATGACAGTAAGGGCTCTTTTCAATGTTAAATACAAGAGATACATAGAAAATAGATCAACAACTTAAAGATCAACAACTTAAAGATTATTTTACTGTAGGGGAAGGGGAAAGGCCATCCCAGCAGGATATTCAGATAGGTATATTTGCACCAGTGTGTTAGAGGCTCAGTAGCAACTCTTCCAAGGTTATTGCCAGATATGTGCGGGGTGTGTAAAGGGTTTAAGATATGAGATCCGTCTAGTATGGAGAGACAAGGGAGCTATCCGGCTGTTTAAACATGTCTGGTTTTACCTGCTCACAATGTTTATTGCTAAGTCTCTATGTTTATTGTGTAGCTAGCTTTAAAGCAAGTTTTAGACTATTAGTTTAAAGGGAGCGAGGCAGCGRGTGTGCGGGAGCCCGCTCTGTCCGCCCACTCTCCACCAAGCCAGCCCGGCCCYGTCGTCATGGGGCAACCGCTCTGCTCTGCACCCATCTCCACTCTGCTCAGACACCCATCCTGTCATCTTGGCTGCTCACTTCAGCCCATCCATCAAAGGCTTCGGGTTTGCTAATCTCCGAGTTGGTTAGCACAGTCTCTTACACTTATTTCTTCATGAAAGATGCTCTATTTCACGTTGCATCTTAACAGCTCACATCCAGTTGTGGTATTCTGCAAGACTTGCACATATATTCTTGCTAAACTAATTTTCTTTTGGGTTCATTGATCTCTTTAATGAAAGTCTAAGCATCTTTATGAGCCAGAACCTCATTACAGTGTACAGGGGCTATGCTTTAAACCTATCTGTTATGTTACTGTATGTTTTAATAAAACTTTATTAGATTTTTATTTTTTTCTGATGAAAGCAGGAAATGTTTCCTTTGTTAGGAAAGCTGAGATGCTGGGGAACTTCATGTTGTGTTTGTGTTTTCAGATTAATTATGATATTTTTGTTATAGCTGATCGATGGTTCTTCTATGGAATAATTTGGTATAATTTCATAGATGATCACTGCATTCATGTCAAGGTTATCTTTACGTATCTGATCTTGTGGCTTCTTTTCAATGAATAGTATTTTTTTCAATATTTGGGTTTATTAAGTTCACCTTTGTAAATGGGTATGTAATTGGGTATGATGCATGTTTCTAACAAGGCATTTATCTAAATTCCACTTTTGCTAGTGATATTCCATCTTGCTGCAGCAGCAGATGCTGTAAGTTTATTGGAATTTATTTTTTTTTTTTTTTTTATGCAGACTCTTTTCTTGGCAAGTGTTTTGCACAGAATCCTGAGTACAAACAAGATCCAAATGGAAGTTTTGAGTTAGTCCTCCTAAGTTTGTCCTTTACTTCTCCTAAGTTTGTCCTTCTCCTAAGTTTGTGCTTTACTTCTCCTTTCTCTCCCTGCCATTTCTTTGCTCATGCTGAACCCAAGACTTCTGCCTGGGCTTGTTTTCAGAGTCACACTGTGTTTTGGCTATTCCAGGCTTTTTGGCATCGCTTCCAACTTACCTCTCCGCTGAAACAACTCGAAAGTGTAGATTCCAATTGAGTTTTCTGTGAAGTGTGCTCTGTTTTGGAAACTGGCTCCCTGTTGCTCTTCTGCCCTTCTGCTCAAGGGCGTGGGCTGTTGTGGTGAAACAGCAGGAAAAAGAGAAGCTGCTTCTCCTGAACTGGGAGGAGAAAGAATGACCCGACCCTGAGCAGGTTCGTTGGCCTGCACAGGATTGCACGTTATTGGGGGTTTTAGTTGTGAGAATTGTTTCAAGGAGAACTGCATTAGGACTTGCTGGATCCAGTTAACAAAGGGAATTTAAGCCAAGCAACACAGGGAAGGAAAAAACAGAGACTTGAGTAGGAGGCCTAGGCCCTGGATAAGGAGAATAAAGGAAAGATTATTTTCCCCCCACACACCCTTCCAGTCTRTCAGGATAATTCATAACATACCCTYACTTTTGTTTAAATATGCAGCCATTTCTGACCACACAGACAGTTTAGATTTTTTAATCTTTTATAGTGCCTAACATTCAAGCTGGTGGCTGTGTAAGAAATGCACACTAAAGCATTAAACCTTATACAGTGCTGTTGAATTGTTTAAATTATACATTTCTAAATATAGGTCCTTTTAGAAGGACATAATTCTGACCGGATTTATGTTCTGTGAGGAGCYTTTCTGTCTTTCCAGTACGCAGGTCACTGTTCCTGTGTTTCCTGGGAACTAAGTCACTACTGATCTCCCTGAAAATACTTGAGACTGATTCCTTGCAAGGAAGAACGTAGTGTCTTGATGCAAATATCCTAGACATTGCACTGTACGATAAGGCACAAGTCATTTGTTGCATGATGTGTTTAATGACAGACTCCGTGCTTCTGAGGGGCTCTGCACGCGCTTGCTGGTGAGTCAGCCCATGCCGGCCTTGCCRAGGGCTTCAGCCATGGACAGATGCATTAAATTATATACTCTGACTTTCCAAGCAGAGAGAATGACATTAAAAAAGCGAGTTCTGTAGAACTGATGTGACTTGAATTAACTGGTGAAAAGCAGCTCCTTGCTGTTGCCTCCTCATCGCTTCCAAGACAGCGGCACCCAAAGCACAGCAATGGGAATGCTGTTAAAGAGCACCCAGTGGCCAACCATTCACATCCGTGTCTTTCTAGTAATCTGTCTGGGATAGCTTGGGTGCAGTCAGGTACGTTCCTACTAATAACTTGGGTTTTAGTAACCCAAGTTTGAAGTGGACACTTTGAGCTTTCTCACACAAAATGGGGTGTGAGGGGTGTGTGCAGGGAGCCCGCAGCGGGTAGCCTGGGGCACCTCCAGCTCTTGGCCCTCTGCCTCTCTTTGCCTGGCACACAGATCATGTTTTCCAGACAGTGAAATGCTCCCGGGTTGCGTTGAGTATTTCCTAAAAGCCGTGTGACAGCTCTCCAGGTTCATAGGGACTGAATTAGTCTGAAACTCTGGTCTGGCTTTTACAGGCAACATCTTGTTGTGTGTTTCTTTTTACCCAAATTGTCTCAGCTGGGAGAGCTTGTTCATGCCTTGTCATCTGCCTGCCCAGCCTGTGTTGCATTTTGGTGGCCTTATGTGTATGATGGCACACACTTGTGCTCAAACAGGGCGGCTCGGAGGCACGTGATTTTCTGCTTGGTGCTTTCTTGTTCTGAGGAAAGGCCCATGTGGCAGCCGCTCACTCAAACTCCAGCAGCCTCTGTGTGCATGTTAATRGAGTGGAACACCTCACAGAGCATTGCGAGAGCTTCAGCCTGCCTCAGAGGTTTGGTGCAGAGCTCTGATCCAAGCAGAGCGATGTGGCATCCAGCGCTGGAGCTGCTGCCCTAGCTGCCCRTGAGGATCCTGCACAGGGGTGAATTTGTTGTTTTTTTTCTGTTGGGAAGTTGCTGGGAACTGGATCCAGAAACTGTTGCCTCTCGCATGGGCTCCTGCCRGCTGTTGGTTCAGTGCACGTTGTTACTGCAGCAGTTGTCAAGCTCTTCCTCCCGAGGCATGCAGAACTGCATGCATGCGTGGTTCAGCTTAAATCCACAGTGTGGGACAAACTTTGGGAACAAGTTTGGTATTCTCATTCCTAAATGAAAACAGTGTTCAGATTTTTTTTCCCCATCTGCAATATTTAGCAACAGCTTTATTTAAATTTTACTTAAATGAGTCCACTTAATAGTTTTTACTACTTCTTAACAGGGAGTTGTRCTACCAAATGCTACAAATACTTGATATGTGGTGTCTTATTAGTGGTATCTTTAAGAAGATGCCTTTGCATCTCCTCTGTATTTTTAAATAAATACATGCTGTGTGTTTCTTTCCTTGACACTGCTTTCAAAGAGCTTTTTTGGCTCATTGAAACACCTTAGGCTTCATTAAAGCACAAACTATGAGTTCAGAACACACAAACCAGGTCGAGAGCCCCATTCTGGTCGCAGGTGGCAGCAGGATGAAACCAAGCACTGATGTTCCWGGGCAGCCAGCGCCTCCCAAGATGGGATCCAGCTCCTGCAGAGCTGGTGTTGGAAAGGTCTGCGCTAGGCTGCCAGATGGGCACAGACCTCAGACCTCTGCTGTCGTCAGAGCCTTTACCCATCTGATGTAGGGACAGCTCAGTCCAAGTGAACTCTTAATAACTGTGTAAAAGATTTGAGAAAACTTGAGAGAATCTGAGAAAAATATTGTCAAACATGAGTTGCCAATTTCCGTAGCGTATGTTTCTGGTAACGTTCATCTTCTGGAGCAACAGCAATTAAGGAAATCCTTTATAAACTGCAATTCTTGCTTTCTACCTTAGACATGAGATAGCCACTGAGCACCTTTTRGATATGATTTGATGTCTTGAGTGTGACCATCTGTGTCACACGTTAAGTCTTGACTCCTCTGAGTTATAGCAAGAGACTTTTATCAGCAGGTGGGTGACCAGAGCATCCAGAAACCGGCCGTTCCCACCGTCCTCTGACTTTGCCCTGCTCTGTGGTCAGATGCAAGCTCTTTCTGCCAYCTAATGATCTTTGTGCAGTGTATTCCATTATAGTTCAAAATATTTGTGAAGCGTCTCTCTCAAAGCCATAAGCTACCTGTGATGCCAACGCTGAAGTTTATGTTCTTGTTTCTCCACAGAAATTGGGTTGGGGGTCTGGGGAAGGAAAGAAAAAAGTCAAAAATGTGTTTTGGGTCAGACTGCATAGTGTTCTGTCTCCAAAATAAGCWCTTTTCCATCCAAGATTTGAAGTTTATGGGGACAGATACTGCAGGTGTCTGTCTTGTGTGTGAGGCTCCTGTCGGTGGGACGGTCAGCTCCTTGCTGCAGAGCTTTGAGGAACGGGCAGGAAGGGACAAGCGAGTGGCAGAGTTGATCATCTTGTGCTTGTTCACGATGTGGGATGCTCTCCAGCGTATCTGGGGAAAAATAAGCTCGTATTGATCTGTTCTGTGGGAATGCTAAATTTGCTCTGAACAGAAAATCTCATTAAAGCTCCCCAAGTTGCCCTTTGCAGCTATTGTTCTTTAAACATTTTCTGCACAACAGTTTTCTTTAGATTAAATGGCCTCGAGTGTAGCTGGATCAATGCGGCTATGTGGAGACTTGCTTTTGGTAAATAAAAATAATTGTGATACAGCAAATAAGCCTATTTGCAGCATATCTRTTGAAAAGCAGGGGTGAATCTTTAATTTGTTCCGAAGCACCGAAAGCCTGTGGTGCCAGCGCCTTCTTTGGGTGACTCTCCTCCCTGCCTCTGTTAGAGGAYTGGTTCTCAACGTGACAAATAATTCTGCTAACCAAAGATTCCTTTTTCCTTTGACTGGTCCGTGTGTTTGCAAACACCCGCTGTTGAAGTGGGACTGTAACCATTATTACGTGTCAACTCTATTTAAACTAATCTACTCTAGACCTTTTCTTTTTAGTTCCCCCAAAACATGTTAGAAGCTGTTCTATTCAAGTTGTATACAGTATACTATAAATCTGTGTACTTTATGAAGACTAGTTTAGACTGCAGCTGGTAACTTTCTGAAAAAAACCTGAATAATGTATTCTTCTTTGTTGATGTCTCATAAAAATGTTTATACTTGTCTCTTTCAGTGGTAATCTTAGTGTGATTTAGCCTTCAGTGTTGGTTTGGTCCTAAATAGTTTCTGAAAATGGAAGTTCAGCTTTGGTTTAATAATATGTCATACAGAAGTAATAACTTCTGGTTGTATTGCCTTTCWTTTTTTTTCTCCTCTCCCTCAAAGTACTTAAGAGCTCAAAGTACTTTGGAAATGTGTTATATATAATGTAGGTCTAGTAGCAGGCAGGGAGTTCTACAGAGCTCGTGACCTCTAAATTCACCTACACACGGATGTCCTGTGGCCAGTGCAGACCTGCTCCCCACGTGCTCCCCTCTGAGCAGGAGCTGCAGCAAAGCTGAAACCGCCTGCAAGGCAMACAGAGCAATGAAAGGTAAATTGAGGGCTGCAAACTGCTCCCCACGGGCTCTTGCTGAGCTTGGGGAGGTGGCAGGCACTTCTCTTGGGAGTGTAAGGAAGCACCTAGAAAGGGGGTTCTTGAGAACCAGTGCAGCAGAAGACCTCTAATCTGCTGAGCCTCCCACCCAAGGAATAAGGAAAACTCACAGCATGAGTGTTGAGTCTAGATTCCTTTTTTATTTCTTTTTTCTTCTGTGAGTATGCCAAGCTGCTGGTAATATAATCCTTAAATTATAATTTTTACTTGACAGCAGCTAATTACTTGCGTTTTTGTCAAAGTTTTGACCTTTTAGGGGTGTCTATTTTTGATAGCACTCAAAAATGGTGACTGCTTTTAGAGAAAGCACAAAGAAACAAAGCATCACTTTAATTGGGATTTGTAGTGYGTTAATGACAGTCGTTTTGTCAAAGAACCTTACATGCTTGTGTGCCTGTCATTAAGGGCAGTTATTCCTTCTCATTTTCATATTTAAAAAAATGTATTTATCTGTAAAAGTAATTGCAGTGTGACTTGGCGTGTGGTGCGGAGACGTGTTCTCCACCAAGCACCCCCAGCAACGCGAAGGGAGGTGGAACAGGAGTTATCCTGACAAACCACGTACGTTAATCACTTGTTCTCCCTCTTACTTTTCAGTTGCTAAGTTTAATTAATATACTGTTTTGAGACTATATGTGTGCACCTCAGACCTCAGGATATTGCATTTATTCAGCTTCTGTAGCAGCCTAACCCTCTAGCAGAGACACATCGGGTGCTGCGGCTCTAGATGTGGCCTTGGCGAGAGCGGCGTGGGTTCTTCCAGCCACGTCCCCTGCGTCTTGCGTTGAAAACAACTCTGGGGCTCTGTTTAGAAAATGCATTTGCCCTTTTCCCTCTTCAGAGACAGCCTAAAAATATAGAATGAATGCCTGTGGTGACATGTGGCCTTGTTGTTTGCTTTCTAAAATATATCTTAAATTTTTAAGCTAAAAATATGATAGTATAAATGGAGGACACTAGATAAAAAAMCAATGAAATCTTTACAGTTAAAAGCCATAAACCCTTATGAAAATAAGTTCTTTACAAACTCTGGTATTTTTAGAGCAATGTCACATTCATAATACCTTTTCTAGTCAAAAGGTAGCTGTAACTGGAGCATGAAAATTTAAGAAATTCTTTACTTTTCAGCTGTGTCCTGACTTGTACCCTGTAGCCTCATTGGCTCTTGCCCATGCAGAATTTCCTAACTCTAGGCTATGTATAAGACTGAAGATCTGTAAATAGGACATGTTAAACTTAACCTTGAAACTACAACATTGGAAGCTTATTTGCTGATGTGTTTTAAAAGGTCATCCAAAGTATTTGTACAACCCCAATGGGATGAGTCAGTTGCATATATTAAATAATTAGGGAAAAATGTAAATCTCTCACCCACAGAAGGGTTTATTGCTTTCTATGACACTCTTTTCAGCACAGTGAAGCTGGTTAGAGCACAGTACAGACTGTTTACTATGTTTTGCCTTAAAAACATCCTCTCCTTTCTAGCTGTGCATGTTGCATTTAATGTGAATGAAAAGAATCAAAACACTCATTAAAAAGAAAAAGCCCAGCAAGGCTATAKATAATTAGAGACTAATGCATCCCAATTCTTCTATTTTCCTTGCAGAATTCTGCATAAGGCTGGCCACAGCATCCTATTTATAGCCAATGCATGCCTTTTATTTTTATTTTTTCCTCTTCCTTCCTCATGAAAAAGGGAAGAAACATGGAGGTAAAAAAGCTTCTGCTTTTCCCCTTCTCTGTTTCCACATTCCTCTTTCCACATTCTCCACCACTAGAAAAGAATATGGACCTGTTAATATTGTTGATATTGTTATGGTCCATGCACAAAAATATGAATTTTTGTGGAAAAGCATTTTAGGTGCCTACTTAAATTCATGAATGTGTTTCACTGAGTTGAGGCACATGTTGAAATGCTTTGCTGATTCCAGCCTTATGCTTTGCARGCTTGTATGTTTTTTTCCCTTTTTTTTCCCCCCTTATGATGCTCTCCAGGGTGCAGATGTCTGTTCTGAATTCCTTTATCAAATGCTTGACCTTACGTTTGTGACTAGCTCAGTCTTGCTCTCTAAGCTGACTTACTCTGTGCGTTCCTACCCTGCTCAATATGTGCTGCTCCTCCTGCTGCCYGTTATCCACACTTGTTCATCATCAGTGACTTTATTTCCAGCTCTTAAACAAACAGAAAATCCCAAACCTAAACTCATCTGGAAGAAAGCAGTTGGTWATGAAATCTGCAGCTGCCTTGAAGACTGGTTACACAAGAGCRTGACATTGAAGGTAGAGCACCTGGGTAGGGACGTGCCGCAAGGTTTGGGTTTTGGATCAAAGACTGAACTTGCCCTCTGATGGCGGTAGCCTCTGCCTTTGCCTCTGCTCTCACACAGCGGTAGCAGGCGGGGATGAAACCCCYGTTCATGTGCAGGAGGAGCTGCTCAAGGGAGGCCCGGGCACCGTGTCTCACGGAGTCTCCTGCTCTGTTCCAGCAAAGTCACAGCGCGGCGGTCAAAGGGCCCTTGCTGAATACTCATCAAAGGTTATCTGCYGCGGGAAGGTATCAGATGTATTCCGTCTTATCTAGAGGGTCACGGACTTGGCTGTTGCTTGCTCTGGGGCTCACGGTGCAGCGGGAATGTGCTGCTGTAAATAAAGGCAGAGCTGCTTGTAAAACGTTAACTGCTTCAGTGCCTGGAGGCTGTAAGGAATGTGCCTGGTAAAGGCCACCCCGCTGTGGCCTTGGCTCCATGGGATGTTCTCCCTCTTGGMATGTATCTTGTCCTAAAAAAATGCTTCTCCACTCCACAGCATTACTCTGTAAATGTGTGCACTACAGGCACTCCAATACAAAGTAATGTTTTTTTCACCCTTCTCTGTAAGTAAGAATTTCTTGTGTTTTTGGTTTTTTTTCCTTGCAAGAATGATTCCTCTGGATTTAGTGAATCATCTGCGATTTTTCCCTTCTTATTCTAGAAAAAAATCACATCATTGCAAAGTCCTTGGTTGCCCTAATCGCTCCATAATCTTCATTTCTGTAGGGAGTACTTGGAGTCATTAGGAATTCAGGAGGTTTGTGACCGACRTCTACGGAGAGCCCTAATGGGTGCGCGGCCTCCGCCGTCATCCTTGTCTCCATGGTGGCTCTGAGCACGGAGCTGCAAGCTCTGCCYGGGGAGGCTGCGCTCCAGGCCTGGGGATATGACTTCACAGAGAGATTTACAGTCCACAAAATGCTCGTGCGTAGCCAAGTGCAGTTCTCAAGATGGTTCATGTTAATCTGCTCATATTTTGACATGTTTCCACATACATTCATATGAGGAGTGGATAAACATAGTGACTCTGCGAGTTCATCTCACTTTGAAGTCTGTCGGGTTTTATTTTTTTGAAATATTGCAACAAGAGAGAATCAAGTTCTTTCTATCCATTTTATACTTCTGTTTACTTGCACATATGAATGTTTGGTTAATTTACATAGCATATCCCCTTGKCAGCAAGGGGATAGATAGATTATTTTTTGAATGATGAAGTCAAGAATTAGTATGTAAACCATTCCSAGTAGTACCAATAAAGCTTTCAGGCTTCCTATGCCACCAGAGTATGTATTTTGGTTAGTCTCCACTTAGGAGATGTTGCTTTAGATTGTTTTCAGTCTTACTGATGTTATTTTGTTACTCTAAAGCCAAGTTACTTCRTTATTGTGCACAAATTTGAAGGCTTGGGAGCAGTAAGAACTTGATTCTTTATACGTCACATATGAAGAGCTGATATTTTTGACCAGTACTAGTTGAGATAGTTGTCATATACAATGAGAAAGTGCCAAGTAAGCTATTGTATAGGAACTGAATAGATTTCTAGTTGTATGCATTTCAGAAGCCAGACTTCAAACATGTAACTATTTTTGTCTGAATGTCAGAGATCCTTTTAGCTTTAATTGTCATATATGGATGTGAGGATGGGAGAAGAMCGCTTATGAGTTATATATGGTGTTATGTGTTTTTCTCTTCCTCKTATTGCTCTGTTGGAATCTGTTTAGAGGCATGTAACAGAAATCATTCTTACTGAAGTGGATTAGCAGTCAGGCAGTGGGCGAGTAGGTCAACATGACGATATAAAAATGTGCTACTCAAAACCAGCCTGTGAACTAGCAGTAGTTTTTGTGCTGAGACTGCAAGTCATCCCTGGGTGCACTTTATTTTAAAATATYGGCAAGTTCTTGTACTGTGCACCAAGAGGTAGTTACCTTTCAAAAGGCCAAAAGTTACCCYGTGGTGACTGGAGGCAATGGATTTATTTCCTGCTCTAAATCTGGAGAGATAACCGATATCCAATAACTACCTTCTAACAATACTTACTCTGTGCTTGTAAGAAACCTGGCAGATAATTAATGCTGAATTAACTCTACTGCTTTGATGTCTCTTTGATAAATACCCATGGGCAGATAATGATTTCTGCAGATGGATTTCTTTTCTTTGCTGTGGGTATATGAAGCTTTAACTCTGTTGTTTCTGTTCCCTTATGCCTACCAGCAAAAACCCTAGTAGAACAGAGTGTTTTATTTGCAAGAACCAAGTGAATTGCATCACAGCAGCTTGTAGTAGCTTATTTCATTGGGAGATTGGTATAAGTTGTAGTCAGTTGTCACTGTTGTATCAGTCAGTGCTATAGCTCGAGGTACTGCAGTGATAAAGTTGTGCCAGAAAATCTCCACACCTGAGTACCATGTCCACAGCTTTCTKGTCATTTAAGGGCCTGTATAGTTTGTTGCTTTGTATCCAGGGTTTTCCACTCATCTCCCTTTCTCTTGGCAAGATTTRCCAGTCTCCTCTTTATCAATAAATATATAATTGTTTTCCTTTCATTATGCAAAATAATGTTGTKCATATATGTTGTGCTAGCTGAGAAGATAGTATCTTTTTCTCATTCTGGTGTTATGTTATGGTCATTTGACCAGCAGGGTCTAGACTTGAAATATGACAGACAAAATATATCTTTGTTTGAAATTCACWAGCCTAAATATTCATGTATTCATAAAGAGTCTTGTGAATCTTGGAGATTATAAGTGTTTAGATTTTTTTTTTCTTTCTCTTCAATGACCATGTGAGAGGAGATGGCACAGTAGACCTAGTTCTGCCCATTAAACTTGAGAGCTGAACAAACTGAGCTGAACAAATTCCGYGTCGCTGTTTTACTGTATGACAGGAGCTAATGACCTAGAGGACTACGAGGTGTCTTCTGGTATCTCGACACGGGGAAGTGGAGAGCAGCTGGTGAAATTAGAGGGCTCTTCTGTGATATTAACCTGCAGGGAATATTGTATGTGTTTGTCATGGAGGACTCTCTGCTGTCCCTAGCAAAGACGCACAATTGCAAGGTTACTTTTTAGGAGCTGGATCTCAGATAGCAGGGAAGGTTTTTTAGTCTTGGCTTCAAAAGACAAATGGGASTGACCTGGCAGAAGGACTTCATCTGAGCCTCCTGTTGATAAGATTAAAGGCAAGAGCAAAAAATGTTTTGTGATATGGTCAGAATTAATCTCCTTTTCAAGAAAGAGCAGCTATATGAACGCAATGCAAGACAGAGCACTGGGCATCATTAGGCAGTTGTGTGTCATAGCAGTGCTTAGTTTAGTGCTGTGGAAATCTGAAGGGCCCTCTGTCTTTTCCATGACAAAGATCTTCAGAATTGTGGAATGGCTGTGACCACTGTTGAAAATCTGGTCTTTTGAGCCAAAACKTGGCTGATGGCAATGGAACTGCCCTTTTACCACTCATCTTGATGTCCTATAACATGTATCATACAGTATTTGCCCAGCTTTGCCCAGGATCTATTGCTGCTTTTTTTTTTATTATTTTTAAATTCATGTAACTCCCATTAATGTCAAAGGAAACTATGTGTTTGCGAAAAGCAAATGGAGGAAATGGATCCCCTGAGGGTATCAAGTTTTGTAAGGTAATGTTCTGCTGCTGCGTTTTATGCACTGCTTATTTTTATGAGTTGTTGTAATTGTTTAGTGTGTGATTGCTTCGGGGTCCTCTGTCAGGTGTGGAATCACGGCATAAAAAGGGCTGGTGTATGAAATACTGAGAATGCAGACAAGTAACCTCGCTCTTTAATGTCAGTAAAGCAAATATGTGATTCTCAGCATACACAAGGAGCAACTGAGAGCTGCTTGAGGAGTATGAAAAAACACAGTCCTAATTGACCAATTAAAGCTTATAGTTATTGACATTTCAGTAATGCATCAAGGTCTGTATCAGTTCTGAAACTACCAGTCCGCTGGGAGGAGAGCTTATAAAGGCAGCATTGATTAAAAACACTGAACCTGAGAGACCAGATTAGTGGTCATATTTCTAACTTGTTTATATTGTAAGCTCATTTGATTTACAACTTCCTTATTCTTGTTTTTGAGGAAACCTTTCGACATGAGCTTGGAAATGCTGTTATCTGAGCTAACAGGTTTGTTCCAGAGTAATTGGGAATCTTCACTCAGTTGATGCCGTTGCTCGGTGAAACTCAGGGATTCCTTAACAGAGACCAAATGATGGCTATAAGAATTGCACTGTGTCTTAAACGAAGCTATTTGTGTTATTTCTGGTCTCACTACTTGAAAACTGGTGGAGAGTTTCCTTGACACCTACTGCTATGCAAGAATTGCCCTTAAACACGGTGGAAGCACCGTGTTGTTGAAGAAGGGTTGTGAGGAAGGGTTGTGAGGAAGGTGAGTTAAGCATGGATGAAGCTGACAACTGTGAACTGCTTGTGAAGAAAGCAGCATCCAATAAACCCAGTAACTTTTTTTCACTGGGGTTATGGGGAATGAGCTTAAGGAGGAGATAAATATGTTACACTTTTAACCTAGGGAATTTATAAAGGGCAGAAGGAAGAATAGGTTTTCCCCATTGCCCCACCGTCTCCTGGACCTTTGAGCTCTTCAGTGTTTGTTTCACATCTCTTTTTATGGTTAGGGTCAAAAGTTGCTACCAGGCTTTAAAATGCTCTTTGACCATTGCCATGGCTTTGCAGTGTGGGTTGTGATGGCTGTAGTTGTTCTCTGCACAGGGTTTCTGTTGAGGTGAGGAATAATAGTTTTGTGTCTCAGTCTCTGCTTAGACTCTGCTATCTCTGATGCAGAGTTTGCATTTGGACCTGCTAATGTGAAKCTCAACTTCCTCAAGTGAGAGTTGTTCTATAGGGTTAATCGTGTACTAGCAGAAAACCTCTATGTCATGTGAGAAATTGATGCACTGCAAAACACAAACCAGACTATACTGATGTTTATGTCCACTGCTAATGTTGTCCTGATGGGAGCCTGTAGTGGTTATTTCAAAATACTACTGCATTTGTAAATAACAGCAAAATCATAGTGTTTCTAGGAAAAAAAAAAAAGCTAGAAAAATAATAAAAATCATAGCGTTTCTAGGAGAAAACAAAACAAAAACTAGTGTTTTTACTTTTGTCTTTCTGGTTATGCTGGAGCTGGGTTACCAGCCCTGTGCAACAGGCAGGGCAGCTGGCAGGGCTGGGCTGCAGGTGCAGGATTAAATCCCTGCTCTTGAGAACAATTTTCTGACTTTGGCCTTGAGCTTCTTGCAAACAGCAAATACTTTGCTTTTTTACTGCACAGCTGAAGACTGCAATTGTATTAATCCAGTTATCCCTAACGTACTACTACAGGGATTGATTCTATTAGAATTCATTTTTATGTTCCTTTTCAGAGCAGACTACTTTTTCGCTTGTCCCCAGTTGTGCAGGAAAATCTTGGCTCACAGGTGAACTTGAGAATTAATTTTAAATCAGTTTATTACTTCAGTGACCATTTGGGTTTGTCACAGTGGTGCTTTCAGTGTCTAATCCAAAATGGAGTTCTGTAAAAATCAAATTACGTGCAGCTCCAGGAGCAGGATATTAGAAAGGGGCACTTTTTTTTTGTGAAGTCTGCGGTGTTTATTTATTCCTCCCTTCTGCCCCATTGCAGGGAGTGGGAGATGGCATTATTATTATTAACCCTGGGCTTATTGCAAGCAGGGTTTTGGGGATGGCTGCACTGTGCAGTCCCAGCAAGTGACGGCCACGTCTGTTACTGCCCGAGTTTGGGTTTCTCAGCGCTCCAGTAAGTGCAGTGCAGACCGCCGTGTTAGCGGGGCTGGAGCTCCATTACCCTTAGTGAACAACGTGCTGTAGCACACTGAGGATTTTGGTATCGAATATAACAAAACCTGAACTGCCCTGTCAAACGAGCAGAGGACGTATTGTAGTCTGCATTTTACCTTCTCCATTTGCATCCGCTCACTTTGTGCCGCGTTTTGTATTTCTCTGTGGGTCTCGCAGTCATTAGGGCTAATTAACACCTTGTAATGTTGTTTTTATGTAAATGAAATTGTCGTTTCCTGTGGTGGATTCGACTTGCAGCATATGTCTCTCCTCTCCTTTGCTTGCCTGCTCCCTCGTTTGGGGGAAACTGCATAAAACGGGTGGCGTCTTCAGCTGCTTCCAGGCCGAGGCCTTCAAGGGGCCTTGACCCTTCGTTCCYGCTTCCTCCTCTTACACTGAACGTCTTGCACAGGAGCTTGGAGAAACCTTCGCAGCAGCATCTGCACGTGAAGGGGACGGATAATTGAAATTGCTAGGGCAATATGAAAAACTCTGGACTGGGACTGGAGTTTTAGTTTTAGAATGAGGYTGAGGCTTGGTTTTTGTGTTATCTCCACCCTGTGCCTGCCCTGATATTTTTGCATCGATCCAGGACTGCATAATGTCACTTTAATATTGCATATATTACATATATTGCATAACTGTTTTGAAAGCTTTTTTCCATTTTTTTCAACTTTTATGCAGAAAATGATACTTTTTCTCAGACTTTCTGAATTGCTAGAAGTATTGACTGCTGTTAGTGTGGCCATAAGTGGTTACTTATTCTGTAGGGTGGGTATCTTTGTATCTTTGCAGTTAGTATTTAAACTCCATCTGTTACGTAAAGAGATACGGGGAGGGGGAAGCAAAGGAATTTGATAATATGTTTTGATGATTGGGAAGAGCCTTCATGCCTCACAGCTGCAGTGCAAATGCAATTGCCCCTCCGAAATACTCACCAAAACCAAGAAGAAAAGTACAACGTTGTGCTTTAAAGTAAGTTAGCGAGACAGGATGCCTGGGAGCGCAGCTGTGAACACGTGTGTTCCTGCTCCTGGGGAACTCGTGTGCCTGCCTCAGTGTGGTGGGAATATCCTGGGGCTGTGGAGCCTCCTGCCTTCCGAAACACTTGTGAGAGCGGGAGGCGAGTGTTTGGGTGCTCTGGGTGATCAAAAGCAGCCTTGCCATGTAAAGGGGTGCAKCGTGGTGCACGTGCATGAGCTGATGTTCACACTAGGGCAGGCCAGCCTACTTGGAATCTATTGTTGTGGAAAATGTCACTTCAAGAGTAATGCAAGCTTTACTCTAGTGTGAGATCTTTGAAAATGTAAACTCTCTTTCAATTGTAAACAGCTGTTTCCCCCCAGCATCTGTGAAGAGGCACAACATATAACTCTGCCTTGGTCCTGTTGATCTTTACAGCCTCGTACACCTGGAAAAACAAATATACTTGCAGGCATTTTCATTCTCGCTGGAAGATGCAGCTGAGCTATTGCCTTAAAGCTGTTACTAGACCTGTGGGCTTTATTTCTTGAGAGATGGCTCCACTGAATATCCCTGCTGAGATACCAGGTGTGCTTTTGGCACCACTGGGCAGGATCCTTTTGTCTGTAATGCAATGTTCCTGCTCATGGGAGTGAAATATCATCCCAAATATCAAAAAAGGGCAGCAGCTCCCGCCTCGAAGTCTTTAAAAGTCCTTGTTCAGAAGCAGACACTTTGATTTGTTACTAGACTGCAATGAAGCAAGTAGGGATGCTGCTTCTGTGCTTTTTCTTTTTCTCCCCATTTTTTAAATAAAGCTCAGAAATATGTTTATAAGGTGTCAAAACTGAACTTCTGTGATGCTCTTGAGTTTTGCTCTCTGGGTAGCAGAATGATGGTAGATAATTTCTTGTTATTTCTCCAATAGGTCCTAAGAGATACAAACAGCTTGTGCCTCTAGTATTACGGTGTCATTGCATCCCTGCTGCTGAGCAAACGYTAGGAATTACAGAGATGCCAAATACTGCAGTGCAATCTGTTGCAAAGCCTTYGCTTGTGGATTTGTCACTAGAAGGAGGGAAGTCCCAACGCTTGGGACTGGGGTTGATAATACCRTGTCTGAGAAGCCCTGACAAGAGGGACTGCTTCTGACTTTGCTGCCTTTTTTAGCTTTGTCTCTCGCCTTTTCCTCTTGCCTCTGGAGGCACCTCATGCGCTGAGAGCTCGTCAAAGCAGTGCCCCTTTTCCAAGGTCAGTGCTCCGCTTTCTCCAGGTTCTAATGGAATTGAGATCATCCTGTTCTGGACTCTGACTTGCATATTTTAACTTATCCAAAATCATTGTGAGCTTTCMGTCTAACATCCTATGTATGTGATTTTCTATAATCTTATATATGCATGCATTTTTGATTATCATAAGCCCCCCTTTTTCAGTCAAAATTAACCGGGCTTAAGTTAGTCCTTTAAATTCTATTCCCCACACATTTTTGCTGAAGGAGATATCTCCTGGGAAAGGAAGGATCTGGGACAACAGAACCCMTGTCAAACCAAAACATTATGCCTTAATTGTTCTTGTTTAGGCTTTTATTTGAGTTAAATGTTCATGTATGGACTTTTCATCACCAGCAGTATGGATTCATTCACCTGTTTGGTTGTTAAATAGCCAAGACTGGAGCTTTGTTAATCCACAATGAACAGGTTATTTCCTAAGTGCGTGCATGTACAGGGAAAGTGGAACAGATCCTTAGATCCCATATTTAAACGAAATAGCTTGACACTTGTATAGATTTTATTTGTTATTCTGATATCTGCTGATAGATATTGGTTGTTTTATTTGGTTTTGTGGCTCTGGCCTGCTCCAAAAATATGAAAAATAAGTGTGGGGAGAGGAGTTTCATTTATTTATCAACAGTATATACACAAGTTTATTCTTTCTCTAAATGTGGTAGAACGAAAATAACAGACTTTCCCTCTTCAAATAACCACAGGTTTACCTCTGTAATGAGTTTGTTTTTTATTTTTATAGGGGGATTGTTTTGCTGTGGATATTCATTTGGTGTACTTGAGATTTCAGATAGTTTATATGTGGAAATAAATTAGCAAAGGTGAACAATAGCAAAACTTTAAGTCATATGAGGTCCTAATACTCATTTGTACAGTTGTACTATTCAATGTGGTTGCGTTTTGTGATGCTTTTTCGTGGCTTAAATTAGGTCTACAGCGTGGCCAATGAGAATTGTAGTTTCATTGCCCATTCTACACTTGCTTCTTTCTGATGTAAGTGGTGTGTGCAGAGTGGGGCAGAGCTGCTCGTGTGAGCAGGAGCTGGAACACAACTGTATGATTCCCAGCTTTATGTTTTGTACTGTCACTGGGGGAGAGATGGGCACAGGTGTGTGGGCACAGGTTCACATTTTCACGTGTGCACACTCATCTATAGGAAATTTTCATAGTGAGTGATGACAACAGGTATAAGACCTCTGTATGTGTATGGAGAAGTTCCCCCTGTCTTCCCAGGGGCTAACCCATTCCTTTTACAGCATTTTGTACCACTTTTTCTAAAGAAAATCTCCCTGCACCAAAGCCCAGAGTGTCTAGTCTCTCTTTGTGTGCATCAGGAAGCTATGCAAATAACATGCAAAGYAGTTAATGCTAAAGATGAAGTGATAGCTCAGGAATATTCCAGTCATTAGCACTTTTTTTTAGGCTAAAAGGAAAAACGTAGTATTAATGCATTCTTGCAGAAGGTGTTTTGGAACGTCCTTACGARCACGCCATCTGTTTATGCAAATACAGTAGCTTGTCGTGCCTGCAATCACTGACCATTGTCATTAGTTAGGAGTTTCTTGTTCTACTTGTGTCARTATTAAAATTAGCATTTGGATCTTCCTAAAATACAGCAGTTGCTCCTGTTAGAGCTATAAAGTGATTCTACTAATTCTGATGCAAAATATTGCCATGCTATAACATGTTCTACTTATTGATACTCTGTGTGTACCCAGAGGCAGAGAGCAGCCTCTCTGTTATAATCTTTTTTAAGGTCTCTGAATATGAAGGATACATGGCTCTCACTCTTCCTGGCACTGCTGGTAACTTTTATTCACTGCTAGTAGAAGCTGGGTGAGTGCAGCATGATTTTGGAGGAGTTACGGAACAGATTTGCATCCCATTCCTGTCCTGTCCCATTGCTTCTCTCCAAGGGAAGGCTGCTTTATCCATCTCCTCTCTTGTCCTTGGTTAGCTAAAGTTACAGGGGTCTGTACAGGGGCATATGCAGAAAAAACAATTGCTTCTGAAATACAGAGAGGAGATCTGGTTTTACTAGAGCATTCTTGACAGCCCCTGTATCTCTAGGCTGTGTGAATCTGAGGATGAATAAAGAAAAATGAAGATTGATTTGGAGGGTAATAGTGTTCAGCTGTTCCTCTTCATGATAGTTGCAGCTGTAATGTCAACAAGCAAATGTCTGCAAATGAAGAAAAATTAAAATTATGACATGCTAACCAACAACCAAAGCACACCATCATGTGTGATTTATCTTCTAGCAATCTAATTCACATTTTGAGCGTTGATTCAATTCTCTTTTTTTTAGCCTTCAATTCTCTTTTTTTTAGCCTTCAATTCTCTTTTTTTAGCCTTCAATTCTCTTTTTTTAGCCTTCACAATTGAGACAATTTAACGTAATCTCCATATAATTGTGGGTGATTCCACCTATTCTTTATATCTTGCTGTCTCTCAGCAGATAGAACAAGAATGGGAATGTTCCCATAGCTTCTTTTAGAACTTCAACTGTACCTATTTTGCTGACAGAAATTACAGCCTAGCATTTTGTGCATTTCAAATCTCTTAAATATACAATRTAGTCCTGTAGTTAATAAAGACTTATTTAAAACAATGCTGAGAATATCTGGAAGAAATATTAAAAATGTACCTACTTTAAAAAAAGAAACTATACAACCAAATTCAGTGGGGAAAAAATAATCGTAATCATTCAAACTTTGTCYGACTTCCTGAAATTATATAGTTTCTTACATATCAGCTATGTCATTTAAGGAAGACTGACAGTACTTATCTTTAGTAAGAAGCAGTTAACAGCAGTTCCATATATACTTTTATAATATATATTCACAGTTTTGTTATTCATAGGTTTGTAAAGCAGGAGGAGAGCTTGGCATAAAAGTTGTCTGGCAGGTAGTATTTGGCTACATCATTGAGCAACATGTCAAATACTAATGGCAGTTGAAATTCTCACAGTGATTACTAACATAAGCTTAGCTGTTGAAGGACAAAGCATATATGTGAATCAGACTTCTGTGGGCTGATGATGACTTCTGTGGGCAGTGATGACTTCTGCTCCTGGGTGGCCYGGAGCAGCGAGCTGGCTGCAGAAGACCCCACTGGGCAGCGCAGAGGGTGAGGGACCCACATGAGGGACCCAACTGGGCTGGTTGTGGTGAGGAGCAGGGCTGAGACACTGATCTTCAGTCTGTAGCTAACTTCTTGGTTTAGGTTTTTGTTGTTTTTTATTATATTATACCTCAACTATATAGATGGCTTTTGTAGTTAGATAAATAGATAAATTTGATTTTTATAAGAATAGGGAAAAAGGGTGGGCTTCCCCTAAATGCACTCTGTTTCATTTTGAGAAAGGATAGAAGAATTTTTTCATTCTTCATGAAAGAAGAATCATTCTTGAAGAATGAAGAATTTTCATTCTTCATTCTTCAGTCCTTCAAAGGATTGAAGAATTTTTTCATTCTTCATGGCTGGTGAAGCTTATCCTGAAATTCCGCCTGGTTATTGCAGTGCTTTACAACCAGCAAGCTGCAGGGTTGGCCTCCTGACCTGTTGACGTTCATACGAGATCTTTCTTTGCTATCCCCGGCTATTTTCCTCCCTTGTTTTATGATCTGTGTTGCAGAGCCGGAGGGTTAGCATTTTTACGGCCCCAAAAAGATGAGTCAGCTAGAAGATGTCTTAAACTCTGAGGAGAGGAACCCACACAATGTCTCTTTTAAATTGTAGGCTGGACATCTTGGGCAAATATATGGTGTTGAGAACCCCCTAAGACTGCACCATCCTATATAGCGTAACATGTTAATGCACAAAGATTGCTAAGGAGTCGTGCTAAGTCCTTGGAGAAGACCTTTCTGACAGGGAACTTTGTTTCCTCAACAAACACTTTGGGTTTTCAAAGCATAGGTTCTATCTAATGCTTAGAATAAGGTGCTGATGACTCAGACTGACCTTCTCGGGGCAGTGGCCAAGCACAGAGCGCTGGTGCCACGTGGAGGAGCTGCCCGTGGGGCGTTTCCTGCTGTTCAGACCAAGGCAGGTCTCTGAAACCACCCTTATTCTCACCTAGTGCCTAGCAATAAGTCTATTGAGTGCAAGTATTTGAATCTGGATACATGATTGTTGGAAATGAATTGTTCATATTTACTGGTATGGTGCTAGTATTTTTAGTGTTTTGCTTTTACAGTAGCTTAGTATATCTGGTGTGGGGCTTGTTGCTTTCTTGCTTTCTTGAGCTACTTCAGAAATGACCACAGAAGGTTAGACTTTTCAGCGAGTTAGGTAAAATGATTATCTCATTCTTCAATGCTGGAAAATTGGAGCATTTTTCACATTATTGAAATRTGCAATTTCTCATGGCAAAAAAGTGGTTTGGGGAATGAAAAGAAAATAATTGGGTGCAGAAYGATGCACATGAAGATGAGGTTAAAATATATACTGATGGAGAGAGGATGAAGARAATATGCCAGCAGAAAGCATTAGTCAAATGTAACACAAATTGATATGGTCTCTGCACAGAACAGATATTTGGGAGAACTCATTCTTGCTCAAATTGAAGTGATGCTTTTTATGAAGAKACCTGTTCACTATTCCTGTTAGCATTGCAAGGGTCACTGTAAAAGCTGTATTCCTCTGTTTCCAGGATACATCCTTCCCAGTGCCCTTTCCAGGTAACTGTTCTTGCTTCAAACCTGGGTAGGTTGCTATGAAACTCATTAAARCTCTGCTAGAGAAGGATGAGATCAAATCGCTCTTCCTTGTGTTGTCTTTTCCCCAGTTCTTAAAATCTTTATAACTCTGCACATGAAATTAAGTGCAATGTGAGGTGGCTGGATGGTGCATGGGCAGGGAAATAGGTCACTTGTGGCTCCACAGGCTGTGCCTGTAAATCAGGAGATATTTTGTGGTGTCTGTCCCGGCGGCACTGGCATCTGCTGCTCCTTGTTCTGTGGCCGAGTCCTCAGGTGCCGCTCTGGGCRTGGGCACCATGGAGCGAACGCGGGTCCTGGCTTGGGCCTGGTGCAGGAGAGTCRTTTCTGCTTGGAGGCTCCTCAAGCACCTGAAAACAGGAGCTGTCATCAGATTGCAACATTTTTCTTACATGCTGGCATGAAGTAAAGCTTAGGAATATGGTTTTGTGTAATCTGAATATACTGTCCTCAATGTCCTGGGGGAGGGAGGGGTAGGTTTAATTATTTCAGAGCACAATTTCCTTCCTAAATGCATCCAAATCTGGTTCCTCCTTGGAAGGCAGATGATAGGAGAGGATTTTCTGATGTGGATGTTTTCCATTTTCACAGATTTAGCTGAGTTCTACATATGACTGTGCAGCCTCCGGAGTGATTGGATTCTGAGCCCAGAACGATTAATCTAATACAAAACAGCCTTGTGGCCAAAGATCCTTCACAGGTCTGTGGCTGTACACTGTAAAAACAGAGATATATTGGCTACCCGCTTTTTATTTTGCTAGAAACAAAAAATCTTCCTCTTCTGAAGGAGAGGTTTAAAGTGGCTTTAATCTTTGGTATTCTTATTGCCTGAAGCTGAATTTCCATTTGATATCTGTCTTTATACATTGTATAACCTTATGCTGAAACTGGAAATTACATTTCAGAGGAAGCTTCAGTCAAAAGCGCGACGGCTAGCAGTGCAATTTAAAGGAAATGGTTTTGTAAATGTATCGGAGCACTTAATAGAGCTGTCAGAGTCTCTTCGCCCTGTGCTGATAGGATTTATTTATGGCAGAAACCACCAAAATGTTGGCATCCAACTGTGGCACCTAGATGAGGAGCGCTGTTCRGTCAGTGAGTGGTGGCTGTTTACAGAGGTTGCTGGGGCACGTTGTCAGTCCCAGCGAGGGTCCCTGGGCAGAYGGGTTGGGGTCGGGCACCGCGCGTGATGCTGCTCGAGGCCCGGGCTGACCCCAAATGAAAACATCAGGTTGTCACCTTGCAAACACTTCTGTTTCACGAGCGGAGYATTTTCTCCGCAGATGCAATTAAGGAAGGAGTAGTAAAGGATATTTATCTTTTTTCTTTTCTAAACATACCTCTGATTTTAATGCTTAGGCTTCTCTGGAATCCTTATAAATATCTCCAAAACCTGGATGAGCCTAATTGTCGGCATGAATTGGCTCGGCAAATCCACTGTGGCTTTTCAAGCCAAAAATAGTACTTGGTCGATCATTTTTGGATGCTGTGCTGATAACTTCTACCTTATCCCCTCTCATACTCATGTATCACACACCTGACTTTGTTTTACCTTGGTTAAACCTTGCTGTTCATATAAGTTTATTTTCTCTATCAGTTCTCTATTTAAATAATTCACTATTTAAATAAGTGAGTTGGTACTATGAAGAATCCAGAATGAGCGGATTCGGCATGTAAGAAGCAGTTTTGAAGTTTATTGATAAGAAATGAAGTCCTAATTATTATTTTGCCATCAGACAAGATAATATTGTTGATTACAAAGCAGAAGGCAGATAATTTAACAAACTTTTTGGACACTAGAGAAGCACACACAATAACACAGTATGTACGTACTGTGTGATACAGCAGTGTCAAAATTCACTCGCATCAGCTGAATGATGCTGAATTAGAGCTGCCAAAGCTACATTTCTTTTCATATCCAGAGAGCTGCCCTCCAAGGTCTATGGGAGATCACCTGGCCATGAAGGCTCTCTTTTTTGCTTATTCCTCCACATCTCCTGGAGCAATCTGGAATGTCCAGGGAGAAGAGTGATGTTCAGTGGATATTTTCAAAGGATGCACARGATAGTTCAGCTAAATATTAAAATCATCTGGCATGACTACAGYGAGAATGAGCCAGCAAAGGCAGCCCTTGATGAATATAGGGAGTCTGAGATGACTGGCGTGACTCTGATAGACACTGGTGTCAGACTAACTTGCTAGAATATTGTCATTCAGTTTCAAATCTGGTTATTTGATAAAAGTAATAGTATTGAAACATGGTAGAGCATAGATTTAATTAAAACTCTAACAATTAAACAGTAAGTACTAACAGCAATAAATAATGCACAACTAACAGTAAATTCATTGCTTCTTGTTTCATGAGCAAGAAACAGATTTTATGGTAATCTCAAAATGTAATTTTAAACAGAAAGTTATGATTGTACATGAGCAGTTCTGGATTCCAGAAAATGATAGTGTGGGTGGTTTGGAACAATAAGAAAATCTGTATTTAATCATGACTTGAAAAGTTTTAAAGATGTTCTGCTGAAAAATGAAAGAAAGGCTAAGTAACCTGCCTTGGTCTTGACTATTCTGCATCATTGGCTGAGTTTGGTCAATAGCATACATTCATTTTTTATGGGCTTTTAATTTGGTCAAAAATAAGTTCCAATATTTGAGAGGGGAGAAAAAGGTCGTGAGAAGTAAAACTCTGAAAAACAAGCTTAAGCGAATGATGATGCTTAAATAGAAATTATGATCTCCCAGCATGAATTTGCCATGAAACTCCCTAATTTAATCATATATATATATATATATATATATATTTGTATTTCTATATTTGAATAGAAAGAGACCAAGCTCTACTCATTCCAAAGGTATATCTTAGGAAATGACCTAGCTGATTATGTACTTAAATTGGACAAGTATTTCAATGAGACTTGAAATAGCGTGGGCTTTTTTTTTTTTTTTTTTGAAAGGATATAACCACTCTTGAATTCAGCACTATTGTTCTATAGAAGTTGTTTTGAAGAGTAATGTGACAAGTAAAACTATGTGTGTTTTGAGCACCAAGTCCTCTTTCCTGCCAGAAAATGGGCCTAGAAATCCCAGAAGGAATWCCAGCGCTAGATAAACAATATTGATGTCAGTTATTGGAGCCAATAATGATGTTGTCACAAATATCCTTTTCAGGCAACTTGTCAGCTATATCATTACATACTATTGGTATTTATTTGTTAATTTATTAGTTTTGTGCAAGCCAGAAGAGCAGGCAAACATTTAAAACAAACAAAAAAACCCAATGACCAAAAAGCAAAAAAAGAAAAAACCCTCTAACGATTATTATATACCACTATAAAATTGAGCCAATCCTGCAGCAAGATGACTAAATGATTCTTGTTATGCCACTTTCCTAATTAAAACAAAAGCTTGGTGATGAGCGTGTTTGCAGAGCGTAGCGCAGCGGTGGCAGCGTTCCCAGCTCAACGCTGCCTGCCCAGCGCCTTGGCTGGGTGGGTTTGGCCTTCCCCGAGCCCCTGTGCTTGTCTGGTGGAAGAGGAAAAAGCCTCTATTCTCTTGGGAATAAACTTTCACAGATTATATGCCTTAAACAAGATGAGGGTGAAGGACTGTTCAGCATCTTCACAGACAGCAGTTTATCGAATGAACTTAAGTTCTTCCATTTTAGTTTCATGAAGGTCAAATTTTATTAATATGTTTAGAAGTATCCAAAAGATGCTTGACTTTTTAGTTGATAAATGAATAATATCAGAGTATATTTAATTAAAATCTTGGAATCTTGTTTAACCYTATAGCAGGGCGCACAGTCCTTGTGATATCAGTTTCCCTCTTAAATTTTTTTGTGATGATGCAGGCAGCTTATTTGTAATTAAATGAATATTCACGGTGGGAAAATCTTTCCATGAATTATTCTACAAGCAAAATCCAGTCYCATAGTGAGATGCTTATAAACAGAGTTAAAATCACGCTTTTTCAGAGAAAAGGCACAAACCTGACGCTTCATAGGGTTTTGCTTAAGCTTTCTGCTTTCTGAGGGCCACAGGCCTTGTTTACTCTGGCTTTTGAATGGAAATGGAATTTAATTTCTTTTAAATAAGTCAAAATGGCAATTAAAGGCAAAATTRTGTTCCCAGTTATGTGAATAAAATGGCATGCCAGTAGAGAGCCATGACCAAAATTGAATATTGGAAAAAACAGCCTGCATCACTAAGCAACGTAGTGATATTACCTTCCTCTTGGAGAAGGAGATTATCTTCTCGCATGTGAGGGATGGGGAGGAGTGTATTCCATGTCACTTGTTATTCGTTAGCCCTCCTTATGAAAATCCATCTATCCATAATAATCTTCCTATGGAGACCCTGACGGGAGCCTACCAGAAACTAAAACCAAGTCATTTTCAGCACAAGTCATTGTCAAAAAASAGATTCTGCTGCAAACAAGAGTAAAGGCCCAGTGATAACTTGTGTCCGTGTGTATGTGTGAGAGCATCATTTAAATGACCATGTACAAATTTTATATGGATTCTGCTGCAATGCTCTAAATGAGCTCCYAGCTGGCTTTCTGGTACAAAGCTTGAAAATGTAATCTCTCTACTTTCAAGTTGATCAATATGAATATGGCAATTGAAGCCTTTTCCTTTGTATTTTGAAGTCATTTCTAATCCAGTTTTCACAATAATAATAAAAGTAACTGCCTGAAGATTAAAAAAGTAAAGCACCTTTGTTAAACATCTTATACATCAGTGCACTAGAATTATTTTGTTAAGGAATTAAATCKGTTTCTGCTGAATGATTCAATCAGCTAAATGGATGTTTTATATTATCACGGAAATGAAATCATAAAGTGAAATTGTCAGATTTAAGAAGTCTAATACGTGATATTGAGTTTTTTGCATTTTTTCTTTTTTTTTTTTCATTTACTTTCTCATTCCTTGCAAATTAATTTCCTGATTGAAATCTCGGTGATAATCTTGCTTTGTATTCAAGGTAGGATGCTAATATTAAGAGCAGAGTCATGCYGATGGAATAGATCATTGTTTAAAGATATACATTGATTTTATTCCACTATTCCAGGGAAATTTGGATGTCTGTGATTACTGAGAACTATAGAATACTAATTTTGCTGCATGGTGAATATTCAGTATAAGGAGTAAAAAAAAATGGCTGCTTTTTGAAGTTTGCAGGTGGTTCTGCAGAGCTGTAGTTCCTGYGAGTGGCAAGCACACAGTGCTTGGGTTTGGGATATTGCTTCATCTGCATCTCCAGAACATCTTGGTGTGTCTCCTTTTTGACTTAGAAATTGCAAAAAGAAAAAAAAAATGTATGGCTACCTGCTAGACAAAGGGTGCTTGTACAGACTGGAACATTTATTATTATCACTGAGCTCTACTGATGGCAATAGTCTTTTCTGTATGTTGCATTTATTAGATATATACTTTATTTGTCTAAAATGGGACAATTATCTTCATTCCCGAATCATGGCTTACTTTGTAAAGTAGTGGCTGTAGCTTTACTCTAGTCTTTTTTATCTGATGTACCACTTGTGTAGCATTTTATTTAGAACTTCTGGTTCTGGCTTCTGGTTAATTTTGTTATTTAAATCTTGTGCTCATGGCTGGATTTGCTTACATTCATTTTTGTTAGAGCTCTTAACTACTACTTTAGTTCTCATTCCACTTGTCTTGGGCAGTTGGTTCCTCTCAGGTTCCTCTCATCTCAAGCTATGTAGGAGGATGGGGAAATAGGCAAATAGGTTGATTTTTGAATTTGATTTGAGCGTAGAAATGACTGAAGACCATCAATGAGCCTTGGAAGGTTATTTTGAGRAGGAGGATGGTGGACAGTGTATGTATGTGTTTTATCTTTAGTCTTGTTTTTCTGGACATTTGGAATTGAGAAAGGAAAGGCGGCCAAGGTCATTGCCGTTCCAGGTCTTGGAGCAGAAAGGAAGGAGCTGATTCTTCTGCCCATCTGACCTTCCCTCAATAGCATCCAGATTCAGCGCTGGGCTGTAGCGCTGCATAATTTCTGACTTATTAAAATACACAATAGCCTAAAAAACATGTCATGAATCATAAACACTGTTTTCTGCCAGTCTTTAAGAAAAGAGAAGGACCTTTCTCAAGTTCTTGCACAAGTTCAGAGTTCAACCATCTTGGCGTCAGGAGGAGGATTACGGTCTTTGCTCGCCCAGAAAGCGAGTCAGGGTGCAGAAGGGCCATGTGTGATCATTCTCTGCCCACACCAAAATCAAGGAAATGACAAGATATATGTGTTTTTCTACTTTTGTACTTACAATTCTCTCCAACATCAGAAAAATGCTTTCAGACCATGGGGAATGAAATGAATTTTTCATCTGTGAAACAGAACTTTTCTTTATGGGAAATTGAACTATATCCCACAGTCATGCAATTTACTTGTCCTAGGCCAATACCGCTTTCATTCCTTAAGTTCGTATTTCCAGGAATTGTTTTTATAATGCATAGTCTTGTTGAAACTGTGTCATTCACTGAGCTTTTCCTTTTCAACATAGCACTTATTTCCACACAAGCTACCCCTCTCCCCCTTATTTTTTGTTTTTATGTACCAAATGAATGCTCAGAGGCAAAYATATCAAATATATTACCTTTTATGAAAAAGAAAAAAGAAGTTAGACCTTTTGTTGTAACTTATAATTACAAAAACTAGAAATTATGTAGTCTTGACTGTGTGTAGTCACAGTGGATATTCAATCTCCAGGTCAGTGGCATCTGAACTTAGTTGCTTTTGAAATGTTTACCTACAATAGTAGTGTTACGTCAGTTATTTCACACGGGTTCATAACTGTTTGGACTCCTCCTTGAAACTTGATCTTGAATCAATTTTAGCTGCTGTCTGTTGTGGTGGGTGGGGGAAAAAGAGGATCTAACTATGTACAGATGGACAGCTGCTTGTCTAAAGAATGATCCAGAACCTGGGGGTGTCTTTCCAGGTCCTGATTGTGCTGAAAATTGGTGCAATTATTTGAAAAGCTCCAATTTTCTGTTTAGACTTCTTACAAAGCAAGATGCTAATGTAATATTCAACAGTATCGCTCATTTGTGGAAAAGCTGCGTAAAAAGGGGCAGTCTCTCGCACGCATCTCGGATGCACCGTAAATGCTTGGGTCCCTCTGCCCACACGGAGCTGTACGCTGGGGCTGTTGGTTCTGAATTCCCTTTGGCTTTTAGGCAAGTTCCATAGCCTTCTCCCTGAAGTAACGTATCTGAAAAAGGGGAATAAGGGCRCCAAGATCATTGTCGAAGTGAAAAGATGAAAATGAAAAGATCCTCTCCGCTATGAGAGGAGCCAGTTAGAAGATATAACGGCGCTATTATGCAGTTTCATATCTCTAAGGATCAGCTTTTTTTTTTTTTTCTCCTTTAATTGACTGGTCGATTCAGAGAGCATTCAGTAAATAGGCACTTATGGGTTTTTTATTTAAAACCTAAAGATAGCCAGCTTTAGCCATGCTTTTTCTTGCAAAGAAGCTTTGAGAGGGTGGCCTTTGTATGACCTTGTGGTTTAATAAGCTGTACATTATAGCATTGCTAGTTAATTGCTTAATAGTACCTTGATCAGGTTAGATAAATGGATTGGAACAATGCTGTATTYGATTAATTTTCGTTTTCAACTAATTAGTTTTGTTACTAATGCCTGTAATTCCAATGTGGTTTTGCATTGTGATATATTATTCATTTCTGCTTMGACTAGGAAATCTAGCTCTTTCCAGGCTCAAATGTACTTTTATCAAGTATACTTACATATAAATACTTACTGGGTTTGTATTTTATACACAATACTTTTTTTTTTTTTTTGGTAATTTGCCATCCTGCACAGTACTTGCAAGCAAAACTTCTGGGTAGACCTTAAAGTTTGACAGCATAGATATCCTGCAGGGGCTTCTCTGTGACATCCAAGATTGAAGAGAGAGACCTTAGCCTTTGGCTGGGCTGTTGCTCTGTGTTGCTGTCTAGCAAATAGCCTAAAGCTAGAAATTCAAGAGGGTTTTTTTCCCGTGCTGTCTTGTCACTATAATTAGTTTCCAGATTGCCTGGCAGTAATTATGTTTCTGAATCCCCCGACAATGTGTTAATGCTCTGGAACCTCAAATTCTGGTGGAGGATGGAGTGCAGTTAAGACTTCTGATCCATTGTTCCTATTTGCCTCCCTAAAAATAGTCATACTTTTGCCTCCCTCTTAGAGATGGAGGGGAAATGTAATTCTATTTCATAAAGATTTCAATATTTTATAAGCTARTTTTCTCCTTGTTTGTAAGGAGAATTGAGCACTTGGAAGTTGTCAGGTGTACTTCTCTAGGGCCAAATAAGCAGGACAAGAAGTGATGGAGCCAAGGATGGAGCCAACGTTTTGAGGCTGACACAAAGCTGTAGCCTGAGAGCTTTAGTTACAGCAGAGCTCCAAACTTGAGTATTTTGTTGCTAAAAGGCTGTCAGGGTCTTGTGTTGCCAAGGGACTGCTGAAGAGATGGGAGGCCAAGACGGTCCTGGCTTTGTTGATGATCAGTGAGTTTTGTAGATTGCAAAACAAGGCTACGACTTGTAATCCTTCCTGACAGTACAGACTCTCACAAGTTTTTCCAGATTCAGCGTTTGACCTGCTATGGCCAAGACAGAGATCTGTGGTCTTCAGCTCGCAGCTTGTTTGAAGAAATGTTTTCACAGGTTGCACTCGAAGCATGACCCTGGTCTCCGTTCCTGATGCAAGGTGGTGTTTGGTCTTTCCAGAAGTGCTCATTAGCCCTTCCCTGATAACTGCAAAATTCACTGGTATTTTCTAAATCCCTTCACGTACAACCTGATCATTCTATGCTGAGGTTAGCTTAACGAAAGTTAGCTGTAACACTCACATATAGCTTTTCGCAATGAAAACTCTGTTTTATTTATTTGTGATAGCTACTTTGGCATCATGCAGGATATTTAAAATATTATCCACTTAACAGGAATATATGGCCTGATCTAAAATCTACTAAGTCATCTTGAGCCTGTGGCTTTTATTGATGATATTGTGAAATATTTGGAGATTAGAATACTTTTTCAAACTATGTAGTGTAAGAGCTTGTAAAAATGGCAGAATTTATTCTAATGGATAAAGGGCTMATTTTTGTCGAAGAAGATTCCCTAGGTTCATGCATGACAAATTAATTTCAACTTGTTGAGTAAACGACAGTGGTGTGATTACTGAAGCTGGTGTGTTAATTGTTCTTCCTCTCTGCGCAGATTAATACTAAAAATTAATTAAAGCTTCCATTTGAGAAACAGCTTAATGTGAAGGAGCTAGTTTAATTTACAAATTGAGGAGTGGTCAAGTGTTGTCTGGGCAGAAGGCAGGCAAATGCAAAGCATGTAAGAGGCACTGTTTTTTGTGACAATTTGTGCAAGAGCAGGAGCTGGGAAGGGAGGCATCGTAGCCCAGTGTTTTGTCACCTGTGTTGTCTGCATCCTTCTCCTCAAACAGCAAACCCTTTTCTCCAAATAAAGCTGGAGATAATTCTCTATGTGAGGAGAACTGAGATGAATATTCATCAGGCTCATTGTCTCAGAGCTGCTATCATAACTACATAACTGGCTATCACCCCTTATTTAAATAAGGAATGCCTGAACCAGCTCCTTTTGGCATCCCTTCCCCTCAGCGCCTTCAGCAAGGTTGGGAGACAGGGTGCGAAGCTGTCTCATTGTCCCATTGTTGGAGGAAAGCTGGAGAGTGTTGTGAGAAAAGGGCCTGTGGAGTTCRGATCTGCTTGACGCAGTGTTTTGGCCTAGTACATAGAGGCTGGGATGTTCAATGTTATGACAGGATTCACTCTGCACATAAGCATCTCAAACGTGTTACCAAAGGGCTTATTGCTATTCTGTGTGTGGCTCCATTTGGATAATTTACACCTCTCTCTGTAGTTTCTCAGAAATTTGCAAGAAATGTCAGAGTTATGATAGGGTCTGTCACACAGATGACAGTAATTTTTTTTTTCTGTAAAAGAAATGCATGTTACAGCAAAACCTGAAGCAAAAAGTCACCGCTGACAAGTGCTCTTTTATTCTAATAACAATAGAGGTCTGATGTAACAACGAAACATCTATTTACAATTCTCCTTAGAATTGTGATCTTGCAGGCTTTAAGTGATGAGTAGGAAACTGTAATGGAGAAGATCCTTCTATGGAAAATCTGTGCCTCATATCCAAAGACAAGAAAGGAAACGATTGTACTGAGGAGGAATTTTTATCAGCAGTATCAGTTAAAGCAAATGTGGAACACAGCTGGGGGCAATTTTTTTTTTCTGACCCATTTCATGTAGTGAGCTTTACTGAAATATTAATTACCAAGGAAGTGTATTTTCTTGTTAATGTGCCTATATATTATACTAAAAAGGAATCAGTTAAGGTGTTCATCTTAATTGTTGAAACCGATTGTCAAAATGAAAGCTAAGTGCATAATTCGAGGGGAGCACCTTACAGCCTGTAAATCCAATAAAATGACCTAACTGACCCATGAGTTGCAAGGCAATAATCCTAACAGGTTAGCAAGCTTTGAAATGCATCCAGATAGGTCTTGGATGTGTTTCCCTCCACTGTCCCATCATCAAATGCAATGGTAGCACCTGCCTGGGCTGTTGGGCCAGCTCAGGTCTCTCTGAGCTGTTCTTGGGCCAGGGCTTCACATAAAGGGTTCTGTTTCCTGCGGTGGTTCCCATATATTGCTAAAGATTGCAAACTTTATTCTACGTTTATCCAGTATTTGATGCCTGATGAAGAAACAAGCATATAATTACCTTATTTGACTCTGTATCCTGTCTGATTTGCAACGCCAACCTATGCCAGATACAGTCTTTTTTATTATAATGCCTTCTGTGTTCCTCTAATTAAAATAAACCTTGGCATTTTGCATTGTCGTTTTTCTTTCCTATTTTGGCAGTAGAAAAATATGTTCATGAAGAGTGTTCCTGCTTTGCACTTCTGACAGGCTCATTAAATAAGCAAAGTAGGTCACTTGAGCACGCTTGCACCATGCTAATGCAGAAGCTACATGGTAAACATATTTTAAAACTGTGGAGCTCAACCCTTGATCCTACGAGTAGCGACCTTGCATCAAAACTGTCACTTAAAGGTTTTGACACTCCGGCGTGTTGTAGCTGTAACACCACAGGAAGGAAAGGGGTTGGCTCAGCAGACTGACTTGCTTCATGGGCCAGCAACAAAATGAAATATGAACCAAGGTTAAGATGTGTTTGTCAGTCAGCAGGACATGTTTTAAAAGAAAATGGACACAAAAACCCCAAACAACATCTGTTTTATAGATAGTCTGCTTTCCATAAGCCTAAATAAATAAAAGAATAAAATTGTACTGCTTTTGCTGTTACTTTGAAAACTTTTTTTGGTATTTAGTTTAAAACATAGTAATSCATTAATTAAGAAAAGAGTCATAAAAATAATCATGCTGGTTCTCTGGAGGCATATTTGCATGTAGATGAGCCGTTCTGCCATGGACGAAAAAAAAGAATGTTTAGCAATTAAATGAAAGCTGGTGTTACGGATGCGTCCAATTTTCTTTTAATTGCAAGAATTTCACTGTGTAGAGCTGCTTTATTTTGATGTTGGAGATTTCTATTATCATATAAACTTCTAACAGATATGGATAGCAAAAGGACTAGAAAAATSATTGTTAATTGAACAGCTCTGTTTGTCAGCTACTGTGTGCAATCTGTGGCGGGTGGTAGACAATAAACACTTTTAAAATAGTTTAAGATTTAGTCAGCCTTATGGAAAATTAAACTGTGGCTGGATTTTTGTGAATCACATTTATGCTAATTTGTAATATTGTAATTCAGAGTGTTCACAACCAAAATCTTCCAAATTTATCAGGAAGAACTGGAGCTAGCTTTGAGTGCCAAATATATTCGACACCAGTGGTCTTGCAGGGTTTCCATGAGAGTGGGGTCACAGTTTGCTCTGAGCTTGGTCTACCCTGTGGAAGATCCTGCTGCTCAAGTGTCAGGTCTTTGGTTAAGAGGCGGTGATACGTGAGTGAAAAGCAGTTGAGAAATTGAAGCATTAATGGTGTGTATAGGTTCCCCAAGGACAGTTCCACAGTGCCACTTGCTTGACTGTAGTGAAGAAGCTGATTCTCAAACAGCTGAAAATGGAAAATTTTTATTAGAGAATTCCCTGTGCTCCCTTATCTCATGCTATAGGGATATGCCAGAGATGGTGCTTTTGTGTCGAGCATATACTGAAGTTTCTCAGTATTTCTTGGAGAGGAACAGAGGTCAGGGTGGAATAAGTTAGAGTCACTGATGTGACTGRAAAGTGCTTGGCTTAATGCAGATATCTGATTTTATATATTATATATATATAAAATATATATATATGCACATGTAAAATACTATAATGTTATATATATATTATATAGCTTAAAATTAGAATAATAGAAATACCTCTCTGTTTACACACTGCCTAAAGAAAAATTTCTTACGAATTTATTTATTTTGAAATGATGGACATACCACTGTTTATAAACTTGTCTATAGGATCATTGCATGAGAACAGTTCCTTGCATGTGCTTGTTATGAGATGAAGTGGTTAATTTGGCTGTTGTCATGGTGTATTCATCACTTGATGATGAGTAGCTATGGGAATTGTTTCTGACGGTGAAAGTTTGTTAGCAATTATTTAGATGTTCCTTATGTCATTTGTATTTTTGCTAAGATTTGTCTACAGTTCAATGAAGTGACAACTTTATTTTCTCCAAAGTGTATGGAGTTTTTAATATTTCAGCTCCAAAAACTTGTAAAATGGCAAATTAATTAAACATCTAAAATGACCTTATTCCCAGATACTGCCTGCAGCACTGAATGTGACCTTTCTAGAGCACAATTACTGTTATATTTTGTCTGAATATTTTTTCCAGAATTCTGATCTTTTTCTAAGCAGATAGGTATAACCTCAATGGAAAATATCTAATAGTTATAAATAATGGGAGATTATTAATGTTTTGGCTTTTATTGAAGAAGAAAATTCTTTRAAGAAGAAGACATACTTTTTCTTAAAAGTTTGTCTGAGAGCTCTTCTATCATAACAGAAGACCTCCTCCCTATAATTCTCCAGAAAATGATAAAGAGAAGATTTATAAAACTGACAGAGTCAAAGTTGCTGCCACTGATAAAGCGTGGGTGTCCCTGTTCACTATGATATTTATGGAGAGACCCTGAATATAAATTACTTTTTTAGCCTTTAAAATAGTGTAATTCCATTGAATGCCCAGAGAAGTATAGCTAGGAAAGATCTACCTCATCTACAAAGAGTTGACCTCTGAAGTATGACTAACTGCTCGGTGTGATGGGTATCTTAAAATATTCAGAATAAGGATTATTTACAGCTATAAATATGCATTTGTTCTCAGGAGGTGTCTATAACATCAYACAAATCTGACACAAAAAATAAATATTTGACTCCAGCCAAAAACTCCTCATATAGACGGCAAGAAAATCTAAGTGGTCTTTTTAAAAAAAAAAAAAAAAAAAGAAAGAAAAAAAAACCCCTCTCCCCTCTCTGAAAGAAATGCTGTTGAAGGATTGCATTCAATTAGTTGTGTATGCAAGCGGTTCATGCTTAAGTTTGCTTTTAAAAGTAGGAATACTTGAGATGTAGACTTTGATTAATACTTTTTCTAGATGGTTCTCCTTTTTCATTATACTCTTTTCCTAGAATCCACAATGTCAAACGTTTTAAATGATCAAGGCTGAAGTCCTGAGAAAATAATGCTACGTAATTCAAGTTTTGTTGTGAAGAGTAAGGAAACTTTCAGGATGTTGAAAGCTGTATATGTGCTATGAAATGACTTGATAACCAGAGTGAATTCTACAGGAAAATACATTTGAAGAAGGACTCGATGATTATTGTTGCAATCAATCCGATGGGTGAGTGCATTCAAGACACCAAGTCTTAAAAATGCAACCTTAAAACTCTAAACAGATGCAGCTAAATCTCTTGAGACTGTTATAGTTTTTAAATTTAATAATAACATTTAATAATGTTCCATAAATAAGATCAAATTTGGGTCTTATTAAAGTTTAAATCTTTCATTACAGCACTTACYCTAATGAAAGCTGGAGGACATAAATTCAAGCTCAGGGCTACAGGCTTCAGCTGTATACAGAAAGTGCTGTATACCATGTATACATAGTCCTCAACTACTCTCCRTCCTTTCTGTATTGGATAAAACAGTGGGAGATGTGTAGCTCTTGCWCTCCTTGGCACTGGCTGAGGTGCCACTTAATGGTGGAACGAATGAGGTTCTCTTGTGTGGGAATTATAAGTTTTKGGGGGAAGCCTTGATAAGCTTCCATGCCAAGGTGTTGCTGCTGTTGAAGAATGTGTTCATCACTTAGTTAAATGCTGAAGTGTCATTATGCAATTAATGGTGAGTATGTTACTTAAAGAGCTTCAGTACCATCCCCATGGATATAGAGATGCTGAGGCAGCTGTGGTTTTGGGCATCGAATGGGCTGATCCAGATGATGAGTGAGAAAGTCAAGAACATGTGTGTTGTCTTTGCCAGCAATGAGAGGCGGATTGTAATAAACCCCTAGATTTCTTCTGAATATCATCTTCAGTTTCATAACAAAATTATGAAAATTAGTAGAACAGTGCATGAGGAAGGATCAAGGACTATGCAGGATGTGCGGGGAACATGGGTTTTGCTTCTATAATGGATCACAGAAAATGCAGTTTCTAAATGGATCACATGCTCTAAGTTGAAAACTTTCTAGAAGCCCTCTTAGATATTTCTACTGTAGCCTACTTGCTTTATTTGATCACTCCGATTCATGACTTTCTCTCTCAAATCTATCGGCGGCAGTTTAGCTTTTTCCAGCAGAATAGTTACAGTGCCTGGTCTCTAGAGAAAGCAGATACCTGCCTGTGTTGTCTTAGTGCTAGCGCTGCTTCCATGCCCCAAGCAGCTATAATCTTCTCATCTGGGAAGACGAGAAGGCAAGTTCCTGGGTAAAAGAATCTCTTTTGATGTGTGGCTGCATTTCTGTTATGTCTTAAGAATCCGCATTTGCTGCTGTAAAGCGGCCTTCATTTCCTGCTGATTTTGCTCAGAGTTAGTATCGTTTAATACTTTAGAAATAGAGCTTTCTGGTAGGGCAGGGCTTGGTTTTATCACTGTGGTTTGTTTTGGAGATGATCTGAAGGACTGCAAGGTCACACAGAGCCATTAGATGTGATGGATGCCAGCGAGGGTGTCCGGGCGGGCAGCCTGAGGTCTTCTCTGTGCGGGGGCTGCTCAGGCAGCACCAAGCTCTCACCTGCTGTAACTACTGCCATGCTGGGCATTTCTGCTGAGACACTTTGGTTGCACTTCGACACGTTCTTCGTGTCTGGGGAGCAGTTGCGAGGTTGGCGGGGTTATATTTTTAGATTTGTGGCGGAAGGAATTAGAARCCCTACTTGCTAGGCATTAACCCCACAGTGTTGTTGCGTTGCTTGTCTCCGTAGGAAAAATGATAGGTGGAGATGATTATTTAAAGCTTTATGGGAAGGAAATAGTTTCAGAGATCTGGAGAAGCTGGGCTAGGTATAGATGCCATCTGCATGTAGGAGAGTGAATAAAACATGAAGAGATCATAGCGGTAAATACTAAACTGTGGGTAAGCTGTAACAGAAAAGCTGAAAACATTCCTTTAAAAACAAAACAAAAATTTAGAAATACAAATTAACCTAAACAGAGGGAGTCCTTGGTAGAGGAGTTTAATAAAAAACAAGAAAAAATATTTATTTTAAACCTTGAAAAAATACTTAATCCCCATTTCTGTTTTCCTCAGTGTGGTTGCAGCTATTTATCCATATGCACTTCACAATCTGTTGAGTTGCTTAATATTTTTCTTTAGTTGTTCTAAAAAAATTCATTTTAGCTGAGTAACTGGCGGACTATCCAGCTACCATCTCCTAGTCATTAATTTCTCCTGGACTCTATTTAATACAGATGGTACAGAATGTTTAATAAATCATTAAAATAGCTTAGATTTAACTGAAAAATAAATAATTTAAAACTATTAAAGTGCAGCCCTCCCCTCTCTCCTCACCAAAACTCTCTTTGCTTATTAATGCCTGAGTTATATTGCAACAAAACTATAATTATGGGAATCTACAACTTTTTAAAAAATAGTGTTTAAAATGAATAAACACAGACAGCTGACAGCTTAAATCTGGTCTGCTCCCGATTGATGCAGTTGCATTTCCCTAGTGTGTTTGTTGCTGCCGGCATTCACAAGGGGGTTTTTGCTTTGCTGTGAACTAAGGTGTAAATTTTTATCCTGATTGCTTAAATTTAAGCCTACACACCGCTCATATTTTGAGCACAGTGAATTTGCATATCAAGTAGCAATAGGAAGTGTGGGAGGGAAATTACAGGAACATTTAAGTGTSAAGAAATAAGTAACATCTGAGAGCTCAGGGCTAGTGGTTCTGCTAGATAGTAACTAAGGCAAATACCAAAGGTCTTGATGCAGTGCTGGTGTCCTTCTTTCAAGTGGCTGTCGATTTGGCCTTTAATAATGACCCTGAATTAAGTTATTTCTAAGGCAAGTAAGAATACCTGTCTAATGATAGTAATCAAAGCAAATGGAGGAAGCCCAAGTTTTTCTGGAGTTGGAAGAGGTATCTTAAGGTGTAATTGCAGTGTATATGTAGTAAGTGATTGGGGCAAACAGCTGAAAAGCTCTATTGAGTGTGAAGTTATGTTGGTTAGACTGCTAATTACTATTAATCGCTATTAATTGCTACAGTAATATTAAATGTATGCAGCAAATGCTGTCAGTTGCTTCAGGCTCTGTATTATCTGACTACTTTAGTCTTTTATGTTTCAAACATATATAAGTCTGCTTTATCTTACCAATAGCCTGGAAAATATGTTCACTAAAAATTGATGTCAAGCCTTTGAAATTTCATTTGAAAGATTAATTGCAGAGCTGTGTGACCAGCCTGCCTAACTAGAAGTGTTGCTGCTCTCTTAGGATGTTTCTGTCAATGTTGAAATATATGGGGCATGWGTCTATGGAGAGGTGACCCTGACATTACATGAAAAAGTCTGGAGCAGTGTAGAAAAAAACAGCAATCACAGCAGACATCTGATATCGAATGTTATTGCAGGGTAAGTCATGCCCAAATGTGTATGGCCTTCCTTAACAGAGCTGAACTGCTACAGTGTATTTGCTTAAATAAATAGGCACACATAAATCTATTTTGCTTGTATTTATTTAACAATCCATTACTACTCCTAATTAAAGCAAATTACAGTTGAACTCTGACGTGTTTCAGGTGAGGATCTGTGTGGCCATGTGCTAGTGAGGGCTCTAGAGATGTTCGGTGGGAGAGATGGACGGGGTGCAAAAGAAGAAATTGGGGTGTGTAGAAGGGCCCGGTGACCACGCTGCAGCCTGCATGGCAAGGCAGGCAAAAAMCAAATATTTGCAGTTCACCAGTTCATTCATGTGGACAACGTTGATATGTGATCAAAATGAATATTGCTACTGAATGAGTAATACCTCTTAAATGTACGATGCAAAACTGAAGTCGAAAACAGGGAAAGCTCCTTATCTCTGTTCTTGTCACAAGAAGTCCACATTTAAAAGAGACTTGACGTGCATTAATGTGAACCCTGAARCCCCCTTGGGGCTGCATTTTTGGAGCTGCATGAACTTTCCTGAGGTCGTGTAACTTCATCGGTCTGGATCCCCATGTACTCATGGCTGTGAGCAACTGGGATGCTCATGCTGACTGCCTGGCTACAGCTCTGACTTGATAGAAGACGAAAAGAGAAAAAGGGCCAAAAGCAAATATTCCATCATCCTTTGTGTTTATTATGACAAAAGAGCACTACTACTACTAGGAGCATRCAGATAAAAGGGTCTGGCTCCAAAAAGGCATCAGTTGGGCTGTGGGTGTGCTGGGGAAGAGCACGCTCGGGTCTGTTTCAGACCTGTGTGCAGGTGCAGGAGGAGACAAGGTGCGGAAACTCCACTATTTTACTTCTGTTGCATGGATCTTGACCTTTACATCTTTGGCTATAGGATTATACAAATAGCCTTGAAATAATTCAGGAAATATAGACCCTGACTCCAGTTTTGTATCCAGAAACACAGGTGTACATAGGTGTCATTCCTAGGGGAAGGAACAGCAATTGTTTCCCAGCAAGGAGAGATTTGTAGCTGCATCTCTGCTTCCCTTCGTTGCTAATAAATCCAGTCTCCRTTGTTCAAAGACTGCTGCAGTAGCTCATAAAAGAAAACATCCTTAGCTGTTTACACAAGTATTACATTTAGATAGGATTTACTCTGTGTAGAAGCCATCAAGCTTTAGAATATAAAACTTTATAATTAAACTACTCAAGGAAATAGTAAACTATTTGTTGTAATGCAGAGGCATTTGTTATTCCCAAACTCTGCAGTAACCTTTGCTAGCAAGCATTTAGATGATGGAAGCACTTGGAAAATTCCGTGTCCTGTTTCACTGCTCCTTTTTCCATTTCCAGCCCCAAAGAGCAAGCAGTGGCAAATCTGGAGTTACAAGGCTCTGTGGAGAGGCTGCTCTTKCTCAGGTTTGCAGAGCAAGCAGCAGGTATGAACGGTGGCTGTGTCGACCCCAAACCCAAATGCTGAAGCAATACAGTRTGCTGTTGTGAAGCTCCTCACCTGCAAGGGTAATTATCTGTGCTGGTTTACCTTAAAAGTTTTATAAAAGTAGGTAGAGGGAAAAAAAACCACTTTGTGACTTCTATCTTGGTGCTTTATGTCTTGCATATTATAAAGAAAAATGGAAGAGGTGAACAACAACCGATAGCGCTTCTACTTCCTTGCATGCTGTTGGGGAATAGTGTTTTTAGCCATATTAATTTTTGCAATTATAAAGCTGAGTTTCACTTTCAAAGCATGGAAGACAGTGAAATAACAGCCTGAAGAGGTTTGGAAATTGGGGACTGGCACTGAAAGCCTGCTCAGCTTTACTTGCATTGTGTAGTAATTGCTAGCTAATAGAATAGCAAAACCATTATGGTGACAAAATTTTGGAGTGTAGTTTTCTTCTGATGGGCAAATTAAGAATGTCACAGAGCAGTCCCAACATTACATGGCCTCCCTCATTCATTCTAGTTTGGAAACACTTTGCTTAATCGTTGGCAGGATATACTCCCCTGCTTGTCTGTTGTATTTACTAGTATCATCTTTCATGCAGCCCAAAGGAGAAAGATTTATAGGGACTGTGACTTGTYTGATAGCTGTTTTGCTGAAATGAGTTGTTTCTGCTTGGGACAAGGAAGCAATTTTATTTATTTAAAGTCAAGTTTACTAACATTTTTGTAGTAAACTATGCAAGATTAAAACTTCACGTGCCTGAGTGTTCTGGTGAATCGTTTCTCTAATTTTGCAGTCTGATTTTGAAAGAAGTTCAAGGAGCTAATACATTTCTAGGGAATCAGAATTTTTGAGATTACTTGCTAGCCGATTTGCAGGAATTATAGAAGCTTCAGTAAAACAAAACTAGCAGCCATCTGTTTCTTCCCTGTTCTATAAATCTGAAATGTTTTATTATGGAGTAGGCATCAAAATATAATTTTCTAAATTGTTTTTATCCATCATATAACATGCTGAAAGAAACCTTTCAATATAAAAAATGCATGTTCTTTCTCATTGTAGCAAAATTCTTCGTAAATATCATTTTTTTTCTACCAAATATATCACTATTTTGTGAATTGCCAGGAAAAGTCAGCGTGATATTTCTTCCTTGAAGAGCAAAATATTACCGACTCTGTTACCTCTTGCTTTCATGTGCTTGGTTGAACATCTTTATTTTCTCTTACCTCCTCCACTTCCTCTTCTATTCCCGCCAGACTGTTTCTTTACAGTAATAGCTGTGGATCTGTAGCGGGGAGCCTGCTGCAGATGGTCTCTGTGCACATTGTGCATCTCTTGCGTTGCAAAGACTCCGGGATGACTAGTGGGTCTGTGATCCTTTTGCATGTTACTCTACTATCTCTTCTTCTGTCTATGTGACATCTAGTCCTCTAAATGATTAGAAGCTGCAAATAAATTCTGGGGAGGTGTCTGTAGGCTGTGAAACTTCCCGAACTGCTTACTGTGAAAGCAGTGATTTGATGAAAGTGAGGAATATCTGTCTTGRTAAAAATATCACCCCAACAGCACTGTGACACGTTACGTTTACTAAACCCAGAGAGCTTGTGGCAGTAATAGCTCAATACCATGCTGGAAATGGGCAAGTAGGTAACTAATATATGTCATGTTACAGCAACAAGTGCCTTCCACTGGGGTTATCGGAGGCAGGAAGAGTGGCTGGTCCTTCTCCCACGGAGCATCTCTTTGCTTTCGTATTTAAGGCAGCTTCACGTGTGTCTGTATGTACATGGACAGTCCTGTCCTCRGAGCTGCCCCGGTGAGCCCGGTTCTGTCCCACCACGTTAAGGATGGGAGGATGGTCTGTCATTGTGTTGAGCTGAGAGCATTTCCTAGCGTTGGAATGTCTCCAGTGGCTCTTTGATCAGTGCTCCAGTGTATGCAAGGGAATCACTGTGAACCAATTAATAAATGATGGTTCCTCTGAAGTTGTGGGCAGGAAAGGAAATCTTCCTTAGCACCCTGCTTTCTCTAAGAATTTATTCTGTATAGTATAATATAGAGAAATAAAAAGTATATAGAGAGAAATAAAAAGTTTGTATAATACTTGTTATCCTAGTACAACTGTATTTAGAAGGACTTTTCTCCCCTCGTGTTCAAATGAAACGGTTATTCATAACTTGATCTGTCATTTCATTTGAGATGAAATGTTTCTACAAGAAAATATAGAAACAAAAAAAACACTTTGTTTGATGTTAAAAGGAAAGCAAGAGTCTACACACATAGTCGACCTGCAATCAATTGTGTAACTTGTAAATTAAACTATTGAAATGTAAATTTAAGCACCTGGAAAATTCTTTGAAGAACCAAGACAAGAAGCTCAAAAACATTCACGAGAAAGAAAGGAAATCGTTCAGTGGTGCTTTCTGTTTGTTAATTTCTTCCTTGTTAAGAAGCACAAAAAAAAGTGAGGTTTGAAGAACCATAACTGAGATCTCAAAGCAATTTCCTAGTCCGAAAACTGAAATTTCTTTCTTAGGCAAGGAACTGAAAGCTGAAATCAGAACCCTAAAACCCCGGCAGCTGGTTTTGATGCAAGGATGTGAGGTTGGTTTGTTTTATATAATGGTCATTAAAGCACTCACCAAAAAGGTGGGAGGCCAGGGCTTTGCTTCCCCAGGTGAGCTGAACTCCAGGGCTTGGGAGTGTATTCTAAAAATGCCCTAAAACAGTGATTTAGCAGTGCTCAGCTTAGTGGTGCTCCCAACCAATGTGGAGTAACCTAAGGATAGCTGAGCAAAGCAAACCATCTCTACATTAATGTTGATTTGATTCCCTCTCCCCCTTTCCCTAGCCCTTATCTCCCTTATATGTGGGCCTGGGAAACTGAATATGATAGGAACTGGCAGCGATGAAAAGGGAAAAGGCTCAATCCTGCCAGAGGAGTGTGGGAAAGCACTTGGAATGGTCGCACCAGCCTGCTCGTGTTGGGACAGCTCTCGGGGCTGAGCTTGACACCTCGTTGCTTTGTGAACCTCGCGCCGTCCTGTCTCTCAGCAGAATCCATCCTGACCATCCTTGTTGGCCACAGCATCTTACTGGTTTTGATCTGTCCGGTTCTGTAGTTTCTAGAGTGATCTGATGTGAACTATTGAACCCATACATCATTGGAAAGAGCTGTTGCTTCAATGGAGTATTAATGTCGTACATCGCAAAGGTGAAATGTAAGGTAAAAGATATATTATGCAAAATATAGTGCTGCCTATGGAATAGGGAATGTGGAGGCAGATGCATGTTAATGATGAAATAAAAGGATAACATTTTTCATTATTAAAATTTATTCTTTAATGCTAGTTAGAATGATTTTACTTTGTGAATTGTATAGCACCATATAGACTGCAGCATTACTAGATCTGAGTTTTGCAAGTAAATAAGAAATATTCTAGCAGCTTTTTCCCAATTTCAACTTCTTTTATTGCCTCGGCTGAATACTAACCAGCTTCCCTAGCATAAGTCTGTGGGTATGACTGGATAGAGGAACAGCTTGATGTGGGTTATTTGTAATAATATGTGTATTATTTTGCCCTGGGAGAGAGGCTGCTGTGTTCCAGTTCTTTGCAGCCAACATCTCCCTAATCCAGAGCCAGAAGAAGCCGAGTGTTTTCTGAAGGGTTTCCATTCCTGCCTGCTTTCTGCCAGAGGGGTCTGCAGTCCCTTCACTCTTAATTAACTCATAATTAAGCTCACCTGTGAGCTACTGCTAACAGTGCTGGCGTGTCTCTTCCTGGGGGCCTGCAGCGATGGCTGTGGGCAAGGGGAACGGCTCCGGAGCGGGTCACACTTGCGCTTCGCTCCCTGGTGTCTCCTGGGAAGGAGATGCAGGAACTTTCAGTGCCAGGGGCTGCGGAGAGGCAGCGGGGCTCAGCGCCCGGGGCGGAGCAGATCTCGTCCCCGTCTCTTGTCGCTTATGCAAGCGCCTGCACTGCCAAGTGTTGTGGGGGACCGTGAGGCTCTACAGGTATGTGTGTGTATATACATTAATGACATAATGTCACACTCCTCCTATGGATGAACTCTGTTGTTCTCTAGGTAGATGTGCTGGGAGGATGAACTCAGAATCTTTTTTTTTTTTTTTTTTTTTAAACATTATGTCAAATATTGCAGCAATTTTTGTTTTCATACGACCTCTAAAGTTGTGTCTCTTGCTGCTGTAATTTTTTTTTTCTTTTAATTTGCTCTGTACTAGCTTTGGAATGCAGCCTATACTGGCGCTATGAAACATTTTGAAAAGATAAGGTTTTAAGTATTTTTAGTTATTGAAGTATTTTCAATTTTGATTTGACTGTAAGTTTGATGCTTTTTCCTATAGTCAAACTGGCTTTATTATGTTGTGTTGATATCGCTCTCCCTCGCCAGACCTGTAAGTGGTTTGTGATGTTTTGTACCTCAGAGTTGCTGACTACTTTTTCTGTGCACCTCATCCTTTGTTTCTTGTGTGTGCTCCAAAGATCTTTGAGGTCATTTGGCTGCTCTCAAACCAGAGTGTTCAGGTAGCAATGACTCCACATAAATAATCTCATTAATAACTAAGAGCAGATATATTATCTGATTTTTATTTTTTGTATACTCAGCTAAACTGTGAAAGTGGAGATGAGCTGCCCTTACCTATCTGGGAGCTATTGGGATAATAAATGGTGTTTTTTTGCATATGTGTGTACACCTATGTCTTATAAATGCACTGGATCACAATTATGCAATCTTGGAAGAAGATTTGGGGGAAGATATGTCCACTGTAATTGATAACTTAGTTCCAGAACAAGAAAATCCTGGTAATATTAAGAAATAAAGCAAAAACACTTTGTATTTTAGAGCTGCTGGAAACTACTTTGCTATGCTCATTGCAATGGTTTTCCAATCCCCTTGGCTTAAAATTCAAGAATATTAAAAAGGCAGAACGATAGATTGTTATTCACAAAGAATAAAGAAGAAAAAAATGAAGTAAGCATGTCTAATTGTGCTCGTTAGAAGCAATAGTCAAACTCTGATTAGTGTGGGAGGAATGAATTATTAAATCTGCCCACATTTTCTGTTTCTTAATTTTTGGTATTCAATTATGCATCAGTAAATGTTATCGTGCAATCACTGCCAAGGTGCTAATTAGTATTTATGAATTGGTGTTTTTTATATCTGACCTTTTGATAATTTCCATTTGTGGAGATGGTTTTAGGTGCTCTTGGAGAACTGTGTTGTGTTGCTTTTCTTCAAATCTGAACTTCTGATATATATTTGCAATACCAATAGCTTGCAATCACCTCTTATAATAAAAACTGAAGCCTTAATGCTGAGAAAGGTTCCTCTGCAGATCAATGAACTAGAAGGAAGCAATTCTGAATGTTAACTAAGGGTACGTATGGAAAAGAGCGATCATTGCAACACACTGTGAAGGCAGAAAACAGATGCCTTTTAAGATCAAGCTTTTTATCTAGATGCCTAAATTAGATTTAGTTGCCATGTTTAACCAGACACGAAACTTTTTATTATCATTATTATTTTTATTATTATCATAGACCTCTGCTAGGGAGCAGTCTTGGTATTAGGGAATCTAAAGGGAGTGGGCCACAAAGGCCCACTATGCCTTTGTGGGCACTGGGAATTCAGCGCTAGCCTGAGGTCTCCACCAGGCCTCATGGGCAGCATTTTGGGGCACTCACCCCCTTGGAGATCAGGCTTGCTGGAAAGGAATTGCCAGGTCAGGAAGCAGAATTCCCGCGGCTCATAGATCTGCTCTTGGGCTCATACACTGGTTCCCTATGAACAGGAGGCTGTTTCCTAACAAACAGATGTAAAGGCTTTTTAGGCAGGAAAGGATAATTCTTGACAAATCTAAAAATACTACTGATACCTTACCAGAAAACTCAGTTGGTTCAGAATRAGTTAAATCTCCAGGCACGTTTAGTTTGATGTGACTGCACAATCACTTGAGCGCTGTAAGCAGCGTGGCCCTGCTTACGAGCTGTCTGCCAGAGGAAATTAGCCATGACTGGTTTTATATATATATGAACATACACATAACTGTGTATATACATGAATATTTCTATCAATTCTTATGTATTATATGTGTATCTTTAATACATTTGCTATTAAGTTGAATATCTTCATTCAGCTGTCCTGTACAAACATGTCCTCTCTTGCAGTCTTCCACTCGAGCCATGTCAAGTAACTTTGTCAAACTGACTCGATAAATATTAAATATTCCATTATGTTCTCGATGTAAAATTTAAGTCTAGGAGAAATTATTTTTATAATATGATCTTTTTTTACATTCTGAGAGTGATTATGAAATGTGCTTAAATCATACGGAGGCTCGGATAGGCAATAGCACAGGATTTGTAGATGCTTTGGGCCTAATTTTCATTCTGCTTTGAAACTGGATATGAAGCTGAACTCTTTTTTTCTTCYTCTTTTTCTGGATTTATTATTTTTATGATTTATTGGGGCCATTCCTTCCTATAAAAAGTAGACATCTGACAAGAACCTGTTATGTTAATGGGATTTCACTGTAAATAAAATAACAATTCTTTGAACAGATACCTAAACAATTCCAATTTTACTTAAAGAAAATGTAGAGTAACCATGGATAAAATTGGAAGCTTTAACTCTCCAAGGAAAGAATTGGTGTCTTGTTGTTTCAGATAAGAAAATAGAGTTTGCATTGCTAGTTACGTGGTATTAGCAGATAGTTCTTGTTGAGTGAAGTCAATACAGAGTAACTTATTAAAGCCACAACGAAATGGGCAGCATCGTAGGGAGGTTATGGTTTTGTTTTAGAACTTACAGTCTCTTTGTGTGTGGTTATTATTTTTTTTATTTATGTTTAGCATGCTACCCAAATACAGCTAATCTGTCAAGAGACAAAAAGCCTTTCAGCCTGGAAGGCTTTTCTGAGATGAGGTCTTGTTTCTTTCATATGAATTTAAATGTAAAACTACCATCAAAAAATGTTTAAAAACAAAGCCCTATGTACCCGTACAAAGCCAAAGCTACTTTATTTATTTATTTTACTTTCCAAATAGAACATAATACTTGGGTAATTAGTGTTTGGTCCCTAATGTAATCGAGCCAGCTTAGCTGGGAGCAAAGCCGAGATCCTTAATGAGGAAAGAGACTTCAGYTGAAGCCAGTACTTCACGTGTCTGAAAATAAACTAATACTAAGTTGCTGTGGGAAGATATTTAAAGGTGCCCTTTACTGACTGTTTTTATGAGTTTGTACTTTTTCAAGCACAACAAAAATGGGTTCCTGCTAATGCTTTTCCCCTTTGCTCTTTAGAATTTTATTAATAGGGTAGTTTCACTAAGTGATGTATTTGATAAGTGGAGGTCTCTAGTAACACGCTACTCATAAACCATCTTTGTGTTTAGAGAAAAAAAACATTTGTATGGGAGGCTCTCTACCAGTTACCAAGGTTAAGGCAGACTTGTTTTCCCATTTTATCACTGGTCACTTGAGTGATTGCTGGCTTGGTTATTTTATACTGGAGGGCTGTATGTGCTGCTGAGACAGGATTCCCTTCCTGTGCTTTGCTGAGTTAATCTTGCCCCCTGGGAAGACCCACGGAACCAGCTCCCCCTGCCCAAGAGCAGCTCTCAAATGCAGATGGTGCAAGGATGTAGCAAGGTTGATGTCTACGTGGGAGTCTAGCTCTTTTGAAAGCCGTAGGTATGATTGCAGAGACTGCATMTAGACCTTTTATCCTCCTTGAGGAATAGTGCACCCTGTGTCCTGTAAAGCAATACTTTCATCTTTTGACTTCTGCATTATGTAAATGTTCTAGAGAAGGGGTTGAGTCTTACCATTTTAGGACTTTTTTCTCTCTTTATTTGTTAATTTGCCTTTTGAAAGCCCTCATGGAATAGTGCGTAGGKCTTAAGTTTGAGGGAAAAAATGTAATGAGCTGTTCCTTCAAGAYAGGTTGATATAGGTTGATAAAGGCCTCCTTTTGTCTTAAGCTCATCCCTGTCTTTCATGCAAAACTTAACTTACAATAACAAACCAATGCTRTCAGTTAATGTTGATTATTTAAAAAAACGGAGACATCCTCTGTTGGCAATTTTCTATGAAACACTAAAACAGGATGCAAAACTTATTTGTATTGAATATTTTTCTGTTTGCTTGCAGATGCCATGTAATGGTTCTGCTGCTTTGCAGCGCCTCATAAAACTATAAATCTGAGATGTGCCCCTGCTGATTCCCCTGATCRATAGTTGATGTCTGTCTGCAAAGAATGCTGTTTGCAACTTCATTGGAAGGAAAACCTGAGCTGCTGATAGGAAAGGCTCCTCAGAGGTGAGAGCTTAGATTTTGTCATTCTTTCCTCAAGTGATGAGTTCTCTAGTTGGAGCTCTGCAATTATGTGAACTAAAATTGCTTTCAGGAGAACAGTGCAACGCTTCATACTTGATTTTGAATTTTCCCTTTAAAGGTTTATTTTCAGTTTCAAAGGAAAGATTTGCTATAGTGTGGGTACCTATTTGTAGTTGCTTGGTCATTTGTTTGGACTTCCTTCTTAACGTAAAAATGAAAAAATAGATACATAAGAACTGAGAACTGACAGGCTTCCCAAAAGTTTCCCATCTGCTACAGAAACCAATGCATGTTACAGTACATTTCTGGTATATACCTATTTCCACTTCCTGGAAGCTACCTGCTTTCATACCCTTGCATGCTGGAGTTAGGGAGGTAGGCAGATGAGAAGAAGCAGTGCAGTAGATCTTGAACAAATGCCCTTTGGGAAGCAAAGTCTGAAGATGAACCATCAGCAGTGTTTAGACAAGCCTGGCCTAAAGAGTTTCTACAGGGAAATCAGGGAATGGGCTTTGGCACTTTGGGAATGGCTCTTGCTGCTCGTGCTGGGCCAAGTCCTTGTTACAGACATCATATTAGGCTRCACCATGCACAGGTAAGTCATCTGTGGGTGGGCAAAGGGTATGACTCGCTCATGTGCAGCTCTAGTTAGAAGGCTGTATATTGGAAGGAAACAACATGAGTTGGATTGACCTCCACAGCAATTTATTTGTGGAAGTCCTCGAAACACTCACCAGAGGAGAAAGCATGTGTTTCCTCCTAGAATGGTCTTCCACAGCCTAACTTCTGTGGCTAGAAGGACAAAAGCCCTCTAGATTAGTGTCTCTTCACCTTCTCTTTATTTCTTAATAAAACCTCTGGCAAGACACACTTGTCATTATGGGTTTCTATAATTTTCTTCCTGAGTGTGTTTATATTGAGAAATCCCAAAGGAGCAGGAGGGGAAGGAAAAGYTTTTGCAAAATGTGTATTTGGACTGTAACTCCGGTACCATATTTGAGTTAACGAGCACGGTGAGATGCTTGTACGTGTATGTTTTCAGGATGACTGTAACAAGACGCAAAAGAAATGGTTGGAGAGGAACTGAGATCTAGCATTTTGAGGAACGACTGTTGTTTAGGGTTTTATTTATCTTATCAAAAAGAGTAAATCGTGGCTCAGAGTTAGTCCTGCGGAACTGGCACAGCAGGCAGGAAGTTCTGGGAGCATATTGCAAAACTTCTATAAATGTTTTGTCAGGTCATGTAGGTAAATATGAAAGGAAATGTTTTGGAAGTACAGATTTTTGTATTGAAACGTATCATAAATATACTTTTAGTTAGAAYGTTTCCTTAGTTTCTTAGCACATACATTTGTGATAATGCAAAATAATAAAACTTCATATTTGTACCACATTTCGAGAACTGAACAGAAGGTAGATGTGTTTTGAATTCAATCTAGACTYTAAACAAAAACCTTGTTCTTTTGAAATTAGCTTGAATTTTTGCACTATCCTTTAAAGCCATGTTCCTTCTCTCTTCTTCAGCCCTTTTCCCACTATTGCTAATAATCATTTCATTTAATTACCATTTGAGTTCCCAAACTTGCCCTTTCTGAAATTGGATGTTGTGGACAAGAAGACAAATGCAGTGTTGTTTGATCTGGCACATTTGCAATGTTTTTGGTTAAATCTTTCCTTGTCACATCACAGGAATGGAATATGAAATGGTAATAACCATTCCAGGTAATGGAGGAAAAAATAATTCTCTGTTAACTGAGTGAGGGACAAATAATACCAACTGGGGAAGAAATAATACCTCTGGTGACTTTTTTTTTTCCCTCCCCATTCTTTATGAACTCACAGTTACTGAGAGTTTAAAGTGTACTTTTGGGCAAATAAAACATGAAAATGTGGCTCTAATTGTATGCAAAGGAAACTTTGAGTATGGTYATTCATGCACTCACACATGTGCACAGTCTTCATGCAACCTTTCTCTGATACCAGCTTGTGTGGCTTGGTAGAAAAAGAAGCTTGAGGTATTTAGGAGGAGGCTGAACTTTTCCAAAGAACTATTTTTTTTTTCCCCAAATTGGGAATTTTGTTACTCTGACAGTAATCTGAGAAACTTTCAGGTRTATTGGATATATATTTTCCCACCATGACAAGCAGAGTTACCAAAAGTACTCTAAGGCTCTTCTGAGAGTTGAAGGGAGTCAAAGTTATTCTTTCTCTGCCAGAGTTTTCATTTTCCATTTATACAGGTTTTCTGATTTTGTGTGAATTTAGTAGAGTTAATAAGACAAGGAAATGTAGCGTGATACATGATATGAGGGGGGGGAAAGTTCATCAGGAATGAAGGGAATCATCTCTGCAGCAGCCATTGAGGGAAACCGAAGTCCCTGTTGAGAGGTTACTAAGCTGTTCTCCAACCACTGAAGGTATATATTTTATAGGAAGTGTCTGTAGAGAAGTCGGCAAAAGCTGCATGGAAGGATTGCTCAGCGACTACTTTGCTTTGTGCTGTGGGAATCCTGAAGCACTCCCTGTGTGGTTCTCATTACAAAAAGAAGAAAAAAAATCCAACTTAGAGATACTGATAAAAGGTCATGTTTCATATAACTCCTGAAATCTCAAAATGTCMAATTTTCTATTTGTATTATAAGTTTATGATAAAAATGAATGGTAAGTACCTGTGTTGTGTTTTTCCTAGAAATCAATATTAATTGACTAACTTAGCTCAGATTTTACAAGTCTGTTGCTTGTATTCAGGAGTTTGACAGCTCAGATCTTCAAATCACGGAAGATTTTTGGGCATAGGTAGGGAGGATAAATCGCTGGAAGGCAATTCTCTTCAAAAGCATACTGTAAGCTTTGCCTTAAAGTCTGTAAACTTTTAGTGAATGCAGCCATATTTGCTTTTGGCAATTAGCGTATTATCACATATGACACTGCCTTTAAAATAGAATTGTGGAGTTGAACAGATGGGTGAACAGCACCGGTTTCTGTTCATTCCTGTTGTGACTTCATATAACGGTGCTAGGAAGTTTTCAAAGGGTAAAGGTCTCTCTTGGACAGAAATTGCCCTGGGAGGGTCATTTTGGAATGTCTATTTAAGACCAGTCAGTTCAACTGTCTCCTAGTGATAATGGATGGCAAAATGATGCATTTCTTTGTGCCCATGTATGTTCAGCAACTCCATGTGAGCCTATGCTCAAAATATTAATTTAACAACCCAAGGGAAAATAGTACTGGTGATGAAAGTTAGCATTTTTAAAAATTATAAACTTCTGACATCTCTCAACAGAGCTTAGAGGACACTGACTCTTTTGATTTCTGCTGTTTGACTTCGATTACCCTGTCACGGATAAGTCTGAGCAGTTGTAACAAAAGTTACAAGAGTGCTTTATAACTGATTTGCCTAGGCTGTGGCTAGGTGGATTTTGCTTATTTCTTGTGAAGTGTCCTTTATGATATTTACTAATATGAAAAAAATAATTTTGGGGTTTTAGATCCAAATATTTGTGAATAATTAAATTTTGGTTTCTGCTAGCTGGCCCATGCAAGTGAATTCTCCAAGGCTTGTTGAGGCCATGTAAAATCCAGAGTGACGCGCACAACTTTTGCTGAAAATCTGTTTTCGGGAGAAAGAGAAGACTTGGATTTGTTTTCTGGAAGCTTTTATACAGGACATGTGGTAACTGTCATCTAGTCACAATATTAATATCATATTTTATCTTCCAAATTTGTGACAAGTATACAAACCTGATAGTCTGAAGAATCTATACCAAACCTCTAATAGTTCTGTTCATAATGTCACATCCTAAAGTTTTAAAGCTAAAATACAGAACTGTTTTGCTGCCTTCCAATTCCCAGCTAAGTAGCTTTGCCACCAAGCTGCATTAACTTTAGCAAATCTTTCAATAATTTGGCAATTTAATCTTATGCCTCTTCCAGTATACGTACAATTTCTGAACTATCTTTGACTTGTATACAAATTTTGTTTCAAATTAGGGATAAAATAGATGGTATTATTCTTAAGACTTCATAAAAATAAGTTTGTCAAAGCCCTTTTGTTTCTAATGATAGCATTATGGCAACTTAGTCAAGTCACGGCATTGACTTTTAAAACAATAGAGTTGAAATAATGAAAGAGCACTATTGAACTCTGTAATAAACTTTTGTTTATTGTAGCTAGAAAGAAATTCTACAATCCTATTGTTTGGAATTAAGTAAGGAAGCATCACTAGAGAAATCTGGTTTATTATAATTATAAAAGCAATTATCATGAGAAGCAGATGTTTTGAGAAAGATGGAAAAAAAACAGAGCTAAGTTTTAATGAGAGCTATTGTTGTGGTTAAATAGTGCATACCTTCAGCAAAATATGTGTTTACAGTTGGAGATTCTAAAACCATACGTTGTGGTGTGGGTACAGTTCAAAGAGTCTTTTTATTACCAATTTAAGTAATGTTTGAAAAATAAGAATTTCAAGTGTCTTCCCTGAAGGAAGAAATTGTTCAGTGAGGATTGCCACGGTTATTCCCTACTGTACTGTGCGTGCTACATTTCACAGGAATGGGTTTTTGAGAGGAACTGACCTTCAATATCCCACATTGCTGAAATGAGGGATGTGTTTTTGAGATGGAGGAAAAATGCAGAGAAGCACCACTTAGCATTTCTGTGTGTATGTCCTGTTTATTGTATCTGTAACTCTTTCATAATGTATGTAATGTCCAAGAAGAGGATGATGATGTTGCTGCCCAACTCCAGTTAAAGTTAAAAGCAATCATTAGTCACAATGAGCCTTTGGGTGCAAGGAGCAAGTTTCTCCCTTAGGACAGCTTATGTCATAGTCCTGGTTTTTCCTTTGGGAGGCAGATTCCCTATTACAGCCTTGCCATTGCAACCTGTATGATGATACATGACAATGTATTACTGTTGTGTTCGAGCTCTTTGTGTGTGTTTTGGCAAATAGGAAAGAGAAAAAACAAGTTTGTCAGCTTGTTGTGGCTTTTACTGAAAAGAAGCTTTATTTAGCATAGAATAATAGAAAAATACTTGAGAATATATGGCTTTAAAATACCATCTAACCTTAGGCACCTAGAGAAGAGAGAATGTAAGGATAACGTTTTTACAATTTTCTATATGTATAAAATAGAGCGGGGCACTGTTAAGACTAGAAATCAGTGCTAAAGAGCATGAGATGACTGAAAAAGACAAATTTTAAATATTCTAAATGGACAAAAGATAATTGTTATTGACTAATGAAACCGCTACATGAGAGCAGTCTGAACTTCTAAGGTAATAATTCTTTGCCTTTGCAAGTGAAAATAGGCTTTTTCTTTTTAATTATATATTGCTTCTGAGAAGAAATTGAAATATTTCACTTATGGATTGCCAAAGCAATATGCTAGTTCTTTCTCTTGCCATTATTGCTCTTTCTTCAACAGTGGTTACTATATATAGTAGAGAACACAGTTTTACAAAAAGGAAGAGGTAAGTGTATTAAACTGAGGGTCATGTAATGTTTCAGTGACTTTTACTCCTCTAAAATCTGGGATTAAGTTCAATGGATTTTGTGGAACTGAGCTCCAAATAGTTTACGAATCAATGTTATGTTACCATATTAGTGCAGATATTATGGATTTGCATTTGTTCTGGATTAGGTGTGCAAASTTGTGCAAAATAAGGGAGGAAACTTTTTATTTGGTTTGAAAAATCACCCCTTTCTTCTTCTGAAACCCCTGGTTCTCTGTTCCCGGTTGGCAACCGAAGTTCCCGGTTTGCAACTGAATTGATTACAGAAGTTTATCCATTGTCTGCACTATGCTTCAGACAGCATTTTGACTTGTTAGTTTTATGAAGTGGGTGTTCTTGTAACTGTATTATGCAGATTACTTCATTTACCACTGAGTTTTGGCTCTTTTGACCTGGAGGATGCTAGAGAGTAATATTGCCAATGATGCCGAAAGCAGTTCAGGAATAGCCCAAATGTTTTGTTACGTGAAGGGAACATCTGGTCTGGAATATTCTAGTTACTTAAGTGGGGAGAGGGGAGGAGGAACAACCTCTTTTCCACCAGCTCTGTATGGGATGCCTGTTAAACAGGACCCCAATACTGTGTCCTTGCTATATGCACGCTCAGCCAYGCTTTGCTTGGGGAACACTCGTGTTGGGCCTAGACTAGCTCAGCCTTGGGCCGCGGCTGACAGTCACCCAGCCCCTGTGGTGCAGACATACGGATGCTGACAAATCCTGGCAGCATTTTYTTTATGAGATTTGATGAGATAACAGCGTGAGTTAATATGGCTGTAGCATGCAGATGACACACTACATTAATCAAACTGCAGTTTACAGGCCTTGATTTGCTCACTTAAAAATGAAATGCCTCTGTAAAAATAATAAAAAAAAAACCCTCCATGTTCTGTCCATAGGATTTATTCATACAAAATCCAGCAAATTTTACCTTTATAGGAAGTCACAATTCAGCCATGACATCCATCATGGCAGAAAGGCGACTGCAGCCATCACAAATGACAGTTCCCTCTGAGCTGGATGGCAGTTTGAGGAAGCACCGATACCTGCTCAGAGGCTGATTTAGAGTTAACAGGGGGACAATTTTACTATGCTACAGTACATAAACACTCTGTACTGACAGCATTTTATAACTGGTCTCAATGCTGGTAAATATGTTTTATGGAATCTCTGTTTGTAATGCTGCTATGTGCTGATAAGGCACGAGAGTTCAGTTTTGGTTTGGTTTAGTTTGTTTTGCCACTTTAATATGATTCAGAATAAAGCTGATAAGGTCTCTTAAGAAACAGCGACTACACTTAGCTCTTAGCTCTTGAGAGCTCTTAGGTAGCTCTCAATGATGGAAATTAGTCTACTGTCTGTGGTAAAGTTTTTCCACACTTTGAATATAATTTCAAGGCCATAGCCATGCTTTACATGGTTTTAGAGATGTAAAATCGAATCAAATTAAATAAGCATCAAACTGTCTTTCCTGAGAAATATTACTTGGTTTATTTTTAGCCTGTATTAAAAAAGAAAAACACAGTATATTTCGCATTACACTTTTACATCCAGGAACAGCAAAAATATGGTCTGATAAAGCTAACTCTGTGTTCTGTGGTCTGTGTCCAAAGAGACTCTTGCTGACTTTGAAGTGCGGGGCCAGGGCCCAGGGAGGTTCCCAGGCTCCTTCACTAGGAATTCTGGTTTAAAATGTCATGAGCCTTGAGACCCTCCATTTGGTTTCTTTTGACTTTTTGTACCATGCACACTAGGGCTACGTGAATCTTTTGCTTAAAGTCCAGGCCAATAATCCTATTATCCTCCTTTCCCCTCCGAGGGGGAACCTCCCGAGGGTTTTGCCTGGGAGCCCAGGGTGGGACTGCGGCGAAGCGGCTTTCCCTCACTCGGCTCCGGATGCGGGAGACAAGGAAGAGMCCTGGAAAAGGGAGCTGTTCATAGCATTTTCATACTCTCCTGCTATAGATCTCTCTCAGCAAGTTATCCATTTTACAACAAGCTTAATTTTGCTTAAGGCATTTTTTGGCTGGGGCAGGACAACCTTTACTCCAGTGCAGGCACCTGGTTTCTGGTCTGCTTGGACCTGTGTCTGAGACACCTTTGCAAAGCCCTAATGCTTGCTTATCTCTTGGGAGCTGTCTTGGTGGAGCAACTTCTTGGCTAGGTTAGGGGCAAGAAACCTAATATAGATGGTCTTGATTCTTCTCTCTCAATGCGGTAATGTCTAAGTTTCTGTGTTGCATTAAAAGCATTAGTTTATGTTCCATCTCTTCACCGCTTCATTGGAGTGAAATGGAAGCATTTGGCTTGCTRCGTTCAGCTGTCTGTTACAAAAGGTGGGAAAGCTGAAAAAATAAGGCATATATGTATGGGCATCTTTATGAAGCCGTTTGGTGCATATCAATATTAAAACTTTTCCAGATAGGGTCTGAAGAAAATCCTTCAATGGTTCTCACAAACCAGGCATGCTCGTATTTCAACAATGTTCCTTTAAATGGAGCTGATATATCACTGTAGGGTCTCTCCCTCCTCCCCCCCAAATATTCCTGCTCCTGTGTAATGATGCTATAAATTCACCCAGGAGCTTGTTACAGTTAATAACCTGTAAAGGGCAAAGGTATTTGAACAACACACATTAAATTAGACCCATATCAATTACTAATAGTGTAAGTTATTCCTCTGATTGTCCTCCAAAGAAATGTCATTTTATGAAGGAAAAAAAAAAAAAAAAAAGAGGTCAGCTTATTTTCTACATGCTTAATTTTAACAGCCAGTGACTTCTTTGTGAATAAATAACATGCCTTGTTCAGAAGACAAGCATCGACTCTGAACAATTATCAGAGACATTAGGAGACAATGCTAATGTGTTGCATGCCTCAAAGGCTGCAGCTGCCAGAAATTCACRGCAATCAATCAACATTTTTTTTATCTGCTGCTTTTCCTATATTAACAACAGACTGGGAGTTGTAATTATGATCCTGACTGCCCTTACTCCTTTGGGTGAATTTGCTGGGTATATTGATTCACTTAATTTTCCTTTGTGACCCTTTCTTATATACGTACATTTTCAGAAGCAAAGAACCTTGTTTCCCTTTTCCCTTTCCCTCTCTTTTTATTTTTGTAGAGTGCCTAAAAAGAGATGTTTTTCAGACAATTTACCATGGTTCTTTGCATTTCCTTATGCATTTCATTAGGCTTACCTTTTCTGCTGGTGTAATCTATACATTAGCAAGCTGAACAATATAGCTGCACTTAGATGAAGCCTTTGCCTTTCGTATCCTGCCAAGACATCCTCGGTTCCTGCGGGAGCCCTGGCTGGTGATGGTGCTGCCGTCCCCAGACCTGAATCACTGCGGTTTATTGGAATGAACCTCTGTGCCAGCGAGAGGCCTTTGGTAAAGCCTTGCATGTGGCGTGAGTTACTTCCAAGCTCTTGCAGCCGGAGCTGGTGGGGTTTGCRGGTCAAGGTTTAGCAGCAAGCATAAGAACCTGTGTTAGTGCAAGTTCCCCTATGTGCATTAAACTCCATTTAAAAGGCTTCGGTTTCCCTTCCCATCTCTCTCCCTTGACCTTCACGCAGAACAGACTGCAATAAAAGCTGTTTTCATAAGCAACAAAGGAAGTGCAGCATAGGTACTGCAACCATAACATAAGACTACCTGTGGGGTTATGAAAAGGGGGATGTTGCTTCTTTAGTTATAGCCATGAATCTCTCCTCCGCTAATAAGCAGCGGTGTCCCCGTCCCGCTGCTGCGGGGGCAAAGCCAGAGCGGAGGTGCCAGCCAGGGCTGGGCGCACACGCTGGTAACGTGCTCGCCTTTTCTCATGCCAGCTACAAAGGGAATCTCAGAGAAAAAATGGGAATTACAAAATGCATCTTCATACTTTTGCCTTGTTTTTCTTTCTTCCTCTTCCTTCCCCCTCACCCCTGCCAACTGCTGCGCCTACAATTCATTTCAAAATGAGATTCTTGGGAAAAGGGCTCTCTGCTTTCATGATGAATAAACCAACGAGGCCTGTGGATCTCCTGCTGCTCCTCTCCAGGATTTGGATATCGAAGAACTAACAGAGTGGATAAATAAATATTCTTCCTTTAAACTGGCTGCATGCGGCTGCCTCCTTGCTCTTCCTCTTGTTTCAAGTGATATTTTGACTAARAAAGGCCCTAATGTCCCTTGTTTATGCAAGGAGGGAGACTGGAATGAAGGATCAGTAGGATGAGGCAGAGCGAGACCTCTCCTATTGTGTTGGTCTTGCACATTATGAAGTGTGGAATGGAGGATTAAAACAAAACRGAAATAAAAAGCAACCTGCAGATAAAGAGAGAGTGAAATAGCTTGGTTACCAATGGAAGCTGTGTTGCTGAAATTATGTCCTGAAATGCAGTATTTTTGTTATGGTATCCCTGTCAGATTGTTACTTCTCAGTCCTAGCAAATGTGGATAAAATATACTTACACATATGTTTGTGGAYTGAAAAAATAAAATCAAGCTATTTTAACAGCTTTTAATTATTAGTTCATCAGTAGAGCTTTTGTGTGGATGGAGGCAAGTCTGGCCCATTGAAAAGAGAGGTCTATAAACAGGAGTAGTAGATGTGACGTGTGAAAAGTAATTTGTTCACCTAAGCTTTGATCAGGCTTTAGCAACTGTCCTACTTGCTGGGCAGCTTGCTTTGAGGATGATGTGGACCAAGGACCACAGAAAAACTTGAGAATAATCTTAGTTCTGAACATTTGGTGAGAAGTYTGAAAGAAAGTAAAGAAGATTAATGGAGTAGCATGATGAGTCTTTGGTATTAAAACAAAAAAATCTAGCCTGTGTTATGCTGGTAGGAAACCATAGTGTAAGAGTGCAGCAGCAGGAGGGATTTAGGCTGGTCAGGACTCATGTAGGTCTCCAGCAGAGGTGAACAACAGGCACTACTGCTGTTAGTGTTACTATATTTCACAGTATTATTGCTGTTATCTAGTTAGCTTCTTTCTAATGCTATTTTAGAAGCTCGAGTGGAGATCTGGGCTGTTTTGGACTGGGCATGTGCCTGGCCTGGAGTCACGGCCACGGCTGCAGAGGCGGAGGTCAGGTCCCGTGATGAGCATCCTCATCCTGCTGTGCYATCATGATACGTATTAATAACTTCCATGGAAATGGAATAATAACTTCCATGAAACACAGTATCACCTAGTGTTTTTAAGTAATGCACTTAATCAGAAGACTTCTGAAGGTGATGGGATGCAGTGGCATAAGCCAGTATCTCACTCGGGTGCTTAAAACTCAATTACTGACTTTTGGCTTAACTTGAGCTATTTTCTCTTCTGCAAAATTGCAGAAAGAGTTGGACTAAGTCGCTAACAGTAAGGAATACATGATTAAAATAGTGTCAACTATTTTAACATTTTGGTTTAACAATTTTGTTTTAAAGCCAAAAAAAAACATTGAGGGGTTATGATTTTTGGAGAGAGAGAGTTTCTTTTCAGATGTCTCCACTGATGAAAGTTAATATACTTCTAAGCACRCGATACTATTTAATATAATATTTCTTAAGTTAAAATTGCTCTTAGGGTTTTTTTATTTAAGGTAACATTCTCTTAATGAGAAAAATCAATGTCTATGCTAACCTATAAGCCTGTGTATTTTAAAGTAATAGAGCTTTTCAAGGTTATGGGTCATGACAACTACTGCTTTTTTTTGGACTAGAATACTCAAAAATTTTCTAGCTATTTGGAAGAGCAGGGACAGTTTATGTGGAGAGGAGAATGAAGCTCGCAGTGTACAAGTAGCTAAGYGAAAGATATGTGAACTGACAGCCTTAATGCATTCCCTCTTAATTTGACTAAATTTCAGAGGGTAGGCAGCATGGTAAGTGTGGGTCTTCAGGAAAGAAAATGGAAAGTTTGTAACTGTTTGTGCAGCAACTATGTGCCTCTATTTGCCTGCCATTTCATTTAGCACTAAAACTTTACAGTTTACATATACTTGGTTTTAAGAATATATATAAAGGCAGGATTTAGCATCTTCTTCTAAACCCTTACCTGCAGTGAAGAAGGTGTCTGGAGTTGTAAAGCAGTTTTATGTAAAAATGCTAAGAGAAAATTTAGAAAAGAAATCAAAAAGAACTTCTTGGTCTACATTTCTTTAGGGAGGGTTGACTTTTTTTTTTACTTTTATTTTTAAACTTTTTTTTGATGGATACAGAATTTTGCTCGTCTCTGAGTGATTTCTAAACTATTTTTGAGATGAATATTTTTACTCATTTCTTTTCTGAAATGTCTTTGTTACAATCAGCAAAGTAAAATTTTGAGTTGTGAAATACAAACTTAGTTTTTTACAAGATAGAATGTATGAATTGAATATGTTCAGAATGCAAAGGTCTTATRTTAATAGTGTTGATATCAAATATTATGACTATAAAATGCAAAAAAAATCAAAGTTAAAGTTAACATGCTCCAACTGCAAATATTGTCTAATGATATTTTAAAATTGGATTAATTGATACTACAGAGATGAAAGAAGAAGAAACAAAAAATCGACATAGAGAAATATGTGTGCTCTGTTCTAGTAATAAAATAATAGTGTAGTGCTATCAATTTTATATGCCATCTGAGCCTTCTCACTTTTATATGGTAGTAATTCAACCTAACCTGTACTTTCTGCATTCATCAATATAAGAAGAATCCAGTGAATGAGTACCTATTATATGTAGGATCTATGGCCTAGGGACAGTTTTATTTTACTCATAAATTTTAATATCTATTCTCTGCTACAGAGAAAATAATGAGCCTGTAGTGGCTTTGTCACTCATTACAAAGAACTCCTTCAAAGTCATAAAAAGGAGTTCTGATTAATTGGAATTGACCCRTGAATCTGAGACTGGGCTGTTTCTCATTTTCTGGTCACATGCCAAAGAGGCATTGGACAGTATTAGCTTTTTGTTTACATTTGGCCAAAAAAAAAAAAAAAAAGCATTCTTTCCATTCATCTCAATTTCTCGATACCATTTTTTATAAAAAGAAGGGTAAAATTACTTTTATCCCTTATGCAGCAAAGTTCAGTTATATTTTTGTTCTTAAATGAAACATTGTCATCTTTAGCTAATCCTCCATCCTGAATTCTGCCTAATCGTGTTCTTAGGATCATTAGCAAACAAACTGAGCAGTTCTTGTGGATTTTGGCGCAGCTTTGTTGCCTAACGGATGCCTCTGAAAAAAAATTAACCATAATTTTCAAATGATTATTTGCAGAAGATATTTGTGGTCTCTAGATCCAGTGGGAGCATGCCTTGGCATGCTAACCCAGCCTGCAGGATCATCTGCATGGAGTCTGTGAATATGCGTTCACTGCACTCTAAAATAAACACATTCCTCTCTAGGTATAAGACATCTACTGCCCTAGCTCAACTGAATAGTCAATACTTAAGAACCTCCCCAGACCCTGCCATTTATTTCAGTTCTTCTTATTTGGTTCATCAGTTTTGAAACACTGATCGTATTCCATTTCAAATTTAAAATAAATTTAAGATCAAGATATGATGAGCTTAACATTTATCTTTATAGTAAACATATATATATATTGATTTTGGAAATTAGTTCCCAAACTACAAAATAATTTGTTTCAAATAGCAATTTTGTTTCCAGAATGAACTGCTAGGTGAAATGCTAGGTAGCAGAGAAGGTCCTTGCAACACTTTGAACATTTACCAATCTCTCTCTCTTTGCTGCTGTTGGCTATAGACACAGCTGAGTGATCATTGTGCTCTTTTGAAAGGATTTTAATGCTATGTTTGAATTAGGTTGTATAACCTTCAGTGCAAAATTGCAACAAAAGGCAACATATTTATATGCTGAATATTTCTCCCTAATGACTGCTTTTACGGAGAAGTTGGCTCCTTTCAGACAAGGGTACATTACTYTGCTGCTATTTGTGCTTTTGGAATGGAACTATTTTCACGTTAACGTAACGAATGTAGTAGTTTTGCCATTGGTTTCTGGTAGGGCTAGGACTTTTTTCTTGAGATTGTAATTTTATCCCAAACAGTCTCATCAGTCCTTCACGTATATTTTTTCTTCTCTAATTTCCCTCCTAAGGACAATTTTGCCTCCAAAGTAATCAGAATTTCAGACAGTATTTCAGACATCACTTATATCTGCAAAATGTTCAAGCAAGGCAGATCAGACTTCAGAATATTTCAGAATATTTCAGAATATTTAAGGTTGGAAGGGACCTCTACAGATCATCTAGTCCAACCTTCCTGCTCAAGCAGGCACACCTAGAGCATGTGGCACAGGGTGGCATCCAGGCGGGTTTTGAAGACCTCCAGAGTAGGAGACTCCACAACCTCCCTGGGCAGCCTGTTCCACTGCTCTGTTACCCTAACAGTAAAGAAGTTGCTCCTCACCTGGAGACGGAACTTCTTATGCTTCAGACTTGACTGCAATGTTGCAGACCGGTGGTGTTGTAGTTTTATTCTTTTATGTTCTAGCATTACAAATGTTTGTTTTCCCTTTTACTTCATCATATTATGCTGCTGGCCAGGAATTGTGAACATGCATTTTAAACATACTGCTCTAAGATCAGATAGAAACACTCCAGCACAACAAAGTGGATCAATACAAGCTTTTAGGGGCTATATATAACCAAATGTCTGGAGGTAAAAGCCCTCATTTCTGTTCACTTACTGGTAGAATAGGAGACTAGACTTGTGTCTTTCAGGTTGGTGTAAATTACAATCAGACAAAATAGGTAATAGATTATTGAAAAATTAGGGTAGGGCAAGATTAGCAGATTTTTTTTCTTCTTTTTTCTTTTCCTTCTTTTCCCCCCCCAAAATAGTGTTACTTGAAGTTTCCAAAGAACATTAAAAGCACTGCAGAACTGCTGTCAAGCTGTTAAACAGCCTTTCATTGCACACATTCATGCAACTGAACGTGTGTAAAATACAAAGACTTTTAATAAACAGCCTCTTCAATGACCTAAAGATGTTTGCTTTACACCACCTGAAGCGTACCCACTGTAGCCTTTTACAGCTGCTGTAATGAATATCCTTTTATGATTTTTTCGCTTTCTCCTTATTGTAACTTTTACATGTGTTTTTATATTATCTCTTTTCCCATCTTCTAGCATTTTAGTACACTTCTCAAAAAGATCCTAAGACCTTTTATGAGAATTTGGGATTTGAATGAAAACAAGCATGAGCTTATCTGTCTCCATTAGTTTAAAACCATTTTTTTTTATTCCATCACTATTGGAAATACAGGACTAATTAAGTAGTTCAGACTACTTTTTCTGCAACCTGCGACTTTGAGCTATTAAAAATAAAAAAGGAAAAAAAAGCGCTATTCCAGTTAAAAAAGAAAAAAAAAAGCTATTCCAGTACCAAATTTATGCATGATATTTGAAATCTTTTGGGAAAGGAAGAAGGAAAGGAATAACTCACTTCTGTCCTCTGGAGGTTATTTTTGCTTATTGCTGGGGGAGACTTGAACCCAGATGACATGATTGCAGTTTCCAAAAGGCTCTGTAGTCCAGAAGGGGATGATTTGTCCTTTGGGAGTGTCACAGATGTACCTGATGAGTTATCAAGTGTCACAGATGTACCTGAGTAACCCTACAAATGAGTTCTAATTCAAGCAGAGCAAAGGCCGAATCACCTATTTCATAATTCTTTTGGAAGACTACATTAAATCAGTTCCTCACTAATTTTTCAGTGGTGAATATGGACTTCTTCCCTGCCTCTGCCCTTCTCATAGCTTAGTTTATGAGAGTAAACATTTAAGGAAGAGATTTCTCTTGAGCTTGCTCCTATGATTAAAATATTTTATTGAAACATTTTACAGGTAAGCTGATGGCATGACCAATAAGGACTGTAGGAATATGGAGGGAGACTTCCATAGTACAGCAGAATTGTAAGTCATTTAAAATATATATTTATATATCCCTTTCTTTTAGGGCAAACTGAGCTGTGTGGTGGAAACTAGGAGAGCTGAGAATAGAGTCAAGTCTCTCTTCAGGAAATGAGTTACTGCCAGAGGAGGTAGAAGASAAATTAATGTACATATAGTACATTATACACATAATGTATACCTAGTTGCACAGCTGGAGTGAGCTCTATGCCTTAAGAAAGACAGGAAGGGGATAAACGAGACTTGGGTGGTTAGGAGGTTGTTCCATTACCTGCAGGAAAACCCACTGCATTTATGCAGATGCTCYAAACCGGGATGTTCCTCCTGCAGCACACAGCAGTGACAGGTTTGTTTTCAAACCACACATCCAACTTCTGCCATAGCCAAGGTCTGCACTTGATAGGGGGTTATTGAAATGGAGGGTAAAAGGTTTCAATATGCAAACTCACAATGTAGAATTGCCATTCATTGCATTTACTGTTGGGATTGGACTTGCGTCTCACTTCCTAAAACTGCAGTGTTTATCCTGGTGGTTCTGTTGATAACTTTCCTAGCCCACCAGCTGGATGATGAGACACAGACTAAGAAGGCAGGTTTCAAAATGAACCATTTGGTTGTACCTATTTACTGTTCTTAACTTTTCTCAAATACACCTAATTAGTTGGCAAGATATTGTTTTTCTTAAAGAAGTTGCTCTAGTTTGAGCTAATGAGGATATAATTACTCCATTTTGTGCTTAATTAGACTCTCAGACAGCTTCTTTCAAGCTCAGGTTATCTCCCGGATCTGTATTTTCTATGATCTCTGGGCTCAACTGGAAGCCCAGGTAAAGCAAGAGGGGCTCTAAACTCAAAAGTGCTGCTATTTTTAAGCTCATTAACTAACTGTTCAGGAACTCTGCTCTTGCACGGTTCACTTCTTCCAGAACATAGGAATGAGAACCATATGGTGGCGAATCACTGTGCTTGCATTTCTCAAGTTGCTCCATTATTTCCTTTGTAAAGTATTCAATCTCTGTTAAGGCCACACTGCGAATTCTTATGAAAAGTGCTCTTGGAATAGAAATTTCCTCATTATCCCTTATGATAAAAACACGTACTAAAAAATCATTTAATTTCACTGCTGTCTTGTCATTTTTTTTTAATTCCTTACAGATCCCTAAGCCAAGAAGGGCTCAGAATTGCTCATGCATTCACCTTGATATTAATGCAGTTCCAAGAATACAGAAATCTCGGAGCCACAGTGTGAGGCTGACTTTAAAATATTAATGGTTATATGCTAAATATGGACTATAGAAAGGAAGCAATTTCAAACATATTTTGTGTATCTATGAAAAAATAAGCAAACAAAAATACCTCCATGCCTGTAAACAGCTGAGGTTTGAGAACCTCTTCAGGGTGACTTCAGCGGAATTACATTAACAATGTATTTGTCTCAAAACCAGCGATGGGGCTTTGTGTGGCTTTGATGCTAGATACAGATTCCTGTGATGTTACTCGTCATGAAGCTCTTTTTCTTCAGTACTGACTCAAAAAGATTACTAATACTCTGTTTCCCTTSCAATTATTTCTTAACTCACAAGAGTCTTATTAAGACTATATTTCTATATGTTGAATTAAATGGCAGCTCATGTAAGTTTTTTAATAGGGCTGAAATGCACAAACACTTTATGTACCTTGATATTCTATAGAGTGCTCAGGTATATATTGAAAAAGATATTTTTCTATTCCATTTTTTGATGCTTAGTGAGTATACGTGTAAGATAACTTTCAGCTCTTATCACTGCTGTTCCAATAACTCTTTGGAAGAGAGATGCAACAGCAAGTAAACCTATTCTGGGCTAAGTGGCATGCTAACTTTAGAGGAGTCTGTTTTTCTGTATTGTGGCAAGCTGAGGGAGAGGTTAGAAGTACCTGGTATATTTTTATAATTTTTCTGTTGACTAATCACTGGTATCTTGCCTTCTTAGCTATCTTTTTTAAGGTGCARGTCAAATGGCTGGTTGTATTTGCAACTTGTGTTATTCACGAGCAACACTGGCAGTGATCGAGGTTTTGTCTACCTTTAGGATTAGGTTTTATAGCATGAGGACATTTGGCAGAGCAGGAGGATATATCCCTCAGAAATAGGACCTTTGTACCTTATTTATTTGGAACAAAACCCAGCACTTTGGGCTGTCCCCTGGGAGCAYGGTAGCTGCACTGAGTTTTGTTGGAGGGAGGTTTGTTTGACAGGTACATGGGGGTTGTGGGAGGGCTCAGCACTGTCTGGCCGTGTGTGCCCCTGTGCTGCTCAGCACAGCTCGAGTCTGCACCACCTCCAGTTGCTTATTCGTGGCCTCTAAATGAAGATACTTTCATGATGCAAAGCAGTGCACCCTTTGTCAGAAAAGATCTGCTGTCAAGCTAAGCCTTTGGGCAGACACAATAGCTATGGCACAATTTCTGTTCCCTCGGACTCTGAACAGATGTTTTCCACTAAAATGTGAGGAGACAGCACCCAGGGGCAGTGGCCTGGGGCGCTTGGCTGACCSATGGGTGAAGGGGTGAAGGTTTCTTTGTGTGCTCCTCCCTGAGCAGAACGACCACCCACCTGGGGCTCTGCAGACAGCGGAGATCCTGGRTTTATTGTGAGGAACAACTGGAAAATATGTTGACATTGGGATGCTTGGCAGATGCGAGCGTTGTGGGGAGCGCTGMTGAGAGCAGAGCTGGTGAGGAGCAGCCACGTGCGACTGCGTGGCCGGCGTACTGGGCTCTCCGAGGCTCTTGGGCACCTCATTCCTTCTCTTCTACCAGCTCCGCTCTGCAGACCCAGCACCAGGCTCAAACCAGCCAAGTTACACTGTCTTTAACCAGTATCAAGGCTCTGCTSGTCGCACGTGCCTGCTCGCCCCGGGGACCGCGTTCCTTCACGAGGACCTACACGAGCCCTGTGTATTTTTCTCCCTGCGCCCCAGGAGCCGGGAGAAGGATGCAGCTTTATGTTCTCCCCTGGCATAGCCCTGCGCGAGAGAGAGACCTTAATGTTTGGAAGGAGTGGGCAGAAACTTTCACTGCCTAATGATAAATGCAGGTATCAAATTTTAGTATTAAAGTGGCATACTTGAATCTCTGAAGAGCTCACATCATGTTGAAAGAAAATGGCTTGCTCCTTCTCACTGAGTCCTTTTCTTTTATATCAAAATGAATAACCATTCGTATGATTAACTGAGCTTGAGATTTAAATGTACAGACACTTACTTAAATAGGGGCCTGAGGTTCACCCAGATAGGCTGACACATAAAATAGCAGGAAATTATGCCAATTCTAGACTGCCCATACTCTAATTGCATCTGCTGTACGTTCAGTGTGACAAATCTCCAATCCCTGACAGAATATCACTTTCCCAGACAGCTTTTTACTGCCAGCTAATGCAATGTGTAATTCCACCTGCCTGGGGTCTATTCTTCGGGYTTTATATCCCCGGCAAGTGGTGGAGAGATGCTGCAACGCTGCAGATGTCCAAAAATGCATGCAGATCTCTGGGCGGACTGTCTAGCAACAGCTGATGGAGACTAATGGCACCCAACTATTTATACACCCGCCTATTATTTCTAATTTGCTGATTTTAGCAGCAGAGAAAAACTCATTTCACTGGCTGCCGGGGGCTTTGAAATCTCGAAACTTGCTCACCACTGCTGCAGTTCTTAACCTAATCAGCAATGCCCGAAATTCAAACAAAGGCTCGAAATGAAAAGGTTTTTAACCAGACGTACTCGTCACGTCACTTATCTTAAAGCTAATTTAGTTACATAAAGAAAGAATTTCAGATGGAATTGCCTGAAAGGAAATTTATGAAGCTGTTGAAGTAAAATGTTTTTTTTTTTTACAGTTAACTTGTACTTTTTCTTTGTTAGAAGTCCAAAAATCAACTTTTTTAGTATCCTTAGGTAAATTCTGTATGTAAGATATGAAAGTAAATGCTAAATTTAGGTTGTCCCCCTAAAAAAAAATTAATCCTGAACTATTTTTAGCCATTCAGATCATTTTCTACTCAGTGTGACTCTCTACATTTTTCTTCAACTCTYCATACTGTACTTAGATTTTCCCCAAATATATTTAATTTCATTTTTCATACCACTGACAATGTTGTAATCTTCTATTTATTCTCATTAGTGAAGTCCTAATTCTGCCCTTGGKAAAAGGCAAAATTACTATTCCATGTTGTATGGCCCTTTGTGTATGACTTTTAGTGGTTCCAAAGCAAAAATGAAGAAGAAAATCTTCTGAATGAGTCAATGAGCCAGCCTACAGTGTTTAAATTGGGAAAAGCAGTTATGAAGCAAAATTAAACAGAAGAGAATATTGTTTTATGAAACATAGATTTATTGAAGTGTTTCTAAAAGTTCAAGCATATACCAGTGTAGCACATCCTAAAAAGAGGAAGCCAAGCTGTTTCTCCCTGTATGAGAAAGCTGAAATGAAAAATTGGAACTTGGCATGAGGAAACCCTGGCAGTTCTGAACTCTGTGTATTATTTTATAATTCTGTCTTGAGCCTTGTTTGGCATGAGGTTGGGCTAATGCAAAGCTTTTGTTAGTGCTGCTGTTACGCTATTGTAAGAATACTAAATAAACAAGCAAGCTTCAAAGAAATATAGCAGATACTTGTATGCAAATTGAAACCAAACGAACCTTCGTGCCTTTGTTTTATGCATGCTGGGTGGTCCGGGTAATTGGWAGGGAACAAAGTAGAGCTTCATTTGGTGCTTTCCTGTGGTCCCTTTCAGCCTCTCACCATTTGCGTGTCTTATGTAYGTTTAGCAATTCCACTCCTAATCCGCTCAGATGAGAACAAATTGTACCTAACACTTATTCTTCCACCTCTTTTCCTTGAGCAGATGCTTTATCCAGCACTTGTACACAAGGCATGCATGTGTAGATACGTTTCAGAAAGCTTATGTAATTCGGTTGCATGGTTTGAGTATTTTTCCTTTAGGGKTATGCCTGTGGACTAATAAGCAAACAGCTTTAATTAGAAATCATGTAGTATTATTTCAGTAAATGTCACAGGGAATTAAAATGAATTAGGAATAGTCTGATAAATTAGTAATATAGAAGGAGAAATACCTTTGAAAGCCTGRGGAGGCTGCTTATACAGCAGGGAGTACCATTTGGATAAGGTTTCTGGCTAATACTCAGCTTATTCTAATTTCTTTTTCTAGTAGCCTTTGAAACTTCCTTTTACATGTCTATCATTGAGAAAGTGTTATCTAGTATTTCCAAATGTGGGAGCGGAGGTTTGCATTAGGCACTAATGCAAATGTTACACGAATTTGTGAGGAAAAACAGAGCTTACATAATCGGAGAGTGAATAASGTTGGATTTCTGTGATGAGAAGCTTGCTCACCGGCTCCGAGTGTGGATAGCGTGGGAGGTGAGCCAGCCGATTGGGACAGTGTCCAGCATCATGAGGCAGGTGGGGAACTTCACTCTTAGTCGATCCTAAAACCCCTTAGTCAAACCTAAAACCCCTTTTAAAGGACTTGCCCCAGCCAGCAGGTAACAGAGCACCTCAGAAATAAACAGCCTCTTTCTGTTCTTTTTCTTTTATAGCTTCAGAGACAGGCGAGCAGGTACGTAAGAGGCTGCCTGTGTGTGAAGGTGCTTTGATGCTATTGAAATCCTCAATTTAAGTGGCTTTAAGTCCCCAAGTGCAACTTGTACATTTTAGGAATAATTCTGCTTTGTTTTTCCTTCCCCTGGGGCATTAAGCTAATGCTTTTGAATGTTTAGGGTCAAAAGCAGAGCAAAACACGCTTAGAAGTCATTATATTAGATATTTGATATCAGTAGCTATAAGATTCTCATTGATTAGAGTTGCCAGTGGATGCATGCTGTATCTTGCATCCACTCATACCTTTCTTCTACCTTTCTTCTATACGCTGCATACATTAGTAGGTTTTTTTTTCCCCTCACAAATGATAAACAAAYGTGAATTGCCTTTCTGATGGTCAGAGAACTTGGATTCATGCCCCATCAGATGACAAAACGTTGTCAAGTGTCCTGAGAAATAGTAGACTTCATKAGCAGTGGTTCAGAGAAACTGGGAGTTTTCTGTCTGGGACCACATGCTCGCAGTTTCTCTAATGTTAGAAATTACAGCTMATAAAATTACAGGAAAACTATTTAAATATTTTTTTTCCAAATAAAATGAAAACTAATATACATTGTCCATGTATTGCATTCAGCCCAGTTTGCTTGTTCCCTTTATGCAGGTGGTTGATCTTGACTGGATGTGACTGATCTTCCACCCTTCTTTTGTGTTGGACACAGCACACACTGCCAACATACTGCTCAGTATCGCTGTCGATATCAACACATTGGAACTTGAATCTGGGGTCTGTTGCTTTTTGTCAGCTAAATAGAGGGTGGGGGGAAAATGTGCAGTGGAGGGTGACTTGAGATGGACTGTGTGATACCTGCCTGTTGAGCGTCATCCAAAAATACATGACTAGATAAGAGATCTAGGTTAAACACCTTGCTAGCAGTGACCTTCAGAGGTGCTTGCTGCCAGCAGGAGAGTCAAGGGCATCTTCCCTTGTGCACAGCCTTGGTGGAGCAGGTGCTAATGAGCTCCAATCCTCCTGATCAGAGGCTTGGGGCCTTTGCTCCAGCTGACCCCTGATTAGGGTGGGAGACACCACCCAATCAGAGTGGCGAAGAGGCTGTATAAGAGCCAGAACCAGAACCAGCTCCCTCTTTGTGCAGAAGGGTGCAAGAAGGCTGTTCTGGTCCGTGCCAGTATAYGATTCCTCAAGGTGGTTGTGATCTGCTGCAGACTTGGTTCTCCAGCAGCTGCTGAAGTCCCTGAAGGTGAAGTGTAAGGAGCCTCCACCCAACAGACCTTCTGTCAGCAGATACAGCTCTGCAGAGCCTCCTTTGTATGAGAAAGACYGAGAGTGCTGGACCTGTTCAAGGTAGGAAGGCTGAGGGGGGGATCTTACCCATGTATCTAAATCCTTGAAGGGAGGGTGGAAAGGGGTTGGGGCAAGACCCTTCTCAGGGGTGCTAGCAATAGGACAAGAGACAACACGGGTGTCCTCTGAACATTAGGAAAAAAATATCTTTACTGGAAGGGTAGACTGTGTGCTGGAACAGGTGGCCTGTGGAGCCTCCTTCCATGGAGCAATTAAAAAAACATGTGGACAAGTCCCAAGCCATGTGCTGTAGGTGACCCAGCTTGAGCAGGGCGTTGGACTAGAGGTCTCTTCCAACCCCAACCATTCTGTGCTCAAGATTCACCCTACAAAATAAGTATTCAGGCTACACTGGCAAGCATTTCATCAAAACAAACAAACAACAACAAAAAAAAACACTGTTGAGGAAGGGAGATATATTGGAGAGCTGACAGATTCCTGAGCAAACTGAGTAACAGAGGGCAGAATTGGGCCCCATTTGGAAAAGTGCAATTAAGCTCCACTTTTATTTTCATAATATTTCTGATACATTTAATATTATTGATGACTGACATATCAACATTATTTACAAACTTTTCAAAGCATCTTTGCAAAAAATGTATGGGATATTAAGTGGTGTTAAGTTGCAGCAGAATGCAAATTAGTATTCTCCTCTCTAGTGGTTTTACAAGGCTTTCATCATTTGTGAATTATGAAAATTAGATTTTATTCAGGGTCATGAAAACTACAGGTTAATCTATTAAAAGTATGCACAGTTTTCAAAGGCAATGTGTGATTGAAATTTTYTTAATTAATGATTGGGAGTTACACATTATTTCAACTGAGTAGTTATTTTGAATGCAAGGTCCATATTCCTGAGTTATTTGATGGTAACTTACATAGTGTTTCTTTTTATGTTATTTCTTCTTGAACAAAGAAATGATCTCAGATGAAAAGTTTGTGTGTAGGTCAAACAATTTAGTGAATTCTGGACTTGTATTTTGAATGGAAATTAGGAGGAATCCTTTAGTACTAAGAGCAGAGGTTCTTAGGGTTATAGGCATTGTAGTTAGTACCTAAGGGATGTGCAATGATCCTCACGTTGTTGGATGAGCTTCAGGTGTTTTGTCTCAGGAAACTTAAAGATCTCCATTATCACGAGCACCTGGAACAATTTGAAACACCTGAACATATTCTCAAGTTGGTTGCTCGTATACAAGATATTTGTATTTTGTATTTGTGGGTTTTGTATTTATCTGTTCTTGAATACTCTAATATGGTTTGCTGCTACAGGAAACTGCAGGAGAAAATTTGAGTTTGGGGTGAATTGTTTTATTCTTGTCAGCTTCTGCCAGATATTTGTGTCTGTTTGGATTTGTCTGTGCTGACATGAATATTTGGATTAGATAAATATTTCACATATTTATATAATAACCCGTGCTGTTTTAATATGAGTTGCAATACAGACTTTTTAAAGTCACTTTTTCATTAAACTTCTCTGATGCAAATGTCTTTGCTAAACAATTACCATGGAAGGGTAATGTTTTATGTCTTCAGTTAGAGGATTTTGTATGCTGTTGATGGAATTTTGTGGCACTGCAGGTGTGAACATCTTTAATTGTGCTCCAATTAATGATAAAACAGTGCAGTGAGCAAGACCAAAGCCACTTAATGAACAATAAGACAAACTGAGTAAATCAACCTTTATTTATTTAACTCATTCTTACAAAATTGGTTAGAGCAGTAGTCCTAACTATGATTTTTATCTAGAAGCTAAAATGGTGCAGGTTACAGCTCTGTTTCTGTAGCAAAAGAAGGAAATGTTGCAGCACTCCAGACAATCCTGCAGCCCCTCCTGAGGAGCTGCTGCTTCCTCCATGTGCTCTGGGAACTGGGATTACTGACCATTGCATATATCTAGAAAAGAACTTTCTCAAGCATGACTAGATCTCCATCTGGTCTCTATCATGGGACTCAGTGCACAGCTAGCATTTTATTCATAGTTTGCTTTGCGTATGGGTAGCTGTGGGGTAACCGTTGCATGTTGTGTATAGGTGGATGACTTCAGACAAGGAATATTTTTATTCTTTTCTATTATAAAAGCACTTTAAATGTTGACAAAAGGCGGTGAGTAACAGCTGCTGATATTATTTCATCTTTCTGTGCTCTAGTTCTCTCATCCTGCATATTCCACATCATGATGTAGGGATTCAATATAATTCACATGCTTAATGTAATATTTAGGCTCCTGGGATTTATGACTCTTCCTTCACCACAGACACTTGCTTGCAATGTGATAGAAGTATGAGAGACAGGAGATTCAAAAGTTGTGGTGGATTCTCTATCTCTTTTTTTTTTCTGCATTGTAAAAGTTGGTTCTTCAAAAGGCCTAGACTAAATAGCTCCCACTTCATTAGGTTTCACGCAGGAATAAAGCTTTTTTCATGCAAGTCACTGAAGTCAATGCACTGTAAAATTTGCAGTGATGAAAATCCGCAAACCTTTTCTGACCAAGTTTGGGAAAATCACTTAATGTCTGATATTTYGCTTTGTTTTAGGGAAGAATTGATAAGTGCATCAGTATAGGGGCAAATTAGGACTTTTTAAATTTGAATTTATACTATGTAAATAGTTCTGGAGAAACTAGAGAGATTACGTTTAAAATAAGGTAATTCTCTGTATTAGAAAGGTATAGACCTCAGCTTGGGCTGGAAATGGCACTACCTGGAGGTCGCATTGCGTGGCATGTAATGAAGCGTGCGAGGTCGGGAGGTTTGGGTTGAGTCCSTGACCCACGTGCTCTTGGACTAAGCAATGTTCCTGCTGTCCTTTGGGGCTCGCTGGGAGCTCCCACACCGCTGCAGCCTGTTCCTGGCCTTTCTGGGTACCCCTGAGGTACCAAACCTTGAGCAGCCGCTTGCTGCTCAAGGCACAGGTTTTCTTTTTGCCTTTTATAAGGAGGAAAATCAGCAGAGTAACTATAGAAACAGGCAGGCTTGGCCAGAATAAAAGTGAAGAAGAAAGTACAAGTGAAAATAGTCACATGAACCAATGAACCTGTGTGAAGAAGGGACAAACCAGTTACTCTAATTRTATATAAAAGAAACTAACCTGCAAAGTTTATTTTTCTGAGTGCTCAGCTGGTAAATATCCTTCCTGGATGGCTACTTCTTCTGTAATCAGTAACATTAACGATCATTTGACAGCTTTTTCCATTGTAATTGTCCCTTTTTGGATTGATGAAGATGATTGTGCAGTCTCTAAAGATAGAATAAGGTAGCTGATAATATCCCTGAATTAGTCCATACACTTGTTTGCTTCAATGGTCTGCTAAAGCATAAAACAAGGAGTGTTTCGGGGMTGAACGAAAGGTTTTCATTACAACTGCTTTCAGAGCAAGCAGGAACATCAGTAAGCCTGGCTCTGCGGGCAGGGATCGCGCCGCAGCTGCGCAGGTTTTCCAGCTCCGCAGCCTGTCGTGTGGCTGCAGCAAGATGAGAGGAGCCTCCAGTCACTGGGGCGAACGTACTTCAAGGGAAACTGCCTTTTCTCAGTGTCGTGCTGCTCTGGGAGGACGTTTTTCCTATGATATCTACRTAGGTACAAAAGGGAGAATCCTCTGATAAAGACTTTTTTTTTCTTCCCCCTYTTCATTAAATTTGTCCTCAATCCCACTTTAGAGTGCTGAGCCTGTCGGCATTTAGCACAATTTCAGAGCTTCTTTCTGCCCTCCAAAATTCAAAATCTAAAATGAGAAAAAGCTGAACAAGATACTGCATTGTGGCTTTCTTAATTACTCTCTTTTTTTTTCCCTTTAATATAGAAATAGGAAAATATTTGATCAGAGTGGCCTGAGTTTGTGTGTTTTGGGTGCAAGTGGTTCATTGTTATCAATAAAAATCAGGACTGAGGGTCAACCCAGATCATCTTTTACATCAGGTTCTTATCAGAAGACAGAGAGAGCTGTGTCCRTTTGAGTTCCCTATAGAGACTGGTATTACCCTATAGCTGAATTTTTTTGATTGTTTTCTTGAAGTGAAAAATGATATTTTTCTTTACATGATAAAAGCTCTAGTGAACAAAGTGATGATGAGTTGGACTGTTGTAAATAAGCACGATTATTTTCTGATGAGATTAATGTATTTTTTGCGTCTTATGAATATTTTTTATGGATTATCCAAACAGTGRAGCCATGATTAAATGAGTTTAAATAGGCAGACGACCGTTTCAGGAGATGATACTCAAAAGACAAGCTGAATGTGGAAGGGGCTGACAAGAAGTTATACTCCTGGTGACAAGAAGGTCTCTTGTGGTRTTAAAAAATCAACAGTTGTCAGCAGGGAAGAGCTGGTACATGGTTGGAAAGGTCAATTGTTCAAATTGGTTTTAATTGGAGGCTGATGGGGAGGCAAGGGGTGCCCAGTTCTAGGTCGGGGTCTTTTTCTGTGGATGTGATGTGGGGATGGAGAGTTGCAGACTGAGGCATATGGTTGGATAAAGGATCAAAAGAGCAATCTTTTGATTTTGAGGGAAGTAAATTATGGTTGTATGTTTTTGTTTTAATCACCTTTCTCACATCTTGTTGGAGTATTTGCAAATAAATTAGTTTATTTTAGCCTGAAGAAGTTGCCTTCAAGGTGCTTGGGGCACTCTTGCTGGATCCTGTGTTTCCATGTGTTGCCTTGGGTATCGGAGCATCAGCAGCTGTGGCTCTGGGCTGCACTGGCCCTGCTGGGCTCTCTGGTCTTGCAGGCGTTTGGGCTGACGTGGGTTGTCCTGTGTCACCATTAGCAAAGCCAAGGTCTGTAGCTGAAGGCTGCCGATCCGTGATGATCACAAAGGGCTTTTGGAATAGTGTGGATTGCTTTAATTTAAAGMACATATAGGGCTGGGAAGAAGTGCTGACCTTCAGGTTGTCTGGAAAAACAACAAACGAGCAAAGCCCTGTTCTTTTCCTGAAACAGTGGTTCAAGCTGGAGTAAACTCTCTGAACTGAGAGAAAAGCCAGAGCAAGGGGTGTGCACATGTTTGGCTCTATGCTGGCTTTCCACATGCACAAGCACAGTGTTTGCCTTGTGTTTTTGAATGTTGCTTCAAGATGCTTCTGGTAACCTGAGAGGTTGTGTAGCTCTGAGCTGACGCCAGGTTCTTGGCATCCCTTCCAAAGGCAATCCCTTTAAAACCGGTAAAACAACAGAATCGTGGTARACCTTAAACCATATTGTACTGCTAAAGCATATAGGAAGCTGTAGCGTTACATGGTGTTTTGCCTTTTGAATGCAGAAAAATCCAGCAGAAGTGAGACAGGCTCCCTTGGGCTCAGGCCGTGTCCTGGGAGGCTGCTGTCACCCTCTCCCAGTGTCTGAAAAGAGGAGATTCAGGACACTGGAGTAAAGGTGGTTCATTTCATCACAAGGCTCAATTCTTTTAAGTGGAAAATGAGACCAATATTAGATCTGGCAGCCAACCCAAATCATTTAGGCTCTAGGTTATCAGCTCCAGTGCTTTTTATTAAGATTGATAACGTGGGAACACTTCACTGGAGACTGGAAAAAAAGCCTAAAATCATTAGGACTGCCGTGAAAAACAGCGCAGGACTCGTGGCCAATTGCTTGTGCAGAGCTGCTTCAACAGCCCTGGCAGTGAGAGACTGGGAGCATCAGGTGGCTGGTGGCGCGTGGAGGTCATGGAGCAAGAACGGTGGTGAGCACAAGCCTGTCCTTGCTCCCTGGACCTGGTGTGGGACCTTATTGGTGTTTCCAGCTCTCCTTAGCAAACAGGGAGAGAGGTTTGTCCTTCTTTTCCCTCTGTGGTTTTTGTTTTTTTTTTTACTTTTCCCCGTATTTGTTCCTTGAGAAACCATCTCTGTAAAACGAGATGGAGCCTGGCTTCAGAACTTAATTCTGTGACTTGCCAGCAAATTTGATAGATGAGCCCAAATCCGTGTGTTTATTGAAGCAAGCTTGACTGTAAATTCCTAGTGGCTGGAGAATAAAAGCATCTGACAGTGCAAAAACCTGACATCTGGTACATTGTTAAAGCTACAAAATTGTTTCTATGGATCCAGCGTGGTAATGAATATAGTTTAATGAGCCATAGAATAAAGCATTGTATAATATTAAAATTCATCTGTTTACGTTTTATTTTACTACGTTACATAATAATATTTCAATTTGTCCTGTTAAAGTAGATAACTATTTGCAGGTTTTCAGGAGAGTAAACAAGTAGTTTCAGAAGAAAGGGCAAGAAATTCCTTACAACCATAAAACCCTTCTGCAGGGTAAACAGTGGAAAAATTGGCCTCATCCAGGCTCCTCCTTAGGCTTCTGATGAAACATTAACCAGTACTGTTTCCTGTGCATTAAATGTAACGCAATACAAGTCCCCAGCACAAGTTTATATAAGATTTCTGTATTACTTGGGTAAACATACACATGAATGTGAATTTTTGCTCTTTTATTTTTTGTTTTAAATAAGGAGTTTTGCCACACAGTGTTTCATTACCGCAGTATTATTGCCTGGTTTGCTTCCAGGGAAGAGAAAGAATGCCCAGTTTCAGGTGTGCCTTGTGCAGAGTCGTGCTGGGAACAGCACACAGACATAGTGCCACCTCACTGTAATGCTCTTTCRTTAGCCAGCTTGTTGCTTGGTGTTTCCTGTGCTGAAGGTGATCTGTTTTAGTCTGTGTTTTTAGCATGGGTAGTGCCCACATGTACCATGGCCTCGGTGAAGAGCCACCAAACAGTGTCCTGGCAGCCAGCTCCCTRCCGGTGCTGAGGCTCTGCCTGGCACTGAGTAACCCTTCAGTGGGTTCTCTTCTCTGAATCTGCGTCACTGCTTTTCTTAATCAAAGTTTGGAAGTTTTTCTTAGGCTGTTCTTTGTGATCCTGAAATTAGCAGTCCCCTCTAAAAGGGGGACACTCCAAGGCTCGCAGTGCTGTGCTCTCCATTTCCCCATGGAGTGATTTGGCTCTGCAGGGGTTGCATCCTGCTGAGCTCGCTGTAGAATTATCAGACCCTCAAACTAGGGACCTTAGGTCATCTCCCTCATCCCATTGCGGTAYTTACAGCCATGTAAGTACTTATAATTCTAACCCATCACTGCCTTATACTATCAATCAGGATACAAAGGTTTCCTGAACATGGGTTTTGAACACTGGGTGCTTCTGTCAGCATTTCATACTTCCTTCTTCCAGATGGTATGTGATGAATCTCCAAAATCAGACTCGTGACTGTATGGCCAGGGGCAGGAAGAGGTGCCTTAGCTCCTGTTTGTGGGCTTGGTYGTTCTGAACCTGCCTAGTTCTTGCCAGCCTTGGAGTTTGTCTGGATTGTGTGGGGAGTGGGGGCACTCCTGCTGGGAAGAGCTGTAGAACAGAGGATTTTTCCCCCTCGCCTGAGTTCTGACCCACTGTTGGTGCTGTGAAACAAGATTTGAGTCCTAAAATAGCACTTGCATCTGAAAATTCATTCCCTGCCTGCTTTTTGGTTTGTTTTGGTATAAATCTGGGCCAGCTGCTGTTCAGAGGAGGCCCATGGCAGCACAGAGCGAGCAGTGTTTTCAGGAGCAGCCCACATGCCAGTTCCCCTTCAAACCTACCCCAAACCCGGCAGAAATGGCAGAAAGAGGGAAGCTGATTTTCTCCTGGAATACTGTCTGAAAGAAGAGCAGAAATCTTTGGGCTCAGGGCTGCAGGGAAGAGGTGCCCAATGTGTGAGGAAGATTTCTAGGAAATAGCCTAGAAAATGCTCCTGGTACTAGCGCAGGGCTGGTTACAYGACAGCAGATGTTAATAGCTGCAATAACATTRCTATGGAAGGTAAAGCCACATTAGGTATCTTTTTAAAAGGTTTTAAAGTTTTATTAGCTATGATTCTTTTTCTCTTTTTTTCTTCTCTGAAGACTTSTGCCACAAGAACCATAGTGCTGCAGGAGCACTATTTTGCAGCCAAAAGGATATGAAAAATAGGACTGATAAAATTCAAAACTCCACATTAAAAAGACTTCTGGAAATCACTTTTCTATGAAATATCACATATGCTATGGTTACATAAATGCTGTGCAGACACTTAAAAATAGTGCTATTATCTTAACTATGCCAATAACAGCTTTGTGTTCTGCCACTCCATCATGTGTTTTAAAGATGCTGTGTGCCTATTTTACATTTTATTAATAGGACTGATCAGTTATATAGTTTATATCTACATCTCTTCTGTGTCACATGGTTAAAATAATAGTTTCTTTTAGCATCTGTTTTCTTACTGTCTTGCTGATGATTTGGTTTTTGCAAAACACCCCTGCGGCCTTACAGGAATGGGACAAGTATTTTGATTTACAAAGAAAGACCGTAACCTGTGTGAGTGCCATGGTGGATTGACAGCTGTTTTACTGCCATCTGTTTTCTCTCTGGACCTCTGTGGCATTTTGAGAGATCTTTTGTGGGCTGAATTTGTTCACAGCTTTGGGAACTCCGTGCTAAAGAGTTTAAAAAAAAAAAAAGTGAAGCAGCACTTGGACAAGATATAAGGAGACTGGTCGAGTATATTATGTACTGACAAAACATTTCTACAGTTGCCTAGCTGAGGATGTGCTTTTCTTTTGTCTCTCCATGTTACACATTTTAGGGCAGCAAGAATGTACTTACTGGCTCTACTTGTGCTGAGAAAGTGCCCAGAGCTTTGAACTGGCAGGCTCTCTGTTTATCAGTGTGGTGCTTCAGGGAGTTTAACTTGGGAAATGGTACTGGTAAAAATGGAGAGTGAGAGGAGAAAATGGAAAAAAAACAGAAACAAATTCTGTTCTTCCTACTGTGAACATGGGATCTGGATTAACTGCCTTAATAAGTCTTCTCTAAGCACTCCAGAGATGCCTGGGTTCACACTGAAGGGTTGATAGACCCTGCAAGTGTTTCTGTAAGCGCAGTCTCCTTCACTGTATTAAAAGAAAGATTTTGTGACTGTCATTGCATGCTGGCAGCAGCTTGCCCAGGCTGTGCCTGCCCCTGCYACCTTGTCCTGCCTCCTCGACAGAGTAAACGCTGTTAGGAAATGGTAGGGATGTACCACTGTCTGTGGGAAAACCCCCTTTCACAACTGCCYTACCTTTAAAAAAGTTAAACCTGACCATGTGCAAAATTTTATTTTCTGGTTCATATTAAAGTTAGTGGGCTAATTAGAGTTATGCATATGCAAATGTAATTAGGGAGGACATGCATGAAAAATAATTGAAAAGACATCTTGATGAATATTTCACTAATTCCATAACAAGGATGACATTTGATCAGGAAGCAATTGCTTAGAGCTGCTGTTAATCCAAATGTCATAAACGTTTGAAGAAGAGATCGCCGTTGTGTGTGATTTTTGGTTCTCAAGGAAAAAAGAAAGTGCTGAGTGTAGTCTTGTGTTTTTTTGTTTTTTAAGAAGGCCTGGTGAGATGTTACCTGTAAATGTGGGCGGTTGGAGCGTGGCTCTGAACGTAGCCCGCGGGTAGCCCATGGGAGGACATTCTGCAAGGCATGTGGTGGGGTGTATCTGAATGACCAGTGCGCGRCATGCCATAAAACTCTACTCAGATCAACAGGAGTCTAATTATGACAGCCTGAAGCTGTTTATAATTAGAATGCTTAATTAGGTGAGACACAAACAATGAGCAGGCTCACTCGGTTAATGTTCTCTGCATCGCTGTCTCCTGACAGGAAATACAGCCCCTGTACCTGCTGAGCGATCAGAGCCAGGCTCCGTCTTGCTGGGGCGGGAAACGGCGGGTTTCATGGCAAGGCTTCAGCGTCTCCCTCTCCCAGCTCCAGCTTTCTCCCAGTTGCACCRTAGCTGTGTGATTCCCTGGCTTTCGTAGGGGAAGCAGCTCTTTTATCCTTACATGTTTGTAGTAAACCCAAAATTTCACAGGAGGCTTTCACTGCCTGACTCCACTGAACACAGAGAGGTGACATGTGCTACATACACCTATTTAATACACCTTGTGTGCTTTATAGACACTAGATTATGGATTCCACWGTAGTAGGGGGAAAAAAAAAGAGGAGGAAAGTAATGTGAGTGTTCTTAGTGGCAGGGCATTCTTTTGACTAGAGTACATCCTCTCTGCCAGCTGTTTAGAAATTGTTTTGGTTAAAGGATTAAGAAAGAAAACTTTCCAAGGCTTCTAAAAGAATTGGCAGGAAAAAGCATYAAATATACTTGAGTGTTAAAAATGAATCCATGTGCACTTTAAAATGAAACATTTGCTTGGGCTGATTTTTTTTTTTTTTTCCTGCTATTAAGGTTAAAAAAGCAGTTTCTCAGAGTTTATGCTTTGATCATCATGTGATGATGTCAGCACCAAAACCTTAATATGGTAGTGTCGGTAAAGCAGAAATTGTAAAAGTGCTGCAAAGAAGTACTGGAGATTTGTGGTGCTTTACAATTCCCGCTTTTAGCCTGTTTGTCAGTCAAACCAAAGTGACAAAATATTTTGCTAAACTAGGAATTTATTTGGTCATGCATGGATCCAAGTCTTGGAGAATAATTCATTAATATTTGCAATTTTGTGGTCATTACAGCTGTAGAATAAGTTAATAAAAATGACTTACAGGGCTGGCTGCTAATTTTTGACTAACAAGTTGTAATGCTTGCTTATGTGCTCCAGGGATTTTTTCTTCTTTAATGCAATTAGCATTTTTATGCTGAGGGAGGCATGTTCTTCAAACATGAATTATTAACCAACACTAAATAAAATTTGATATATGCATATATGCCTTACTGCATGTTTCTTCAGGCAGCTGATTTTTAGTTTAACAATGCCATGTATTGTCAATAGCTTTTACCAAAGTCAGGTGTTTTATGCTTTCCATTGTCTTTAAAATCAACTGTGCGCTCCATACACAAGCAAAGRCGTTTTCAGCTAGAATGTTGGATTAGATTATTTTATATTTTATTGTATGCTTTCCAGGAAATAAGGCTAAAATGAAGTGATAAACCTGACTCAGAATATATCATGTTTAAATGAGGAAGCAGAGCGTATAGGAAGATTATTTAATAGAGTTCCTGAGYATCAGCCTTGGAACCAGTATTGTTTAATATTTTCAGTAATAGCTCTGGCACAAAATGTGTAGTATTCTGTTGAAATTTACTGATGATTCCAAGTTAGGCATTGTCAATAGAGGAGACAGATTGAATTCTTGGCCAGGAAGAGTGCAGTGACAGGGAGTGTAGGAAAGCTGAGAAAATAGTTAAAAGGAGAGTTGACTCGATAGTGCAGAATGTAAAATGAKGCACTTGGGGACAAAATGAAGATATCCCGCTGTCATCTAGAAGAATAAATTGATCCAGGTAGGGCTGTGTTGTCTGTTGTGATGCACCTGCAGAAAAAGGCAAATGTGGGCACAGGCTGTGTCATCGAAGATGATTGCGGCAGGAGCCCCAGAGCACTAGAGCACTAACCCCCTTTTTTTTTTTTCTTTTTTTTCCCTCCTCTCTCTTCTCCTGGTAAAGAAGCATGAATTATAACATACAAGGACTGAATTCTAGGCTGCTTTGCTTTCTTCTGAAAATCTACTTTGCATTTTACAGTTTCAGCATAAATTCCATACATTGAAGATTTATAAAATTGTGTCACTTTTGAAAATTTGTACTTTATGTGTGTTCTTTGCATGTGCTATGTGATGAAAAATACATTTCATCTATAGAGAATATCTTGCCAATCATACTTTTATATTTATATCTAACTTTTTTGTGCATTTTCCTAATACGTAATAGCTTCACTTTTAAAAGGACTAAAAATACTCACTGTAAATGTAAACACGTCTTAATACTTGACTTATGTCACATAGGAATGCAAGCATTCAGTGGAACATAAACATAATTTTTAATATATATTTTTAGATGTAGAAAACTGTAACAGTGGAAGCAGTGGAATAGTCACACATGGGGATTTACAAACATTAACATCTGCTGTGTTGTTTGAATGCTATGGAAATATACTGCAGAGTGCRAGTAGAAATAATTACAGGTTAATGGAAGAGATCCAGACGGACTGTGTTTATTAACATGGACAAAMTCTATGGTTTGCATTAAAACACTGTGTGCTGAGCAGTTCTTCGGTGGTGGTCCGGAGCAGTGGAAGTAGCTGCAGCCCTTGTTCACAGTGCCCTAGGGAGGCCCATCCCAGCGCTTTCAGAATAAATGGCTTTTGGGGGCTTGACTTGGTAGATGTGCTAGTGAACGTGGTGCGTGTCTGGAGGAAGAGCAGTGGAAGGGGAAAGTCTTCTCCAGGCCTCGTGTCCAAGAATGTTCTGCATTGAGAAATGGCAGCTTACCGCGGCTGGGAATCTCCCCAAGCTCCTCTCGTGTCCCCGAAGGCAGGAGATGGACTAACTATGCAAGCTTGTGCTGGGGCTCTTTCTTCCACGGTGTTTCCTTCTCTGTCTAATGTTTAAATGTAGAGAGGTTTTTAAGTTTTGTTTCATTTTGATGCTCTCTTATCTATGATAGACCAAACACAACCAACTCCTTGACAGATGATTTAGCTCTCCAGTTTCTTAATTATGAAATTATTGCCATTATAATTAATTTCATTAGCCACTTYTCCTTCCTAGGAATCATTGACCTCTCTGGCAAATACTTACACTTTTATGAAATAAAAGTGTATGTTTAATATCTAGGATTTTTCCTAGTATTTTATTCTCCAAGACACTTGTACATTTGTTTTTACCTTATGCATTTACAGCTTGATAAAACAGGAATATTTTAGTTGAAAACGCATGACTGTAGATAAATAAATGTGATCTGTGGAGATGAGTTAATGAGTTAGTCATGTTATGTTCCCTTTGGACTTGCTGGAATCTCTATACTCAGTGAAATCCAGACTGTAATTAGTAGGACCCTAAAGGCAATGTTTCCATTTGATCAGCTATATTGTCCTAAAAACGCCTGTTTTTCTCTACTAATGATTTCTTACATGCTGACAGCATCTTTTCATCAGATCTATCCATTTCTGATGACTTCCTGAAATCCTTTCTTCCAGGTATATCCAGTTGCAAGTTAGTAGTTAGGATTTTTTTTTAATTTTATTGCTACACTCTTGTATTTTACAATATCTTTTAAAAAATATATATTTTGTAAGCAACCAGATTGGTTCAGCGATTTACTTTATTGATTTTACTAATTTACCGTGAATTTAGACAACACTTCACCTATTATCTYCTCTTGTTCAAAATCTAGATGACAGGAACAGAATTTTCTGTTGGTGGGATGAGAAGTAGGAATTTACTCCAGATGCTTCTGTTAGTGTATTTTTTAAAGGATTCTAGGTAAATGATGAGGCAATAAATGCTAAATGCTGCTCATAGTCTGTGAGATATTAATTGATAAAGTGATGGGAGATGAATACAGCTCTTCCCAGGAATGTGGCTTTATTGGTCTATGAAAAGCTCAGTAGCTTGTGCGTTTGTGTGTTTGTTTTCTCCAACTATATCAGCTGACCTAGGAAAAGACTCTGCAGGTCTCTGCCTTCTGAAAATCAGTATCTCAATTTTCCTCTATCACAAATCATACAATTTGTGAGTTCAGTAAAACTTATCTAAAATAGAAATGTAGGCAATTTTTAAACTTGTGTTCAGGGAAGTTTTGAATCTATAAAAGACATCTGTTTTTAATCACCTTTATTGAAATTTTGGCATCCCTGACAGCCCTGTATGATGATCTTTTTTTTGTAATGTATGGTATTTCTTTAGGACTCAAATTCTTATTGGCTTTTAGAAGATTAAAAGCCTCAATTGCAGCCTGAAGCCTTTCTTCAATACAGTTGACATTTCTTCCAGAGACAAATGGATCATCAAAGCATTTATCTTATTATTTTTCAATATCATCAATTCCCTTGAAGTATGCAATATTGTCAGCAATTGTTCAATTCGGTCATAAAAACAATACAAAAAATTGAATGGAATTTGTTTTCATTAGACTGTTTCAACAGTCCTGTTCTGTCTAATAACAGTTTAAAAAAAAGCAAATACTATCAGTGGACATCAGAGAACTCGAGTCTTTGATACTCCAGAGATATGCAGCAAATCAGCTTAATCTCTAATACCGTTTGCGCTTAGTGAGATCGCTCTATAGTGAAAGGGGTATTTCCAACATCTGCAAAGCTTCTTCGTGCAAAATAGGATCTATGCAAGCCTAAACCACGAGTCTTAAGCGAAAATCTGAAAATACGTTTGAAGCAAATGGATGTTGGAATATAAGACTATTGGCCATCTGGTCATCATATGTCTGCTTTGCGAACTTGAATTGGTTTGTCAAGGGTTTCAGAGCTGTTTCTGAAGGATTAGAAAACATGACAAAACCGGGAGATTGCCACGAAGTGTTGTGAAAGGCTTGGGCCCCTTTTGGCACGTGTTTTTTCTCAGCCTTGAGCTCTAGCACAGAACGTGGGCTTTAGCCATTTACCGTCTCCTGCTGGATGGGCTCAGATCRGTACCCTCTGGTTTTGCTGGCCCTGGCCTTGTGGCACTTGTGACAAAAGGAAGTTTAGGCTGACAACTGTCTCTTTTTGCCCCTTTTTCTAGTTATTTTTGAGAGTATAACCTGGAAATGATATATATGTGTGTGTGTGTATATATATATATATGGTGGTTTGATATTATAGGTACTGTATTACTGATATAGAGTGTTTTATTATAGCTACTGCACAATAAATGTCTTAGAGTAATTACTGAGTTTATTTGAGGTTACAACCATCGCACACATTCCTGTAGATTTTCAAGGTCTCTTTGAAAAACTCTCTTGAGGTAACGTGAGCTTGTTAAGATCCTTGCAATCATCCAAGTGTCCTGGTCTTTACTGGACTGGAAAGTTGATAATTAAAGAAAATTGCTAATAGGAGCAGTAGAAATATGTTGCATGAAAAGATTTAAACTATTTTCCAGTAAGAAACTTCAACACGTACACAGGCAGCAATATATCATTAATCAGGAAAGTAGATACTCAGATTGATATGTCAGCCATGCCTTTTTTTTCACTTGATTAGTGGGAAATGTGCTGCTGAAAATTGTGTAAATGATCTGTGAATTATTTTATTGAATTATTGAACTAATTTATATATCTTCTGCATCTTTTTGGTTTTTTCTTCCTCTCTTCGTACCAAGAGAATGTTCTGCCAAAACGTGTCTGTGTTGTAGGCAAACGCTGGAGTGCTGTTTGATGGCAGACTTGGCCAGCTCTGTCAGCCTTCTTGTGTTCCCTTTGCCGGGGCTTCGGCTGTATCCAGAGAAGCATTTTGTAGTATTTGAAATCCTTACTCTTGATTCTACATTAAAAATGCAGTAATTCTATTTACAGTTTTACAGTATAGCTTAGTGAGTTTGAGGTTCTTACTGCTATGTTTCAGTGCATAAGTGGAGGATTTTTTATTAGKAAAATTAGTAGTAACAATTACAAGATATGTATTTGTTAGAATGGATGGTTCATAGTACCTTAACATCACAGTGTGGGAAATTGGAAAGTCACAGTCTAATAGCTTGATCCTCAAGTCCAATTAAGAAGTGACTAAGCAAAGAGATGGCATTTGGTGGTGTGAAGATGTCTGAAGTGCAGTGACCTTCTCTGTTGCTTCATCCAGTCTTGACAAACTATGGAGAGAGGTTTGGGGACTTTTTTCTTTTTTTTATCATGCTACAAGTGAGCAGAAATGCCTGTTTTGGGCATGAATTCCTGTCTGTAATCTTTAAGTTCAGTTCTTTGACACCTCGTATATGCCTGCTGAGGGTAATGGTGCTATGCAGGGTCAGACCTGTATTGTTAATATATGGCTGAAGCAAAAATTGACAGGATTATATAGAAACTATTTGCTTTTCTCTTTTCTCTTGGTTGTGCCTTTTTCTGTAAGTGAAAGCTGCTCCGAACACCAAGCTGTGTGAGGAWCATGGGTTCCTGTTGTGTTTTACAAGATTGCCAGTCCCCATTCCCCATTCCCGGTATTCAGATCGGAGGTACTAAAACTCCCAAGGTTTATAGTTAGGATTTGGGCATAAACCACACAAACATCCTAATGTTTTCTTGTGTATTTAAGTGATTTTTCACAGGGATAAATAAGCATATCTGAAATGAGAGTTAAAAATACAACAATATGGAATCTGGAATCTTGYTTGCCTCACTCCCCTTGGGTTTTCACTGAATATAGGTTTTATTTTTTTCTGTAGTCTTTAGTTTCAACTTATCCTCTGGGGTGCTGAATGTGGTACTGGTTGCTTAAGTATCTCGGCCTCCAAGCACTTTGGCAGTTCTATGCTTATACCTTTAATAATTTAGGGTATTAATTCTTGCCTGCGAGTCTGCTTTCCCTCCCAATGCCACAGTGCCCAGACCTGGCAGTCAGCCCAGTCATTCCCAGAATCCCTCCAAGGAGCCAGAGGGATGTCTTGGAAGAGGAGATTTAACTTGTTCATCTATCCCCCAAGCATCCTCTGACCCCTCTGGGGTAAAAAGACCGTTCCTGGTAGCCTGTACTTCTTCCTTTGCWCTGAGGAATAGATCTTGATTTGTTTGTGTGGAATAATCAGTTCTTTCTTCCTTCTATAATTTGGGATTGGCCCAAGTTCAAGACTAAGGGATAGTGCTAAAGAAGTGGATTTTCTAAGTTCTGCAGCAAAAAAAAAAGTCCTTGTGACCCTTGAGGCTTAAAGGCACCACCTCATGATCCCRGAGTGAAAAGCTGCCAGCTGGTTTCCTTCACAAGACTGGAAGCATCCTGGAAATCAGTAGGACTGCGTAGAGACAAGAATATTTGGTTTCATACTGTTTTCTTATACCTCTCCTGGAATTAATGGGGTGTATGAAGATGATGGGAGGTTGTTGGAACAACCTGTAAGTAGAGATTATCTGATGCTTGTTCTTGCTCAATGTCTACTTTTATATTAATGTTGTGCATCTTAAAGATATCGGCCCCATGAGCATTAGATTAAAAAAACCCCAAAGTCTCAATCATCAGTCACATAAGTTCCATTAGTGACATTAGATCATGCATGCTATACTCTGTGACTTTTTAATACAAATATGTCTTAAAAGCATAACCACAGAGATTGTAAGCTATTTAAATAGAAAAATAAGACTGAAGATGGAATATTAAGTGCTCTAAGTATTAAGAGGAAAAAAAAAGAACAAACGCCAAAACCATAGGAAAAGTAGATAAGTCGTTAGTGCAGACCAACTCTCCCATAGGCAAAACRTTCCCTACTCTAAATGTTAAGCCCCAGAAATGTCTTAAAAGATAATCAAGAAGGAAGTTATACAAATGCCATAAAAAAGGATGAAAATGCATATTCCTTTAGGTAATGTAATTGCATCTTGTAAAAAAAATCTCTTTGATACCAGAATTCATCTGTTTTACACCACAGTGGTTATAACAGTGACTTCATTAAATATTGTAGCTTCTTTTAAAAGCTTCATATGCTTGCAAATCAGTAGATCATTTGGAAAGATATTGTTACTAAGAAACACAAAATAAGTTAGTTCACTTTACAGGAACTTTTAAACACGTTTTGCACCACATGATTTAATAAGTAGCTAGGTGCAAGAGTTTGATTTATTAATGCATTGGCCCTTTATGTGTAGAAATCAATTTAAAATTATGAATGCAAAAGGCCAAATCTTCTTTTCAGCTTAGTCTTTTTTTTTTTTTTTTTTTTTTTTTTTTTTAACTCTCTTTAGTGACTTGGAATTGTTATTGATGTTGGGCCCCTGTCCTACAAAAAGCACCTTTAAAATAGGATCTTGCATGGGTATTGTGCTGTCAGGACAATTCCACATACATGGGTGAGTGCTTCTTTTCATGAACAGAGACTTAAAGTATTTTTTAGATAGGTATTCTATACAGTTTGGGGAGCAAGGACAGCACTGTGTGCACTGTGCAACTTTGACCAGCTCAGTGGTGCTAAATCTGGTGGTAGGGTCTACTGCTACTGTTACTTGAAAGAAAAAAAAATTATAATGTGACTTTTAAAACTTTTTAAGTTTTGAATGATACCTATTACCCTAGATGGGTGCAGAGACTAAGGGACACTTAAGGGAAATAGTCAAAGTTAATGGCCTTTACCTTGCATGTTAATATCTGGAAAAGAGGGAACACTTGGGAAGGGCCACTGTGCTAATTTGTGTGGGTGAGTTATGCAGGAAATCTTTTCCTGGTGTAGACCAGTACCCTTAATTCAAGCTTTCAGTATCCTACTGAAATATGTAGGATTGGCAAGCATTTAAAACGACAAAAAGTGACACAGATGTTACCTAGTGTAGAGTATTATTTGTGTGTGATAAACATTGTGCACAATGGTCTGTCCGAATCTAAAACCGTTGATGAGTGGGGGCAGCGTGTCATTAACTGTGTGAGTGTCCCTGCAAAGCCCGGTGTGTCCCGAACCCTCAGTTTGATTCGTTGCTCCTGCTGTTTTTGCTGGGCAAGTTATGAACTGCGAGCCAGGAAGCCAACGCACGTGTCAATAGTTCAATGAAGTGTGATATTGTAAACAGCCTCTTATCTCTGCAGAGACCTACTAATATTAAATGGATGACTGATGACTGCAGCCTACAAATACAGAAATTAGAGATGATGAGTCTTATTTTGTAATGATTTCATCTGGTCTTAGAAGGGGAATGTTGATTTTGGTTGTTCATCCGATCCTTTCTGTGGCAAATTAAAAAGCTTATTTAATTCCTCAAAAGAGACCCCCTCCTGAACGGCAAATTCTTTCATTATATTGCCCCCCCTTCCATTGCAGGAGATCCAAGTTCAAGTTCCTCCTCACCTGAGTAGTGTGGGACTTGCTTTGGGCTGTTGCCCTGCCTTGTTGGGCTTCTGTTATTTTCACAAGTTATTTCATATGGGGCTGCCTGAGGAGGAGGGTAATCTTCAGCAGCTGCCACTAGAATAATCCTTATTGTTTTCTGCTTAGCTTTGTGTTAAGGACTCCTTGGGTCAAGTAATAGACATGTAAAATTCACCTGCATATTGAATGAAATTTCCTCTGCAAACAAGCTCCTGTTGAGAAACAATGCTCGTAAATGAGATTTTTATCTCTTGTGATTAATCTTCTCTGCATGGCTCAGTATGWGTTACCTGATTTTTTTGGGAGATGATGTAACTCATTTTCATGGTTTGTTTTGTAGATCTTTGTTTATAGGGCTTTGCGGCACATTTTATATGACTTTACAAAGAAAAGAGTACTGTGGAGTAAAATGTAGAATATATGCCCTTGTGTAAATGATGTGCATTGAGAAAATTATCACAATTACTACTTAAAATATTGCTAAACCTAACAATATCAGTATTTCTTCTATCTTGCAAAGTCAGAAATATAAACAAATATATTTTAATTAAAACCAGTGTTAAAGTAATACCCTGGAAAATTGCATACATAAACACGTTCACTTGAAAAATTACAATATTATGGAAGTTTCACAGATGATTTTTGTTCMTCAGCTAATAGAAATCACTTTTCAAGCTGTAATGATGTGTGTTAGATTGTTTTTAGAAATAGCTTCTCTTAAACACAAAATTCCTCTGGTGCTTTGGAGCCAAGGAAGTGTTTGAAGGCTGTACCCAGAAGGTGCTGGCTGTGACAGGCCCATGTGCGGGCACTGGTGGGTGCCGATGGATGGTTGTGACCACCCTCCACCTAATGTCCTTAGGTGATTGCAGGGTTCCGTATGCTGTGTATTGGGAGAGCCCATGGGAAACCCAAATTTGGTTATCTGGTCTTTATGAAACTTCAGGTATTTTGTTTTGGTGGGTTTTGTGTTTTGTTCATGTAGCTTCAGCCATGACATTAATACAAAATTTTGAGAAAGGGAGCCAGGAGGTAGGAAGAAGATTTTTAGATGAAATAGAAACTCTGAGCTCCAGGTGACAGAGGTGAGAGCTGCAAAAGCACATAGAGGTTAGCATGGAATTGCAATAGAATGAATAAATCAGGCAGTTACCRGTCTGTTGGATAAGGCTGCAAGTCAGCACACAGCATCTGGCCTGCAAAAAGATGTTCTGAGGTCTGGGTTGAGTTAATTGGGTGCTGCTTGTTCTGGTTTGCTTTGACCGTGCTGGCATCTCTTGGCTTTGGGAGTGCAGTTGTTGCCTCAGTGGTTTGGAAAACATTGCAGACCTTGAAAAGATCCTGCAAGGGTAAACACTTCTTGGGAGAAAGTAACATGTGCCTGAAGGTGCAGAGCCCTTGAATAGGCTGCCCAGAGAGGTGGTAGAGTCTCCTCTRCAGATCTTCAAACCCCACCTTGATGTGATCCTTTACCACATGCTCTAGGTGACCCTCCTGAAGCAGGGGGGTTGGGCTAGATGATCTTTAGAGGTCCCTTCCAACCTCAACATCTTGTAAGTGCATGAAGTGTGCAGGTGGTAGCACGTGCCTGACCTTGGACGACAAAACGCCCACGTCCTGCTCGCCAACCCCGCTGCTCGGGGCAGTGATGCTTGCTTGGGTGCTCAGGTACCTGCCGGGGTGCTCAGGTACGTGCCCAGTGCCAGCCCAGCCCAGGAGCAGCTCCTGTGTTTGGGGACGCATTTGGGGAAGGGAAGGAAGGCCCTGCCTGGGCCACCATCACCCTGCACGTGTGGAGGCATTTAGAGATGAAGTTGGAGATGTTTGTTTGCTTCCCTCACTTCAGGGCGCTGAGCCTCTTGACAGGGAGTTTCCTTGTCTTTGAGGGGATTACAAGGAGCAGAGCAGCATGTGCCGCCTGCGTCTACCCACACTGCTTCAACTCCGGCCCTGGCTGTGAGATGTCATGTTGGGTGCCTGGTTTTCTGCCGAAAAGTGCTGGATTTTTTGGTTTGTTTGCTCGTTTTTTTTCCCAGTTGCTAAATGTTACCCAGCTTATGGTGCTGTAATTRCGCATTCAATTGCTTGCATTTTTATTTTCTTGTAACATAACTGTTTATTTTATTTCTTGTTATCATTTACTGCTTATTATAGAACAATGGAGAAATGCATTGAGTATCCTGTACACAAAGACTTGGTGGAGACGTATTTTCCTGTTAACTCTCAACAGTGTTTCAGACAGGACTTAATGCATTAAAATATAAGCGCGGTGAGTGTGTACAACTTTACCCTGTCAGTTCCCTGTTGTCTTGATAAATGATGGCAATACTTGAACAATGCTTGAATATGCTAAAGATGAACACAGAGCAAAAGTGAATTAAACACTGTTAGAATTAAAGGGACCTAAGGATGATCTTTCTAGGAAAAAAAAAGTCTTGTTGCTAAAGGAAGATATATCTACATATATTAGAAGATGCTGTTAGGTGTTCTCATTTTTCATTTGTATTTTTTTTCTATTTCATAGTCTGTGAATGATGATCTGAAAAATGCTGTATATATAAAGCTGAAACTTGACCTATGTTCAASCGTATCCAGTTAAAGTGCTCTGTATTAATTGCCCTGCTGTGATTCCACTGCAGCTCAACTGAAATGGATTAAAACTGGCAGATTTCCTGAGGTATGATGGATCGTATATTTTATCCATGTCATTTTTTTAAAAAAAAAAACACAAGCGCTCTCCAGGTTCTTATAATACTCATAAATTTTATCAGTCTGGAACCATTTTATTTAGAATATTTACTTTTCAGTTGTGCACAAACRGGGTAAAATCAAGTGTCTGTTCTTGGTGTACGTGGTGCGGCAGAGTTGCTGCTGGCTTCATGCAGGGCTCTGCATCGTGGTGGCCACTCTGGTTGTAGTTGTGGGGTGGAATGTGGGGCAAAGCTGCGGGGTGCCTGGCTGCTGCCCCACTGGGTGGCAAACCCTACAAAACATGGATTATTTTCCACTTTCCAGTTTTGCCCATAGTGAGGTGTCTGTCATGCAGTATCCGTCTCAAACAGGTGCTCAGGGTCTTCAGCAATATCTGTGCTAGGAAAATGTTAGGTGGATAGATGTCTTATAGACTTAATAGGTGCAAAAAAGCTTTGGGATGTTGGGATGGAAGATGCTGCTAGGTAAAGAACTGTTATTGAAATAGGAGAAAGCAGTCCTCTTCATTTGGTTGAACTAGGGACTAATGATTGATCTTGTCCATCATTAGATGAAAAAAGATGTGCAAGGGACACTTGGGAACTCGCACCCGTCCCACTGTGGAAATACCTCCCTAATTAATATCAAGTGAGGTTTTTCAAGCTAAGATGCTTAGACAGATGCTTAGGTGCTGCTGCTTAGATGCTTTCAAGCTAAGATGTTTTTCAGGCGAAATGCTGCCTTTAACGTGGGTTTTGATGTATGCATCTGCAGCAGAACCAACCAACACCGTTTGCCAGGTGTTAGGGATGACTGTGTTCTCAGCAGATGGAAAAATGCAGATGATTTGGGCTCTGAATCTTTGCCTGAATTGTATATAGGTACCCTGCAGCATACTGTAGCCAYGAGACAGTGCTATTGCTGAAATTAAGGAGGCAGTAATGTTGAGAGAGGTTTAGCACTGCCTGCCAACTTTGGATGCTACCTAATATGAATTAAATCAACTTAACCTCTTTATTAGAGATGATGAGTCTGGTTAAAGCTGCAGTCACTTTAGGTCACACCAAAACAGATTACATTCAGCTGCCATTAAATAAAAAATGAATTTAAAGTTTTTAGCAATTACTGGAGTCCTGGAAGAGAGGCCTTAGCCCTGGATGAATGTATTATGACATATGAGTTGTGTATCTACCCTTCTGGAATAGTATTCTGATTGATGCCAGATTAATACTTAAAAACATCCACTTTCTATTAAAAGCTTCAGGAAGATTATTAAGAGAGGGAGGGGAGGAAAAAAAAAGAGGAAATCTCTTCCTGAAAGAAGTCCTAAATTAGAAGCTAAGAGAAGCACTCAGAAAGCAGAAACTGAAGATGGAAACCAGATTCTTGTATACTGCACAATTATCTCAATTAAATCTTTGCAACAAAGCATCCTTGGTTTTAYAGTTCTTTACAGCCTATAGTGCAGCTGTTTGTGATGTATAAAGCTGGAAAGCTAGTAGTGATTTAAATCTATAAATATTAAATAACAGCACCTCTTATCTAGCTATTTTAATTTTACACTCCACTAATCATTTTACCCTGTAATCCATTTAGTTTTGAGGTTTGATATACTATTGAATTTAATAGGGAAAAAAGGAAAAATATTTTTGCTGTCAAGGAAATCTATTGGTTTGGGTCAAATGACAGCCAGGATTTCAGTCCCTATAGCATCCCAGTGAGAATTAGTTGAGATCTACAAGGGGTACAGAGGCTGTCAATCTGATTGCTAGGGAATTAATTAATTGACACTTGTAGGATTATATTTCAGCCAAATCACAGCTACTTAMTGCAAGCTCGGGAAGAGCTTTGGAAGACATGGATGCTTAGGGCTGCATTTGTTTCCCTTGGGAAAGCTATTTTTGGCAATTAATAATATTTTGAAATCTTATTTCTCCCAGTCCTAAATGCTGTGGTTGAAACTGCTCCTTCAGTGAGCACTGAAAATAGTCATTTCAGGAAGGTAAACTTGGACCATATGTTCGTTACGGGACATGTGGGGTGAGTGTCCAGAAGTTCTGCAGCGTTTCTGTTGACTGTTTCTGGATGACTACAGATGTTCGGGTTCAATACATGTTAGAACTGATGCCTATTTATGCAGCATGCATGTTTGTGGAGGCCAGAGTTCATATTGATGCTTCAAATAGCTCAGTATCTCAGGCAGTTTGAGCGTGTAGGGTCCATCATGCTGCTTGCTTGTGGTAGTGGCCAGGGCTGGGCAGGAAAGGCTGGGGGGAAACAAGGGGGCTCCCCAGCAGCTGGGGACCCTTGTTGGGTGCTATTGCACAGGGCTCCTTCGAGCCCTTCTGAGCTCAAATCAGAGCAGTGGATACCATCCTGGTTTAGCTTCTAGGTATTTTTAATGAGAGAATAACCAAAAAGTGCAACATTTCCATGGATTTTGCTTGAGCTTGATTTTTAATTGCATTTGTGCAGCTTTTCTTAGAAGGGCTTCCTTATCTACRGAGCCTCAGTAAATGCTTCTGATGCCCAGCATATCATAAACTGCAAAAATTAAATCTAATTTCCTTTTTACCTGCCTCAGTTTCATGCCAGTTCTGTTGCTATGCTCCTTGTGGGGCCTCATGATACACCTACAAATAGAGCAAATCAGCTAATCTTGCAGCTGATTTTAACCATTGACTTGACACATTCAAATGTTTTGCTTCATTTGAGCCATGAAGAGTTTGTGCTGTCCACGTAGACAACATGCATGTGCCTTTGTGCTCTTTCAGTCAGATTATACGTGTGGGAACAGAATCAACTAACTTCCCTTCAGCAGAGTCGTTGCAGCTTTTTGAGCTGGAAGAAGTTAAGACAAAGAGGGTCAAATGCAAACAGAGAAGTGGTTGGTGAGAAGTATTTCTTGCACGTGTTGCCTCTAGTTTTGCACCCTGCTCACCTGTGATTTCCACAGTGCCTACATCCCTGGTGGAGGAGACTGGGCATGTCCAGGTGGTCCAGCTCTTCCCGTGCCCACGTGGGGTTTGTGCCCTGTGCAGGGCTCCATCACCCTCCTCCTTGATAACAGCTGCAATCTGTAATGTCTTCRCATGCTGTAGAAGTTGGCTAGGACACACTCGAGCATGACCCAAGCTTCCCAAGGCCAGCTCTAGAGAGCAAAAGTCATTTTTATTCATGGTTTACTGAGTCGTGAAGGAAGAAGTATTTCCCTTTAGATTTTCCCTGGTTTTTCCTCTTGTCTTTGGAGTCATTTATAAGAATATTTGCACAAAATAACACAGGTGAAAGATTGGATGTTCAAAGTAACTGTGATGGCTTAAAGCGCTGAGTGTATGCTAATCAGCTGGCAGGCAAAATTTAAATTGGGAGATAACTGTATATGATTAAAATACAGTACTAGAGGGGATTGAACTCTTCATATAGTAGTACTTGTGTAGAGCTTAGCAAATTAGCAGATAAAAATGTTCTGCTACCTTTCTTCCTGTGAAATAAAAATCTGACCTACTTATTTATTTTCAAAAACAAAAAGCTTTTTTTCATTATCTTATTAGAAAAAAAGTAATTGGGAAAGAAAAATAGCTTTTATCCAGAGACTTAAGAGGCAGTACTTTCTTCTAAGTACTGAAGCCTGYATTAATACCTGCAAACAGAAGAAAAATACCCGTTTGAACAGAATGATTCTTGGTTTTGGCTGAAGTGGGAAAACAGTAATGAGTGCACAGAAATAACATCCGAAGAAAGGATGCAATTAATTCTTTTTTAATTAATTATAAAAGGAGAGGTCCAAAGTTAATCAAACAGGCTAAATAAATTTGGGAAACTTAGACATTGCAATAACGAATAAAATTTGCAATGATACTTTTTGCAGAAGTGATGCAAKCTATATGTATTAAAACCAGAGGAGATGGTTTACTGGAGTGAGAGACCAAACAAGCTCCTTGCACTTAAGGACAGGCTAGCAGCAAGGAAGAGGAGCTTGCACACTGCTGTGAAGTGCTGTCTGGAAAAGGCTGCTCTTCAGCACAAAAAAGGTTGTGCCAGAAAACCCACCTCAATGTGCGGGGTCCTTCGTTCATCATCACTTTCCAGTGCAGGCCAATCATCCTCTCTTGAAAAAAATCAGAACAACTAATTAATAACTAAATGTCAGCTCTGATTGCTTGGGAATAATGTGTAGTTTTATTGAGATGAATATTTTTTTCCTCCCCTTGGAAGTCTGTAGTGATGCTGTGCTTCCTGGTGACAGAGCTAACATGTTTTTATCAAGTTACTTGCATTGCTATTTTCAATATCACTTAGAGGAAGTCAGAAAATTTAAAAAGATGTTTGTTTCATAGGTATGGTGCCTGTTGTTATGGAAGAAATATGTATCACTTCCAYAGAATAATGATTACCAAATTATCTAGGTGCCATTTAAAAATAATGTATCCTTAGAATATATTATGATACTTGTGTAGTTTAATGGAATTTAAAATTGGCCAATACGTTAGAGACTGTTTAACCAGGTAGGTGCAATTTAACATCAAACTTTTGACTGATGCATTTAAATGTAATCCATGAAGCGATAAATACATCACAAATTAGCATTAATGTAACATGATTACAAAATAAACATTTGATTAGCACATTYAAATTTCAATGCAATAAACTACTGAACTAATTAGTAAATAAGTGCTGTTAATGCCAACCTTTAGATGAGTCATTTATGTGTTGTATAAAGGGAAGATGTTTATACTTAAAGCCCAAAATAAAACACTATCCTTAGCTATAGGTATGGAAGTTAAATAGCTATTTAATAAACTAAACCTTGGAAGATAACTTTCCAGCCAGATTTGGGRGTTTTATTTTTAATGTGGGTTTTCAGGCACGTGCAGAAGGCTATTAGGTGGCTTTGCAAATCTTCCAGGCTGTGGTTCAGGTGCACAGTGTGATGGGCTGCCCACAGCCTTGTCTGTCACCTGAGTGCTCAGAGGCAGAGAGAAATAAAAAATCTTTTACCTGATTAATTAGCTGGTAATTTGGATTTGCTGCTCAGGGTGGTTTTGGAGCCTTTCCTATGAGTAAAGGGTAGACTTGGTGAAAAGGACTGTTTCGAAGGCTATTTTTATACCGTCCTGACTGATGGTTCTTCTGTTTTTCTGGTATGTCTGTGAGAGGTGGATCAATGTGAGGTCTGGATGGACAGCAGGGAGCTGCTGCCTTGGGAGGACAGTGGTGAGATGTGCAGGGGGACTCTCAGGAGGAACCGAGTGCTCTTGAGAATCCCACGTGGCGGCATCGCTGCCTTTGGCTGCAACAAAAACTTGAGTCGCATTTCCCGTTTCCCTTTCAAATACGTCCTTTTGCTGGTAGACTTGGAGTTGCACCTGGAAGGTTCCCCAGTGCAGCAGCTCAGGCTCTCGGAGCCTGTGCCAGCTGTCCTGAGCTCGCAGGAGTGCAGAGCGGAGTCATACTCTTGAATATGAGCCATGGTGCAGTGCCAGGTTGCACCCTAGCTTGGGCACCTCACGTGTCCTTGATTGCCTGGATCACAAGGAGATACCTGGAGGTCTGCTTTAGGTCTGGCTCGTAGACTGCAGGCTGTGTTGTCAAACAGAAGGAGTAAATTCTTCCTTTTCCCTAATGTGTCACATGAATAGAGCTGCGAGGTGGAAAGCTGCCAGGGAAAGAGGCATTCCCAAACATAACGTTTGAGAATCACTGCTAAAACTTTGTCAGTGTGCACRTATTTTAATTACAGTGAAAATATGTGGTGGTCTTTATGATGGTAGATAAAGCAGACCCAAAGTTCATCTCTTACCCTTTGTGTTATTTTTAAGGATAGGTAGGTATGCTACATATAGAATGTCYGCAGCCACCTTTTATTTTTGCCCTTTCTTGATTCTGATGGTTGAAGACACCCAAYCTTTGCCCCAAATTCAGCCTTTAACTCCTGGGTCAGAGAATGGGGGTGTGTTGTTGGTGTTGTGGTGGTTCTGTTTTGCTGAGAGGGCGATGCACAGAAGTTTATTTTCAAGACCCTGAAATAATCTTGCTTGCAATTGCTACTATTGCAGATACCAGTAGTTGCTTAAAAAAAGCCAAGTATTTTCTAAGCTTTTGAACCAACTTTCTTCCAMTGTGTAAGCTCCATAGAGCAACCACACAATTGGAGCAGACAAAGCCCTCTTACACTGCCTCAGTCCTACACTGGGAGCCTACTCAAACAGATTTCAGGAACAGCCCATATTATCTCTCAGCACACAAAAGGCCTCCTTGGAAACCTTTTTTTTTGAAGCCTTCTATATTTCTCTTGGCCTAAAATACATTCAGAAACTGTAAAGGAAATCTTTGCTGTAGTGCTTGTTCTCTGCCTACCTCTTAGCACAGAATGTGTTTTAATGCTCTGTTATAAGGCATCTTGTTTAAGCTTTTTATTTTGCAGTAAGATTCTAATCAGTTAACTGTAGCAGCTAATTGAATAGAAAAAGAGWGAGCAGTTCTTCCAAACAGCTTATCTGGGCTCGCAGTGTCACTGGCAGTATTAAGTGTAGCTATAAATAAATTAAAGCTCTTCTGGACAGAAAGTCCCAAAGGGCGTGATCCTTGTTGTTATGAAGCATAATCTATTCTATAGTCACTCAAAAGCTGTACCAGGGAAAATATAATGAGCTGATAGCAAGGATGGGGTTGTGSTTCAGCATAGGAGCTTCTAGGAGAGCTCTGTTTATTTGCAGAGCTTATTTGCAAAATTATGGTGCAGAGTGTGAGGTGAGCGTGCAAGATTTACGTGTTAGTGGTAATAGGCCTTGTAATAGGCTGCAGAGCTTCCCTTGGGAAGAAATTTGGTCATCATTGGGTCACTGACAGTAGCTCCCTTTTTATATAAACATTTGGAACTGGCTGTACTTAAATGTGCATGAGGTGGTCCCAGCCCCTGGCTAAGGTGACCTGCAGGGTGCTCAGCTGTTGGTGCCTACTCTGTGAAATCTTGTTCTGCAATTGCAGTTTTCCAGCTTGCTTTTCAGACCAACGTTGGGCATCTTGTGAGTGAATTCAGGAGCTGGGGGGGTAAAGAATTCCTGCTAAAAATGTATAAAGTGCTTGAGGATTTCCCCTGAATCTCTTAAGGTAAAAGAGAAGCTCTGGAATGGATTTGGGGAACCAAATGTTTTTGCGTCTAGGAAAAAAAAATAACATTTAGTTTAAAAGTCATTTGGATGTGCTGAGGATTTCCTGACTGWTAACACTTCTGTGGACCAGGTAAAAACAAAATTTAAAAGAATTGCCTTGAGAGAATTTTCTTTCYCTTTTCCAGGCTTTTGTGCTGGAGACAGAATCAGCACTAACCATTGCTACTGAATACCATTCTTGATCACTTTTATGGAGATCACTTCTTAGCTTTTCTTTAACTCTCCAATATAATAAACTATTTTAAACTGATAATATATACTGCAAAAACAAACCAAAGGAAATGTTTCAAAGCTTACGTGGGATAACTGGCTTAGGTGCAAATGTAATAGTCATTGCCCTCGTTGGAATGAAATAGCCCGGCCCCTTGCATCTCATGGCTAGGGCTGACCTTGATTTAATTGTAGTACRGATGACAGGCTGGTATTTACCTATGATCAGAGAGTGGTTTAGCTGTGTTTTCTRCAGTCAAAGACGGTTTTGTCATTATGGCAGTGACAGCAGCTGGATCAAGTATGAATTAATAGCAAACAAAAACCCTGGAGAGAGAAAAACAGTTCTTGAAACAAAGTGAAAAATATATGATCTTCTCGTGCAGACASTAAGTTTTTCCATTATGTGGCAGTATTTGTAGGTTGCTTAAATATAATTAGTCAAGGAAAATATTTTCCATACAAGAGGAAACTCATTCTCATTGGTAAAGTCTCATTGTAAGATTTTCCTTGCAGTGGTTGGAGATACAGCTCTACTGAGAGGAAGAGCTGCTTCAACTGAGGTTTTGTTTCAAAGTAGGAATGCAAAAAACCCTAAGTACTGTGTAAAGAAAGCAAGAAAGGAAAGGATACATATATTAAATACATATAGTGAAGATGAACAGTTTAAATTGAGCTTGGGATTTCTCCTTCCACTTTCCAGTTGCATGCATGTACTTGTTATTGAATGTTTTCATTACTGAAGTATCCCTTCTTTGTGTACACTTGCAATATAAATTTTTAAAAGAGCTTCATGCATCCAGGAAAATACATTTCATACTATCTAAAAATATAAAAATGTGAAAATGAGTAATTGTAAGGCCATGCTTCACAGAAGGGATCCATACATTTTTAGTACTGTATGTTTTTATTTAAAAGCCAATGAACAAATCCTGAACGCAATACAAYCACCTTGGGTCAGGGATCAAATAAAGCATTTTAATGATAAATTCCTATTTACATTTGTGAAACAGAAAACAGTGAAATTATTATTACTGATAATTCAAGCAGAGGGAAATAATGTAATTTTTTTTTAACTCATCACAGAATTGTGCTGTTGTGAAGTAATTAAGCAAGGAACTTAAATTACATGGATAAATAGAATATTATATAAAAGTATTTTCTACATAAGCAATTTTTATATGCATGGTCTTAAGAGTTTATTTAAAAACTTAAGGTTCAGAGGATCCCAGCAAATTATGGCTAGAGACCAACACTGGTMGTTCCTCCTGTGGGAGGAAGCATTAGTTTGCCTTGGCTATTGTTTGGCAGGAAATTCTGACCCTGTGTAGTGTATGAAGTTTCTTAATTTTGCTGTTCTCCATGGTATTTTGATGTTGAGGATCTTACCTCTAGCTAGTGGAGCAGGCATCCTGGAGAAGGTGTCCGCTGCGTGCAGCTTGGGCATTGGAGCTCACCTGCATTTCTCAGGGTCTTCACAGAGGAATGCTTCTCTAATTTAATGCTTGATTATTTTAATAGTTCTGTCTCCTGAAGCTGTCGAATTGTATTTAGAGACCATTTTGCTGTGTATATACTCAAAGGATAGGTGAATATTGGTTTAAAAGTTATTGCATTCAAGCAAATTATAACCTTACTCAGATCCAAAATTTCAATAGAATTAGATGTCGTTTTAATGACATGTCACTTTTTCATTTTTCTTGGTCCTTCTGCTCTTTTGTTAGTATTGTAGCAGAAAGCAAGCAAGAAAGCTGAAGGTGGAGTGGGGGGAATGAACACCAGGAACCCAGTCTGAATAACTTTAAGGACATTTTTCTATGTAGTTTTCCATGCAGCAGTAGAACAAAGTGCTCTGTGTCATTCTGTTAGCTTAAATTCAAATTAAATTGAAATTAAGCGAGAATTACTTGTACTGCATATGATGAAATACAGCATCCTTATTCTGTAAGGATTGACATCATGCTTGCCGTATACGCTGATGAAAGATAGTAGGCTTAAAAAGGTGCTTCAGATAACTAGCTGATAAAAATTTAATGTGGAAAGTAGAATTGAGTCTCAGAAATCAAATCAAATAAAACAGCTGGAATTTTAAAGCTGCTTTTAAAATATTCTTACAGGTAATGAAAAGTGCAGCCGTAGATATAGTCAGGTGCGAGTTAAGCTGCCAGCAAATGAACAGCAGCTAGAGAAGGCAGAAAACTGAGCGTGCGAGCCATGGTGCCAGGGCTGTGATAACGATCCCCAATGTGCTGCTTTCCTCCAAGGATACCAAAGTGCTTTGTAAACCTTAGGGGACTGGCCGGAGCGAGGATGCTCTGGCGTTTGCCCGCGGAGGRAGCGGGGCAGGGAAGGGCAGCTCGCCGAGCGCTCCGAGGGGCACAGCTACCGGGAACAGCCCTGGGCTGCAAAGGGAGCTAGGGGTTTTTAAGATTAAAGTTSTGCTCTCTGTGGAATCCAGAACAGCAGGTTGTTTTTGAGCTCTTTGCCCTTCCAACTCTTTTCCAGAGATGGACTGGTAAAAATGATTTATTTTTGGTCTTGCTTTACTTTCTGCAGGATCAAAAGGAGAAGGAAAAAAGAAGAGGGGGGCGGGGGGGGGAAAAAAAAAAAAAAAAACAGTCTGCCTTTTCCACTTAACTTTCTCCTAACTCAGAAATCCTACTTTCTCTCAATTCGCTTCTCCTAACGTGTTTTAGCTTTCTGCCATTTTCCCTGCTGGATTTTCCTTTCCTGGCTGCGATCGGCCTCAAACTGCTGGTGCATTAGCAGCCAATCGAGAGACCTATTGCTGCATGTTAGTAACTACCAAAGTAGCTGCTTCTTAGAGGTTGGCTCCTTAGAGGGTGCTTAGAAAGCCAGATAGGAGCCAAAAACGTTGCTTGGCTTTATCTATCTTTGGGTACGTGCTTCAATGCAAAGACCGGTCATCAGCTTTCTGTTGTGCAGGACCTTATTGCAAAAGGCAGCACCTTTTATGATTTGTCTGTGTCTTTGTCATGAATCTGTCCTTGCTTGTGCACCTGTTCTTCTCCTAAGTTTTGGTGAGCCAAGCACGGGCAGGTGGGAGAAGGTCCCTCTAATGGTCAAGGATTCTGGTAGTGAAGAAGGAACTAATGGGAACCTAGCACCAGRAGGCCACGAGGATGTGGTGGGATGAGTATGTTAGGGGGATAATGCTGTGTCATCCCGCAGGGTTTCTGCATGTCTAACTCTGGATGGACATCTTGTGTAATGCCTAGTAATGGTCAGAGAAAGGAGGAAGGCCAAGACTGGCTCACTTGTATGGGTTCCTCAAACAAGTCCACAGGTACTTAAGATTATGGTAGCTGTCTCTCACTGCTTTTAGCAACATGCCCCTTTGTGTTGAGCCTCCTGCCAAGAGTGCCCTGATCAATATTTTGCGGTCAGACATCGGGTAATCTGCCCTAGAGTGCCCCAGGGGGACACGTGTCGAGGCTAGAGATGGAGTCTGATCTGCAGAGCCTCCCCCTGCACCTCTGCGATTTCCCGGTGGAGACTAGGGCTGATTCTGGCTTGAACCCACCTCGTGCCTTCCCTTGCGAGACCATCCCTGCCTCGCTGAGCCCTGCAACTTCCCTGGGTGGCAGAAAAGCCACTTTATGAGAAGGGGCTGTTTTTGTGCAACTCCTGGAGGCAGCAGGTAGTGCAGTCAACATACCTGCAGCTCAAGTGGAAATAAGGCTGATTCCCTCAGTATTCAGGAAACCAGAGCCAATTAGATGCTGGGAAGCAGTGGGGTTATTCAGGTGCTAATTAGGAGTCTCCCAGAGGACACCTCCGTGAATATTCCTGCAGGTAAAGTGCCMGTGACTCCTGCTCTTTATTGCTGCCATTGGTTTCAGCTCAGACAGCTTGAAATAATTAAATTAAAATCCTGTAGTTAAGAAGAACAAACACAAACCATAGAGCAAACTTTAAAATTATTTATAGTGGAGCAGTATATAATAAAACGTGAAGAGTCTTTGCTTCTTACTGTATGAGCTGAAATTTCATCTATTTTGCAATTTTATTACTAGATTATGATAACAATTATTAGCACAGTTTTATGACTAGATCATGCTATTTTTCCCCTAACTGGAGATTTGCTAACTAAAGCAATAAACTGAGTTGTTTGTCACTTTCCTTCCTTACGATTGCTGCTTTTGTTCTTCTGTTTGAAATTCTTCTAAACCCTGCATTATTTACACTTTGTAATTTGTATCTTGTCATTGAGGCAAGTCACTTGCAAATATAGACTTCCAGTATTTGTCAATACCCAGATTTATGTATTGCTTGAGTGTAGTATTGATTGYTTTTCTCTCTTTATTTTTATAGTGTCTATTTTGGGGTATGAAAATGGACAGAATGCAATTTTCTGTAGTTAAATGTAGGCTAAACAAAATTGCTTAGTGGGAAATCTTAGATTTTAAAGTGTTGGTGAACAGAAGTACACCTTTTGAGTACTTAATTATCAACAAATTGAACCAAGATATATAAATATCCAAGTGAAATTTTTTATCATTTATTTCATTCCAGTGTTTAAATTTATACGGATTCTTTTGAATATTCATATAACATTTGAAACTGTATAATAATTTTGAAGGCATATATTCTTATTCTAGTATTCTGAAAAATAGTGTATTTAAAATTGGTTATTTTTCTCAGAATATGAAAACATTTCATCAGTATTCTCACTCTAGAGTTTCTGCTGCCTTTCAAAATAACATTAGGTTCAAGTTAGTGTTTAATATAGGTCATGGTGTTGCTGTGTCTCCTTGGTCAAAGTAAGATCAAATTACTAAGGTATCCATCTTTAACATACAAGTGGGTTAATCTCTCAATTTACAAAATGAAATTATGAGAAAATAAATCTGAATTCAAGAATACAGACAGAAGAAAAAGTTCATGGAACAAGTGTAAAGAAAGGTGAACGATGTGTCTTTTGCAAAGAGCGTCCCTGCTCAGGGATGAATCTGGCTTGAATTCAGTGGAGAGATACTAGAAAAAATGGTGCAGGATGGAGCAGGGATCCTTGCCAATCCCTTCCAGCACTTGCCAATGTGTTTGTGGAAGCTCAGCAGAGAAACTGTGCTGCTTTAGYCCCGTTCTGGGCAGTGGCAGGTTGCCCGTCGCTCGCAGGGCTGCGGGCCCGGGGCGCTCGAGCTGTTGGGCGCTGTGGTTGGGTCTTCTGAATGGCCTCCTAGAGGTGGCTCTTGTGTCCTTTGCTAAAGGTGGAGTTAGCGCTGATGCTCTTGAGTGCTACTCGGTTGTCCTCCAAAATGAATTTAGAAGATTTCTCTGAGTGGGGAAAATATTCTACAGTCAGAGGGAATTATGCAAGAAAGAGGACTTGCTGAAGAAGTATCGACCATCAATTATGGCCAATTCTGAACTCAAATGTTTTTGGTTTTTGTTTCAACCATTTTTACTGATCTGTAAGTTACTATTAACTTATCACTGAGTTTTATATAATGGATCATTTTTCTAAAGATTTAAGACTGATTTTGTAACTGATCAAAGTTTGGAACAGTGTGAGAACTTTATATATAATTCTGTATATTTTATTTTCTGTAGTATTACAATTGTTCTGGAGGTCTGTGTCACTGCTTGCAATTTTTCCAAGTACAGTCTGACCCAGTATGGTTTTTTTTGGATATACAATAAATGAACTGAATTTTAAAAGGCAAGAAAGGCAGCCCTTAATAGTATGTTATTAAGGTAGTATTAAATCTGTGACAGCCTTGCAAAGATGAGTTTTTTCTGTAGCAGATATTTCACGATGTTGCTTTTTATTCTGTTAAGTGATTCTTATTTGTTCCTAACAATGCTTTAATTTTGAATTCTCTTAGAAGAATCTCCCTTGCCATGTGTTCTCTTTGGCTCACCTGAAGAGCTATACCTTGAGACAGTTATTGGCAGCAGTACAAATTATCTGGCTCCTTTAATGATCCGTTAGAAGAGGAGTATGAGGAACCCGTGCAAATTAGCAATAAAAAAAAAAAAAAAAAAAAAAAGCTAAAGCTATATATCACTGGCAACAATTTAGGAATAATATCTCTGCCTGAGGCAAATTCTGGTGATTTACTGGTGATTTGCTGGAAGCCTTTTAACTTGATGCTCATTTGTAAAGTTAATGGTAGGTTATTTTGCATTGTGATTGAAAGACCTGAAATCTTAGTTATTATTTAAGAGTATTGATTTCTCCAAATGGAAATTTACCCATATATTAGATGTTCCTGTCATAAACGGTGAAGGCAGGGATGGGGATGCTGTTTCTGTGCATTTTAAAATGCCGCAGTGGTGTGAGTGCCATCCCCGAGTGGGCTCGAGGTTACCCCAGAGGGGGCACCTGGAGGAAAACACCAKGCTTAGCTCAGGGCTTTTATGATGAGCATGAGAGCTGGTGATTTTGCAGTGGAGAATAAGGACCCCTGTTTTAATTCAGCGGGTTTATTTATATATCTGCAGCCTGGGGCTAGCAAGGCAGGCTGTTGCCTGGAGCTGGGATGTTTTGGGCAACTGCGCCACCAAACTGCCCCTGAGAGCCGCAGTATCCGCAGGGTGCTGAGCCTGCTGCTTCCCAAAGCTTGCAAGAACTGAGTAAACTGGGGAGGGAAAAATGCAGACTTCAGTTTCCAAAGGTCAAATGCACCATGCCAGCTGCTGGGTTTCATTCTGCCCGGCTCGTCCAGGGTGAAACAGCTCTAGCTGATTGCAGGGTGGTGCCGTAATAAAGCTTATTTGTAGCACAAAGGAAGGCTCATAAAACTTAAGACTTTCAAAAATACATCTGCGTGACACTTGTCCTTTTTATTCCTTGTTTGATTTAGCTGTGAATTGTAGACATGCACTTCCTKTTAGAGGTCAAATTTAAAATTATTCATTCTGTGTGTGTATGCGTATGTATATACTGTTATTATTCTAACTTAAATAGTGTTAAGGGCAAGCTGGGAATTTAATCAACTTCCCGCTGAAATTYGCACTGAATACTTTTCCACGGGAAATCATAAGGACCCTGGTGAACTGAAGCATTGACATAATAGAGAAGAAGCTTTTTCCTAATGAGGCCTTGTGGAGGAAGCAGAGTTTTGGGCTGCGTTCTGGGTAACCCTGCCCTGCATTCGGAGCAACACGTAGCTGGGTTTGTCTCCACTAACGTGACGACTGACAGCAGAATTTGCCTCCCTGGCTTCCAGTCAAGTTGGTGGAAAGGTGCCAGCTGCCATGAATTACCCGCGTATATCTTGTAATTTCCATATTCTGAATCTTGCTTGTATAGAATTAGTATGCAGATGCATTTGTAAATACCTTGGAGGAAACGCTAGCTTCAGGGCAGCCAAGATTTTATTGCTAAATGCAGGATGACACAGGAGGAGGAGARCATTTGTTTGTAGCTGTTTCAAATGTTTCAGTTTTAATAGTTTTTCAGTTTTAATATTGCTCTGATTTCAGCCTGCCCCTGTCAACATTATGAATGTGAAAAGCCTGTGCACCAGAGCATATCAGTATTCAGACCTTACCTATCTYGGGATCAGAAAAACACTTTTCAGTGTTAATAGAGTCTGGGACAGCATCATCCTGGTTGCTTTGAGAGATTAAGTGCTAAAGTTGAATATTTAGATTAATATTAGGAATTGGAACATTAAATTCTGTTCACAGTGTCTTGGAGGATGCTCCATATACTCTTTGACTCCTCTAATGTATTCAGCTGTGGTCTGCATGGCAGAGTTTCGTGATGGACATCTTACTGAATAAATAAGGTGAGATAGGCATTTTTTTGAAGGAAAAATACAGATCTTTTAGAGAATGATTTTTTTTGTCTTGAGTCTGCTCAAATGAGCATTGGTATTCATTTTATGATGGAAAATATAAGTAGGAAACTCATTTAAAATACTGYTGATAAAATGCAGGAATTTTGTCCTCAATCCTAGATTGCAAAAGAAGTCATGTGGGTCTTTCATATATCCATCAGAGACATGACACTTTTCTTACAGTCAAATTTCTGGGTGTCTTTTAATTTCAGACTTTTCTTTGTACAGCCCATTATTTAGATACTTCTTGCAGTTTATCATCTCTTTTTGGTTTTTGTTTAGGAAGGAAATTTAGCTGATCTGTATTCAGTTGAAATGCACGGATTTCTGAGACAGTGCTGCTAGTGTCTGCTGTTTCTCTTCAGAAAGTGCTAAATTGCAAGATGATGCCGCTGTTAACACTATGCCTATTTAACAGCATCATTTTTTTTCTCTTAAATACATTAGTTCTATGTCATGGAAGATTATGAAATGTAGGAAAAAGCTAAAATTTCTGAAACTAATTTAAAATAGCTTCATTTATTGTAATACTTTTTTTTTTTAGTATTATGAATGGAATTTAGTATTATAGATGGAATTAGAAAGAAATCAGTGATTATAAGGATTTCATTTGAGACTCAGGAGACCTGGATTTTAATTTGGTTCATCATCTGTTTGCCAGTGGGCAAGTTTTATCATCTCTAGTTATGTCTCCTGAGACCTGGATCTGACTGTGGTACAGATGAGGTGATGATAACTCTCCTATTTATTTAGGCCTGCAGTAAAGTTTACTGCAGTAAACATGCAGTATTGCTTCTTTGGCATCCTCATCCATGGCACATGTTACAGAATCTGTAACTTTTATTAAGTTTYACTAGTAATATGGATTAGGAGCATGGTACTTCTAAACCAGTAGATCCAACACTCATTGGTGTGGGTGGGTCTTTTTGTTTTAGGGTGTTTTTTCTTTTTTTTTATTGAATGCAGCTGATCAACCCTCTGCACTGTTTGCTGTCAGCCCATTCCAGTCTCCAGAAAGCTCTCTCTGTGTCTTTGCAGAGGCTCAGCTCCCACGCAAATCATTTCAGCAGTTACCRGTGAGAATAAAGTTTCCTGAAAGAAAAGTATGTTGGTCATTGTGTGTCTTCCGTAAGTGAATTTGTTTATGGAAGGTAGAGGATAGGCAGGCAGGCTCAGAGGTGGGTTTTTTTGTGACTGTAGACATGCTGTTGATGTTGGAGCCTTGCATGAGGTAGGGAAGTCAACACTGTTGAGCCACTGTTGACCCTTGAGAGCCAAGGGTCCTTGGTCATCCCTGGCCACCCCTGTGCGGGTGCAGTTGAGTGGCAGGAGAGCCACCTCTTTTGCAAGGAGGAGCTATAGCAAGAAGGACGTAAAGCCTGGAGAGCTCGGGACAGCAGCTGCGCTCGCCACGGCACAGATTGGGCTCAGGCTGGCAGCCGGCGCGAGCCCCGTCGCGCAGATGGAGGCTCCGGCGCGAGGCGGCCGCGCGCCTGCGTGGGGCTGGCCGCAAAGGTGGGCGGTAAAATGAAGGCGCCGGGCTCTGCCGCCGGGCTCTCCGCTCCAGCGCAGCGGCCTCGCGCGCCCTCCTACCCGCTCTGCGGTCGGAATAAAAATAAAACTGTCCTTGTGACCGTGCAGATGGCTCGCTATGCTACCTGTGCTGGGGACTGTCCTTTTCTTGTCATTAAAATTTGCTAAAATCACTAAGATCAATTTTTTTAGGCATTTTAAGGAAATTTGCTTCTAAAGTAGGATTTTTCTGGTCAATACCAAATCCTAAAGGAAAATGGAAATACCATTTTTAATTTTTATAGTCTAATCCTTAAAGCTTTCCAGTTCTTTTCATCTCGCCCCCTATTTGTACCCTGTAGTGGAGCATGTGGTGAAATTCTTATTTTTATACTTTTCCTGTTAGATGAGCCCTAAAATTTCATTGTAGACTGATACTGTTCTTTGGGATGCCCCTTCCTGCTAAGTGAGAATCTGTTTTTCCAAGAACATGAGAACAGGGGGGCTATTARAGGCAAGTGGCAGTTCTTGAGGGCAAAATTCTTGGGACTTTCAGCGAAAACACCACTCGAGTCTGTAATGACTTATACATGTGATTATACTTGAGCATTTGAAGTAGCCAGCTCTATCCTCTTAAGAGTAACCCTATGTATAATTAAAACTTAGAACATCTTTTTTTCCTTTRTTCTTTTTTTGTCTCAGGGTTTATTAGAAGTTGTGCCATGGTGATTAAGATGATTAATCCTGTTTTATATGTGCAACTGGTTATTCAGATGTAAGATGCTTAGTAARTTATTCTCGCCTTCCATGTCGAAGGTGCCCATGCTCTGAGGTACCCCCATCCCTTTAGTGCTCACGTGGCTGTGGAGTGGGGAGGAGCAGCTGAGGATGAACTGGTGGGAGGGCAGAGGGAGAGAAGTCCATGTGGTTCCACCACTGATGAAGCAAGTCCTGCTTTTAGGTGCTTTAAGAGATTCCTGGGTTTCCCTGCTATTCTCCTATTGACCTTCCCCATCAACTGGTGCTACAGGTGAAGCAGCTGTTTGCCTGGCTGTGTGCTAAGAAATGGGTCAGTTTTAGACCTTGGAAATAGATGGAGAGACTGAAAAACTAAACACAGCAAGCAGGTTGCTAGTGATTTGAACTGTGGTTGGGGTGCAATGCACTGCCTGGCAGAGGAATTATTGTTTTTAAAAAAATATTATTTCTTTTCAAAATATTGCTCTGAACATGCCATTGAAGTTAGGTCTCTGTGCACTTTATTAGATCTCTTGCTGTAGTGAACTGCGTCTAAATGATCAGTTGTGTTACAGCTTGGTAGTTTTTATGTGGTAGATTTGCAGAGGCATTGATGAAGATTCATTAGTAAAGGGAATTCTTTAAAGAAAGTGTTGCATTTCCCAAGATTTGAGGGAAGTAGCTCTCCAGTGCAGCTGCTTTTCACTGCCAGCCTCCTAATTTGCACAAATAATTGACAGCTCATTAACAGCTCAGTAGGAGCTCTGAAACCAACTGAGAAAAACAACTTCAGTACAACAGAGGGAGCAAAGTATCTGCTTGTCAATTACGCTGGAATTCTCCAACCAGTTTTAAAATGAGTTTGGAAAATAACATAAATAATAAATTAGATAGGAGGAGAAGGGTATGTTGTCACAGGTTCCTCCTGCAAGCTTTCACCAGGCCACGTTGGTTCCTCGTCTGAGGAGTGAGGACATCACTTGTCGGCTTGGTGAGCGTCTGTGGGGCTTGGAGGCCTCTGGGTTTTCTGCATCTCTGCTTTTGCTCAGCAGGGCTAGGGCAGAGGAAATGTGGAGCCTTTGCTTGATGTCTTTACAAAGACTTCAAATCAGTTGTTATTTTATCTGAATGTTGGACCTTTGGGATAAAATTGATGTATAAAAGTGAGACTTGTCCGTATGGAAACGTGGTTTCCCAAAATTGTCCCAAAGCCCTAAGAAATGGCAGTTTCAGCCTGCTCTCCTCTAAGATCCCCTGGTTTCCCTCCTTATGTCACAGCTCCTCTGTGCAAGGAAAGGAGGACTTGATCCCTCTCTTCTTCCAAAATTTTCCATCCCAGCCCACACAGTGCCCACCCCAGCATGCTGGGCAGTGCTCAGCTAACTGCACTGTGGTTGCTCCTCGGTGGGCAATGCCCTGTGCCAGCTCTACGTGGAGGGGAACTTTTATAGATTTTCTAATTTTCTAGAAATTAGAAAAGGAGGAACAGTCTTGTTGAGAGAGAAAGAGAAGGAAAGAAAAAAAAAAAAAAAAGATATTAAATAACCTCACATTAGGAGCTTTGTATAGAGAACCAAATTTCTATTTCCTCTCCAGCCCCACAGTGATGTCCCATGGCCCTCAGTCTGCTATAAGGTATGAGAGGGTGACTTGCCAGAGCGCAACCRGTATCAATAGGAAAAATGTCAGCAGATTGCTTTCAAAACTGCTAGAGCCAAATTGTTAGTAGTTTTGAGCAGCAGCCATTCTATATGCTGGGTTGTTTGAAGAATACAGCAGTTCTGTGGAAGCTCAGGCTCTGGGGTTGGGATGTGTAATTCTCCTCACCAGAGCTATGCAGGTAAGGCAGATACAGGACCAGAAAGTCAGAGCTGTGAGGCAGGTGCTCCTTTGCTTCCCTTCTTCCTTTCATTCTTTTTGAAGTGTTTTAGCAATTAAATGCTGTTCTTGAAATAATTTATTTCTCTGGGAATCAAATTAAGATTGAGGCGGCATGTGTTTTTTAGCCATGGTAAATGGAGAAAACTGTAGTTAATGATTTTATCAATATTTTATGACCTTGTTCTTTAATGTGTAATCAGTGATCCACAAGGCACTGAGTAGAATCGTTCCCATAAGTAAATATTTTGATAAATCTAAAAAGCGGTGGGCTATKTAGGATGAAAAGAAATACAGCTTGGAAATATATCCATTGCCAGGATGTCTCCTCTTGGAATAACAGTTTCTCTTGTTTTCCAGTGAGGAATTTGTAATAATAAAATTATTCAGATGGAACGGAAGTATTCAGTTCGGGAGAAGGGTTTTGCCCTTATGAGCTGTTCTTTGAGAGGAAAGCGAAAGCAGAATGGTTTTGCTAAAGGTTAGTGATGTAATTAAGGAAGAAATTAAAATGGTATAATGCTAATGCATTGTTATCAGAGGTATTGGGTAGCATTTCCAATGTGGATATTTCTCTGCTACAACTAGTAGTTGAGTATACGGGCTCCATTTACACAGCTGAATTTCCAAAGTGTATATGAAGATACACTGTCAGAAATTACCAGAATTACCTGATAAGACAACATGTATATATACATAGTATATATAAGCATAAGGTGCACTCGGCTAATTAACAACTGTTCAGCTCAAAACCAAACYGCCAAGAGTCAAATCACCACATGTCACTTTGAACTTGGGAAAAAAGTCTGCAGACTGCAGACTGTTGTTCTCACCAGCAGAGATTCTCTGAGGCTGGGATTTAAGATAAAGCTCTGTAGGGAGCCCTGAATCCTTCTGTATTTTATGGGAAGTCTGGGTTTTCAGTGGTTACTTTGTACTCCACACTTGTCTGTACTCTTGACTGGGCAAATAGTGGTTTCTTCTCCCTCCTCTCTCCCATTTTTCTTTTTCTTTGCATCGAATCTTGCAGTATTCAGACTCCCCTTTTGAATCCCAAAAGACAGAAAGGCTTCATCATGCATTCAAATCCACGCACATTTTATAAGAACATTCACTGGTGATGAGCATCATTGGCAGCTTTCACMATCTAATGTTAATTATGCACATAACTGAAAAGCACCATGACTAGGAATCATCATTTCTAATAAAAACACTGACTTCTAGTCATGGATCATTTTGTCCCTCTTCAGGGCTATAAATCACTCATGTCACTAAGATATATGCTTTTTCTCATTTTACTTTGCTCTTTGTAGAAAGCTGTTGCTGCAAATGTAACGGTGGSTGAAGGGAAGAGGAGGAAACTGTCTCCGTTTGTCTTTCTGCTTGAACGTCTTGGCCTGCAGTGAGATGCCAGAGCAGGTTATATGTGTGGGGGCTAGCCCAGATAGAAATGATGAGAGGCAGTAAAAGGAACAAGGCCAAGATACTAGATTATATATATTCAGAAGTTTGTTTTCTTTCTTTCARATACTATAACTGCTTATTATCTGACGTATCTATTTAGAGGCTTGTGCTGTTTCCCAATACTATTGCATTTGAGTTGAAAGAGGAAAGATATAACACTAAAGCAGGTAATTCTGTACACTTGCAACCTTTCCCCTTTTCAAGGTAAAAGCTGTACTTGGGAGAGAGCCATTTCATTATTCAAAACTATGATAAGTCTTTTATACTCTTCTTGTTTTTCTTCTTTCTCTTTTGGATTCAGGTGTATAGGATAGAAAGGGTTTTTTTTTGGTATAAAAGCTTTTCTGAAGGAAAGAGTTTCTTTTATTTATTTCCTGTAGGTGACAGGGATAGGATGCATGTTCTGCAGGGAGATGTTCCTGGTCAGCAAGGATGCCCTGGGTCTCGTGATTGTGAGCTTTGTACTGTATTTTATTTCACAGAGACTTCATTGAATTCATCACTTGGGAAGGAGCACGTTTTGTGGACTTATGCATCAGTTGTTGACTTTGACACCCCGTAGTGACAGAAATAGGAATAACACTGAAGTCCAACCAAATTGCCTTTGATGCAAATTCCTTAAAACATTTTCTCTAAGAGAGACCAAGCTGGTAGGAGCTCCTTGTTCTGGCCACCAGTCTGAAAACCTGCAGTGTGTCCAGGTGGAAACTCTTGTTTCCCCGCCTCGTGCCAGCAAGGTCCCTTCATGTCAGCCGTGTCTCCTGTGGGCCAGCAGCGCTCACCTGCCTGCTGAAATGGCAGGAACAGGAGCCAGGGGACAGTGTCACCACTGTGTTATCGTGTCAGTGTTGCAGTGAGCATGAGAGGAATGAGGTTTCCTGCAGCAGCAGATGCTCTTGTTATGCTGAATCAAGGACCTGAAATTCCTAGTGAAATATCTTATAATTTTGTAAGCTGCTTTTCTCACACTTTTCGTAGCTCCCCTCGCGTGGCTGGAGGGCGCTGGAGCAAGAGGCACCCAGGGCTGAGGGAGCCCACGGGGGCTGGAGTCGCTGCTCCGATCAGAACCGAAGCGTTTGGGCCACTGGTTGGACCCTGAAACAACTTGTTAGCGGGGAGGTAGAGGCTGCTGGAGTGCAACTTAGGGTGTTTGTTCTTCCTTTGCACCTCCATCTTCTCAATGTTTGATGTTTGCAAAAACAAACATTAGATGACACTTGTGGCATTTTAAAAACAGCTATTTTGCTGTGAAGGGTATTAGATTGTGACAAAGAGGTTAATTGGGAATGAAAAAAAAAGTAGACTTTGTTACGTGTCAGGGTCAACAGGTGCCTTTCTTCCCTCTCTTTTCAAGTCTGAAAAAATTCATGTACCGCCTTCTGCTGTGATAAGCTTTGGTAAGATGTCCATGTCCTCTCTGCAGTATTTGCTGATATAATCTAYGGTTAGAGCAGTGATCTGTTTTAATAGTTTTTGTAGAGCTTGACCTGAAAGCAGCTCAGGTCTGCAGTTCTGTTCGAGGCTCCCCAAAGGTTAACAACCCTATTTTGGAATATGTATGCTTTGCACTGGAGGCTTTTCAGACTGTGAATGCGTCTTATTTGACGTGGGCACAGGCAATTGGAAATGCAGCGCACTGTGTTTGGAAGTGTGGAACTGTTGGTTCCACAGATATTCCATGTTCTTCATTACAAGCAGAGCTGGGGGCTTATGGAAGTTTTCTCTATCAAACATTAGGCTTTTGAAACAAATTAAAACAGTTTTAATTATAAAATAAATAACTTTCAGTAATTATAAGCCCTAAGGTGAGTTAATTAAAACTGAAATGAAATTAAAATTATTAGAATTTAGGGCAAATAGGAAAAGAAATGAAATGCAGGAAACTGCAGACAATAATAAGGGAGAAAAAAATAACTTGAAGTTGTTTGTTAATTGCACTGTAAAACTTCTTGCATATGCTCACTGTAGTTACTAAGTGACCTGTATCTCTCTAAAACTTCTACCTAGGCTTGAACAACACGGGCCAGTATTTTGTTGAGTGTTTTAAACTGTCTGTGAGATTTGATCACAGCAATTAGTTAATTACAATGCTACAACTTTAAGGCTCATAAAGACTGGGTATTTGCTACTTAGTTGGATTATCAGCACTAGATAGGAAAGGAAGAAAAACTTCCTTTGGTTCAAGGTGTCCTCTTTATGTTTGGAAAACAAATTCAGCAAAACTCCAAGTCCAGTTTTTCAGTAAAAGAAAAAAGCAGCAGTAGCTGATGCAGATGCATCACGACATGGCATCAAGCCATCATTCAGAGCTCACCCTCCAAAGGCTGGGAAAAATAAGATATGGGAAGATAGATTTCTGCTTTCACACGGAAACCTGGCCGGGATTCAAGCTAAAGGGGTTGGTGTTTGGGGCCCTCGCTGCCCGGTGAGYGCTGCGGGCTCCTGGTCCCCACGAGGCTGCGTCTCCCCATCCAGCCTTGGTTTCCCAGACAGGGCTGGAGCTCAACTGGGCCTTTCCTTCTAAGCTCTGTCTATTCTTAGATGCTTGTTACTTTTTTATTCCTTTTTTTTTCTAAGCTGCTTAAGTGGATTTATTGCCCAGGAACTGAAGCGTTTTATTTATCCCTGGGACAGCGGTTGCAAAAACAACATGGCAATAGAAGATTTCCTTAAACCCTCTCCCCGTCAGTAATACTTCCTACCTAAGATGGGGAAGAGGAAAAAAAAAAAAAAAAAAAAGGGCAATTTAGATGCCATGACCTTTTTTGCTGTGACTGATTAAAGGTGAGGTTTGTGGTCTGGATTTTATAATTCTGTGATATGTACTGACTTGTAACCCAATGGTTTTTAATTACCCCAAGGCATCCTAGCCCTACCTTATCTAGACAAGTGCACAGCTGTGTATTTGCTTGAGGATTACCGTGTAAGCCCTATACTAAGCATTATTTAGATTATAAATTTAGGGGTGTTGGGTTTATGTATTTTTCATAAGGGATATGTGGAGCTTGGTAGATACCAGGAGTTTCAGAGGAATTAATGTCCTGTGCGACAGCAGCCCCGCTTGTCTGAACATCCCTGTGCATGAGAGCCGCGCAGAAGGCTGTGCAAAGTCTTCACACTCTTCACATACTAAATATCCACATGCATACAAAATTTGTCAAATGTTGCTCTCCATCATTTTAGTCTTTATCTTATTCTCTGTAGGGGTGGGATAAAGGAATATTGGCCTGACAACTCCTCAAATCATCTTGTTGTTTGGTAGGAGGGAAAAGATCCTTAAATTAYATTGTTTGCCTTAAAGACCATCAGTGGTGTTTTGCATAAGCCTTTGGCTGTTCCAGGTTGCTTAATGGTGTGAAGGGAGTCTCAGCTGCGGAGCTTTTGTTGGCGCCTCTYGCTGCTGCCTTGCCTGTTTAATTGCAGTGAACATCCTCACTTGGATGACAGGGTATTTAAACAAGCATCTTGTCTGTGCATCTGCGTACACGGATGCCTCAGGAAGCAAACAAAGACCACTACGTATTTTTATGAGAAAGGCTTTGCCACTGTCTGCTTGGACACAACCTGRCTGATGATGTTTAGAGGGCTTCTGTGCCCTGGAAATAACAGTAATGAGTTTTTTTCTGTGTTTAGTATTTACTGTTAGACTTTATTCTTCCTAAGAGAAAGCAAGCACTTTTTTTCTTTTAGTCAAAAAGAAATTAAATCAGTATGCTAGACTACYGTTTTCATGTTTCCACTTATTTCAGGTTCAAAAATTATCTTCCTAAAAGCTAGTTTCAAAATACTTCTTGTTTTTACTTCTGTCACTTTTTTCCACCTCAAGTCTGTCAGTTTTCTGTTCCAGAAATAAATTCTTTTATCCTTTCTTGTTGCATGTATGCCCTTGTGAAGAATTAATATATCTTGCATAATTAAAAGCTGCGTGCAATATGAACTAGAACTGATTAGCTAACAACAGAACTGTTTCTTGTGGGCTGGGTTGTTGCAGCTGTTATAATTGTTAAAGGCAAAATTATTAAAAAARRAAAAAAAAGAGAGAGAAAACRGAACACCATAATCAGTCTATAGCTACCTGAATAGAAAGAGAGCTTAATTGCCTCGGTTGGCTGCATTGCTAATGAGTGCTACTTCATTAGGAGTTCCAAGGGCTATTTATTTATAATAGAAATGTACATCTGGATTTCTTCACGACTGTATTTCCCTGGTACAAATATCTTCATGGTGGAAACCATACAGCAGAAAGTAATATGAAAATATGGCAAGTCTCAGGAGGTCAGAGCCCAAATCCTATCCCTGCTGCCCTAATCTGGTGAACCTTCATACTGGATATGGAAAGGGAGGGACTGACATCTCTTACTGAATTAAGTAATTTGACTAAAGACAAAAGCAAGTTAGAGTAAAAGATCTTGTTATCAAACTGGAATGAGTGGCACCTCTCCAATCTCACTAAAAATAGAAGTGAATGCAATTAGAAAGGAGGTCTGAGTAGCTGGYGAATAGGAGAGTGGAACTATCCACTCTTCCACAAACCAGTTTAGCCCTAGACAAAACTAAGGCAACTAATTAAATCATGAAACCTTTTGATGTCTCTTCCAATGCTGATTTTTTTTTCTTGCCTACCAAAGTAAGGTCCTTCTGAATTATTTTACCTTTATGTGAGCTTTACCATTTTCCAGGTGGACTTCTAAAATGTGTGAGGCATTTTTTATGGCTTTTTTTTATGCCTTTATTACAATCTTTGCCTACAGTAGGCAGCTGGGAATAGCTGCATTTAGCAGAAAGAGAAAGGGTATGAGCAAGACTGCAACAACCTGACTGCCATGAAACCTCTATGCGAATAACATCTTTCCTGCAATTACTTTTTTTTTTTCCCTCTGTCGTTATCACACATACCCACTTTTGGTAGCACCTTCCTTTGGGGTTTGTCCTGGGCTGCCAGGGGGACTCCCAAGTCATGGCACCAGAGGCACTATCYAGCAGCAGCCTCATGCTGGTGGAGAGGGAGGCTGGGAACAGTGGTGAGGTGGTTGGGACATGGGCGAGCAGGAGTTTTGCACGGTAGCGCAGGTGTGCAGAGTGTCTCCTGCCACGTGAACCTGGACTTTTCCCCAGGTCTTCACTCGCTTGTCCCTCAGAGCCCAAGTACTCACTGGGGGCAGTGTGGTAGCAATGACTATCAGGTGGTGACTGCAGATGGCCCCTCTCTTCATGGGCCGTTATTAAGGCAGCCCAGATGCCTCTGATTCCCCTTCCCTGTACTCAAGGGCTAGCTGCTTCACTCATCTGCGTGTTAAGGTGSAGTTTCATAACCCTCCAACGTTGGCAGATCATTTTCTTTTGTACTGCACTAAGAGGGTTGTAAGGAACACCRGGCGATAATATATTCAGAAGACAATTAACAATGAAGTTAATGATAATGATACATTTAAGCTGTGATTCAACCTGGTAAAATAATCAGTATGTTCAGAAGAATGTARGGTCTTTTATTGCTTTTCACAAAAAGGATAATGTTTTGCAGTCTTGCAGGTTCATAGTTTTCCTTTCGTCTTTATCAGGGAGGCTTTSTTTTTTTTTCCTACTTAAAATTTTATATGTGAATTCCTTACCCGCAAACTCCACAAAACCACTGATGGCACTGTCGGTTGTATGCTTAACGAGGAACATAGTTCAAAGCAATTATTTGAATTGATTTGAAGAAACAATTTGTATTTCTTTTTGTTCTGTACATAAGCATCAGAACAGAAAATGCAAGCATCTCAGCTATGCCAACATCACCTTAACACTGTACTCTGAAGGTCACTTGTTTCAGAAACAGGAAAAAAATTCTCTGCTTAGGCTACTAAATGTCACGGGCAAAGATCTTTCTGTTGAACCTTGTGCTCGYAATCAGTTTTCTCTGTCTCCTCAAGACACATTTGTTGCTATATTTGTTCTGTGTGATGAATGTGTAATGTTCATAATAGCATGACTTTTCATCTAAAGAATGTTACAGCTTTGCTGTGTTTGAGCGTATCTTGGAGTTGTTTTGACATTAGCAGTAACATGTTTAATGGGTAAGATGTGCATCTTTTATGACAGTTTCATTGCAGTTGAACTTTTGAGGAATTCATTTCTCCTGTATGTTCCTTACATACTATTCAAACCTTCCAAGCACGTATGTGTTTCTGTAGGTGTTTTGCATTAATCTCCTGTCCAAGTACATCGGTATATACGCCAGATACTAGGAATAGTCTAGTCACTGAAGCACAAAGCTATTTTTTTCYCTGAGAAAGCCTTGTCCTAGGGTTGCACTGCAGAAGAGACTATCTGGCCRTCAACTCTCATGGTGGCTACAATACTTTAGCATTGACTCAGTGCATTGAAATCATCAACCTAACAGGGAAATACTTCCTTTCAGTTATCTCCTATAGATAAGATATGTTGATCCTGGAGTAGTGCGCTGCCGTAATATACATACTAAGAWWCTTTGAGCAAGCTGCAGGAAGAGGGGTTCAATTAAACACCAGAAGCGCATTTTGTTAAAGAAACCAGTTCTTTCTGCACTGGAAGAGAGGGAGGCAGARGAGTGACTCCTCGTTATTATTTAGATGTGTTCTTCATTTGATTTTTGCGCTATGTGCRTGTCAAGCACAGGCTGCTCATTGTAAATGCTGTATATGATACCTGCTGTGCTTTCYGACTTAACCTTAAGACAAAAAGAAAAAACAGAAGTCGTGCTATTGTGCAAGAGTAATTTCCATTGCATAGTTTCTCCTCAAAATCTGTTTTRTGACTGAGTTTTTTTCATTTTACTCCAGAAGATCCCCAGTCTGTTATCAAACAGTTTTATCATGTAGCTATTATGTTATAAGGCTTAATCTGATCTTGACAGGCAGTTGTAGAATCAGAGCASGGAGTGATAAGACTTTTATCCTTTGTTTGGGGAAGAATGTTTTTTTTGTCAAAAAAAAGGTTTTGTTAAAAACATCTGCAAAGTTGGAGATTTATTGGTTATTTTGTGTGGGAAATCTGTATCACAGAATCCGTGGAACAGTGCAGCCCTCCTACCTGAGACCATCGCCTCTGTGAGGAGTCTTCAGCATGTGGGAAGAGAGAGAAAGAGGAGTCTGGAGCTGTAGAGATTCCACCATTATAGAATGGATTTGGCCAGGGCTTGGGCTGTCTGCCAGAGTCCCCGARGAGATGTAACCATGGGCTAACACCTCCAGGGTGATTTTCATCTTTTTGCAGGTCACAATTGGAGCGGGACAGCCTTAGGCTGTTTGTAGGAGAAAGGGAAGATGCAGGTTTTGGCAGCAGAGGTAGCGAGCTGCCCAAGGACCGCACTGCACCTGCACGATTGTGTACAGCCTCAGAGAAAAGGGAATGAGATCCTCTCACAGCCGTGGAGGATGATACCAGTGGCGGTTATGAACTCCTTTCCCTTTGGAAAAGCTTCTTGGGCTGCATCACCCCTACTCGACAGGCAGGTTACTGTCTGAAGGCTGTTTCATGCAGGGCAGAAGGTTCACAGTGCAAACTGAAGTTCGCCTCGTGCGAGTGAGAAGGCCCTGATATGTCTTAGTCTGCTGTTGCCATAAAAACTCTGCAGACAACCTGTCCTACCTCTTACAAACGCTTCTRTCAAAGTTAGATCAGTGTTTTTCCTCAAGTGTAGTTGAGGGCACTGTGAACTGTTGGAAGAAGTGCGGCTTTTCACGTAACGTGCAGAACACCGCAATTTTGTGTTTGTTTTCCTATCAAAATGACTCTATATGACAATATGCAAAGTACATACAGATGGTGAAGAACCGTTATGTTACCSAGTTTGTTTCTCTTGCAGATGCTTGCAGAAAAAATAATTTTGCTCCCTATCTAAAAGTATAAATAAGTGATGAAACTAAGTAGCTTCTCCTGCACTAGCAATAAAGATGATGCTTCGGAGATTTTTCCYGGAGGTAGTGTAATACAAGATTAAAAGGGACAGGATTTTTCTGATCATCACCATGCTTAGTCATATGTTTTTCATATTAAATCATCCATTTAGCCTCTACCTGGCTTAGAGCACCTAAAAAGCATGTAATGAGCACAAATTATGTACACATTCTGTTTTAAATTAGCATTGTTGTTAGAAAGTTATTAGTATAACCTGTGGTCTCGTAGAACTGCATAGAAGAGGAGTAGTGGAGAGACACCTCATGTGCTGCACATCTGTGTCTCACGCTGGGTCCTTAGGACTCTTGACCGTGCTAGAAGAAGCTAGGAAATGTTGCTGGTTTGCCATTTCCAGGAAATCCTTTGGGACTGGCACAGCTGAGAATGCTTRGTTTGTAAGAGCAGCAATCGAGAAACCCAGATAGAAGCAACCTGCCATATGACCTTAGAGAAATCCTTCCTATAGAGTACTGTCAAAGGCAAGCTGTTCAGTGCTCTGCATGTTCTTTCCAATAAAAACATTGCTTTTTTTTTGCAAATGTAAAGAGATTTCACTTTCATCACTGTATACATAGAGGTTTTTAAAAAGAGGAAAAGATATAGGAATTTGGAGCAGGATTRAAACTTTTTTATCATAAAAATAGGAACTGAAGAATGGTATGAGTACAAATATATGTGTTATCTGTGGGTTCTTTATTCTAGATTCYTTTTGTCCAAAAAGAAAGCTTATTTCTTGGGTTTTTGAATGTTTCACGAGTCAATACTGTTATGTAGGGTTTGTTCTGATAGAATTGATTTTTATTACTGTTTTCATATTTGTAGAGTCACAGCTGGAAAACAGCTTGTGTAGAAATGAAAGTAGAGAGTAAAAACAGCAGTACCAGATATCTATAGGAAAAGAAAGTCTTTTTCATTTGTGTGGTGTTGCATTACAYGGGTACACAAAATTTCTACCTTCTCTCATGGGTGGTCCTTCTTCAGCATGAGAAATGCTCTTTTAGGCCAAAGATACTTAACCATTTTTTTGTCTGTTATGATTGACAAGTGCAAAAAATGAATGGCTATTATATTTATTATTGCACACAAAGCCAGTATCATTCCAATAGTGTGTATATTCCATTATTATTATTATTCTAAGAGAAGTGCTAGCTGAACACTTTTCTTAAAGACAAACATTTTTAATAATTTTTGACCTGGGRAGTAGTCCTCCTGTATTTAGTGCTTATTAAGAACTTCCTTTTACAACAACAAAGAATAAGAAACTTATAGCACTGGAGTGAGACTTTTGTCATTGCTTTGAGTTTAATGAATTTGGTGTTGCTCGGTTGCAATTAAGAGTGACTTCAGAGGGAGGAGAGCTAATCACCACCAAACACTTTGGAATATTCCAGGTTTATATTTGTACATTTGAGTGCGTATTGTGTTTTATGGGGAGTTTAGACTCTCTATATAAATTTAATATTCAGACATCATTTTCTTCCAGCTTTGTAAGTAGGAAGGTAGTATAACAGCAGAATAATTTCTACAAATAGAGTTTAAAATGCAATCTAATAAGTATCAAAATAATTGAATCTATGTGAGCTGTACAGGAAACGAGCATTATAGAGGAAAATGTAAATTCATCCTAGGTTAGATTTAAAAAAATGACTATAATGAGAGCATTAATTCTGCCTTAAATTAGAAAATTAATCTTAATGAGGAACCAAAAACTCCAAAGGATCCATAGATGTAAATGGGTGAAATAAATTAACATGAAGTGGAAATGGTTGAAGAACTGTCTGTTATGTAAGCTTGCAGTAATGTGCATGGAATCAATGTTATATGCACTGCAACACATTTCTAATGGGATAACCCTCCTCGTAAAATAATCTTGTTCAGTGCCTTGGTCAAAGGGCTTATGCCTCTTACACTAAATTGTTTTTATATATTAAGAAACATAGCAGCTGAGAAAAGACTGAAGGAAATCTATGCCTATTTATGCATAGATTTATATTTTGGGTAAAACTTCAAAATATCTGCTTATGGAGGAAAATACTTCAACAAGGAAAAATAAGCCATTTGGATTAATCACAGTTCATTGTTTGTCTGTGCGCTGTAAACTACACCTGTTTTCCAAAACCTTGCCCTCCTGATCTACTTRGAGCATCATGACTAGGCTTATATCCGTGCTGACTGTCCTTGTTTGCTGTCCGTGGCGTGTGTAAGGCGGTGATTTTGCCATAGAGCAGGGCACATACAAGTTAGGTACTTTGATGCTTGCACCGACTGCTGCGGATTCACCCCTTAATGCTCTTTATCCAGACGTGTGAAAGATAAGGTTTGAAGTTGGTAGCAAACAACCGAGCCCAGTGGTGGTACTCTGTCTAGAGAGCAGGTTTGCTAAAATGAGTCAGTGGTCGTAAGGGGTGAGGGGAAGGAAACCCTGTAAGTTCTTGACAGGGAAAACTTCTCAGAATCTACATAAAGTAGCAAAAACGTTACAATAAAAGTGAAGATTTTATGAGCAGCACAGGTTCTAAACATGTTAAGTATTTAGAAACAAGTAAGTTTCTAACAAGTAGAAACAGTCAGCAACTGTTYTTCTAAGAGTTTTGAGAAGTGCAGGGCATCCGAGATGATGTCAGGATCTGAATAGCATAACTGGCTACAGCAGTGCCGTGCAATTGATTCCTCTTACCTGAACTCGCACAAAYGTGCTTGCCAGAAACAGATGGCTGTTGTGCACCTCTGCACTATGAAGCTTGTCTTTAAATGCATATTAGGAACTTTTATTTGCGTATGTGCTATACAATCCATAGAACAGCACTTACATATAGAAATATATGAAATATACTTTTTGTTTTTTAATGCTGTTTTAAAATGCACCGGGCCCTCCAGATGGGACATTTATTCATTCCRTAAAGATCTCTCACATCAGCTTCAGTCCAAATGGGGTGTATATAATTTCTCTATTGGGGAGAGGGGAGGGGAGAGGAGGAAATGTTACTGTGAAAACTAATTTCAGTGTGAAGGTCAAGATGAATTAACATACCCTTTAAAATCTAGTCTAAGTGCAAGATTTAATTCTGGATGATTTTATTGACCTAGAATGATTTTATGTCTAATTTGGCTTTTCTGGGGTTTTGACATTATTGTTTGAATTTTGCTGGGTTTTTTTAAGGTTTTTTTTTTTTTTTTTAATCAGACTTCTGATACTCAGTGTAATTAAATTCCAATGTCATCTGCAGTGTGGTTAGGCTCTTGGGCCAGGCCCAGACCATGGATATGTCTCCAGCAGATCCGCAGCCTTGTTTCCATGTGGGGGAGGACTTGGTGGACATGGCCATGGCGGGGTGGACTTTGTCCCACCCAGGGCTTGGCTTGAGGAGCCCTGGCTGCTGCCAGTGCTGCCTGCAGCCCTGCGAGCACCAGGGATGCCTCGCTCTTCTGCTGTTTTCACACATTCCCGTTTACGTAGCGTTGGCCAGGGCTGAAAGCTAAAATGCCAACATCTGTTATCACTTCTGTTTATTCGTGATTTTGAACTCCACTTTTGGGAACAGAAAGATGCAGATGATGTGGGGTTTTGCTCAAACAGCTGAATGCTTGCCATGAAACATCCATCAAAACGTCAGAAGAATGTCTTTCCCTGATAGCTTCTAAGGGGATCTGCTCACTTGTTGATTTGATTAGGTTGTTTAAGATCGATGGGTGTAGTGSTCTGATTCGAAAGGATCAGGAAGCAGCTGCCCGTGGTTTCTCCATTGCAGAGGCAGCCGCACAGCTTCTCCTGCCATGCTCTTGCCTTGATGGCACAGGGACAATCTGCACGATGGTGTATGCTGTGACCACGCCGTACTTTATATTACTGTGAACCCTGGAATGTATTACCAAGTGAGACACTCCTGGCATAGCACATGTCTTGTGTAACGGGGCCTGGTGTTTCGCTGCTCCATCGTTCCTGAGCTTTTCTTGCGTGGTGTGATTAAGTCGGTAACTAGCAATTGCCCAAACACATGGAAGTATTTTCAACATTTGTCACCTTAGTAAATATTTGCACCRTCTAAAGGGCACAGGACCTTTTGAAAGCTGCCGGAAAGAAAACAAAGGGCCACAACAGACTCCCCATAGGCTAGCAGGGTTGGCAGCTGCRTGCTTGCAATACAGGTTGGTACCTTACAGCAGGTGGTAGCACAGCCATGGGTTCTTCAAAAGGAGCAGTATTTTTGTCTGATGCGTTTGTAGTGACTGGTGTAGGAAACCGTTGTATCACGGTACGAGGCAGGATTGCAGCTGCTCTCAGGTGGATGCCGCTTGTTTGGGAATGTGCAACCCTTGGAGAGCGTAAACATGGTCCTTTGCAAGGCCTGGTGCTCTGTGGAAGCACTGAGGTTGGTGTGGTAATCCCCACACTGGGCAGGTCTTCTGCATCCTAACTCTTCAGATAAGGTATTTTCACTGCAATTCTTCTGTAATAGATTTAGAATGCATTTAAAACGAAATTTCACTTTGACATTCAGATTTGAGAGAGGCAACATGGCACCAGATACTTAAACTCAAATAACGACTGGCCTGAAAACTTCTCCCTGAAGTGAGGAGATAGATTTGCAATAAATTTTTCTCGGCACAGTCRCACTGACTTGGCTGGTGCCTGATTGTGGCTTGTTGTGCTCTGAAGAGSTCAGTGGTCAGATGGGTCAGAACTCTTGGTTTTGGGGCGTGGGGTCATCAAGGATGAAAGGCTGATGACTTCTGTATAACTGTCAAAACATAAATCCCTTGAAGAATTTTTTGGGGAAAAAAAATGAGATAAATAGATCCTTTCTTAAAGAGGAGGAAATAGTGTTCTTTCTTTCTTTCTTGTTTCTGAAACCTGAAGAAGTGTGTTGAAACTAAGACTCATATGTTATGCTTTTGTTGTATTATTTATGGTGAAAAAGGAGGAAAAGCCTCTTATTTATTAAAATACCAGAGAAACCATTCATCTCATGGCAGAATATTTTCTCGCAAGTAAAAAAGTAATTTCATTATGTTACTTTGCAGCCTGCCTTATATTTTTGCAAGTTTCTGACAGTTTTGTATGAAAGTATTATTGAAATATCAAATTGATTTCCATATTTATTCAAATATTGAATAATGTTTGTTTAGCAAATTTTATTCTTTCCTCTTATAACATTGTTATGGTGCTGAAAATTGGATTCAGCATTTTGCAATGCTAGGAGGTTTTGGTTTACTCATTTTTTTTCAATGTGAATTTCAGAACCAAATTTATCCATTCCTAAGATTCTATTTCATTTATCACTTCAAAAATAGGAATTGAATTAATATCTTAGTATTGATTTTATATATAAAAATACAGATAGGAACTGATACCTTAGTAATAGATACATTTAAAAATGACTTTGTAGCAAAAAAAAAAAAAAAAAAAAGTTTGCATTTCATCTATCACTTCAAAAATAGGAATTATATCTTTTCTGCTAAGAAATCTCATGGTCATAAAATGTAATAACTTAGATGTAGAACCAAGTTGTTTTCTAATGTATAGATATACATTGAACTCTTCCATTTTTTCTAAAAATCAGAGATGTATTAAACTCATATTTGCAAAAGCTTTAGCTAAACAGATGAGTTTACTGAATACAAGTTAAATGAACAACATCTGTTCACACAGGGGATTGTATTTATATAAACTGATTTTTAAAATGCTACTGGATAAGCAGGTGAGAAGTTGGAATGCATGTGCAAAATTTACATTTCTGTAGGCTTTTTTTTTTCCTGCTCTATGTCCTATTAGGAATACTATCCATTTTTGTTGCTCAGGCAAATCTTGCTGAGGGAGCTTTTTTGGATCTTCCATGCTGATATGGGATGGATTTTCCTTCCTTTCCCTACTCTATCAATTGCTGGTAACTTTAAGGTGTGTCACATAATTTTAAACCAGATACTGAACATGCCAGCTAGTTGTATTCTTGTCTGTTAATTTTAAAATAAAAGATAAGCAACTATGTTACCATATAAAGGATGAAAATTAGTCAGATTTAGGTAATCTTATAGAAAATGAAAAATTATCTGTGTTGATATATTATTTTCTATATAGAATGAGTTTTTGGCCTATCTTTTTTATTAATTGAATGTAATAATTTAGCTCTTTATAGCACCAGTAATTATATAAATGTACTGAGATAAGAGGGAACAAGAATGTGTGGGTTGTTCTGAATTTATTTTTAAAGACTGTAAGGTGGTTAATGAGTATAGTGGTGAAATTCCAGAGAAATGCTGAATTACTGGGGTAGTAGTTTTCAGGAGAAGTAGAGTTTTCAGCAGGAGTGGAGAAGTGGTTCTCAGGGTTATCTGACCCTGTAAGCAGAGGGATCTCTCTGCAATATTGGTTTCCCCTTCCTATGGTAGCAGTAGCAAAACAGGCTTTGCTCCTAACCGGGAATGTAACCTGGTTCAGCAGTTGAGACCTTCAAAGGAGCTGCAATGTCTTCCCCTTTCTCCCCTTCTGCTGGAAGGAAAGGTGAATTTTATTAGCAGTGGTGCTTGATGGAATACACTGCATTTTCTTCCATCTGGACTATCAAGATATCTAAACTGCAACTGATAAGAAACTGCTCTGATCAAACAGATGGTTTGTCAAGAAAATGTCTATTAGCTGGAATACAACCTTTTCTCAGGAGTAGAGCTGTTTTGATCAACTTCTGGTTTTAGCCTTGCCTGCATTGCTCTTGGTTGGATTCAGTGCTTGTGGTTGGATTCAGTGACTGCTGACTTCAGCCAACTGTTGAGAAAAAATACCTGGACACTGTAAAAATCCTTCCAGTAGATGTTTTATGTTAACATCCTAGCCATAAGGCTTGTGTGTTGGCTGTGCTTTCCAACATGGGATGAATTAGATTTTATTCAGCATAAAAATTGTCTTGTTATCTAGCATTCATATGACATGTGCGAAACATTGATTCACAACCTGCTCCTTATCTGTTTATATCCTGGAAAGGGACTGCACCAGGAACGCTTCACACCTGCAGAACCAAAGGCATGGCAGTTACAGCTCTGTCCTTCAAATATTGAGTAGCAGCAGCACAGGGATAGAATTTTAGGCATTTGTCATTTGGTACTTTAAGCCTGAAGTAGGTTTCTTTCCTTCTCTTTCCAATGTTGAATTTAGAAATGCTGGTGTAAAGAGAAGAATTTTTTTTAATATGTTACAAATATTTTTTAGGTTGAGAAAGTAATTTCCAATTGAACGTTACTTTCCACTCCTGTCAGAACTATGCATGTTCGGGCTTCTATTGCGTAAGTCTTTAAAACGTGACGTGTAGGATATTTAAAAGAATACGTAAAGGAACTGTTATGGGAGTTAGTCCTGACAGTGCATGCATTTTTATATGCTCAACTTGCATTGTTTAGCATATAAGAATCATGTTGAGCATATAAGCATCAACTTGCATTGTTGAGCATCATGTTTTGTGATTCAAAATCAATGTAGAAATTAACCCTTTAAGGTTGTGGTTTAGTACTACAAAAAAAAAAAAAATTAAGTAGAAAAAAAATGGCAAAATGCATTCCAGCATACTTCCTTTGTCACATTTATAGAAAGCCACAAACTTTTATTTCTTTCAAATTATGATCCTTTCCTCTCTACAGAGCTAATTAAGCATGTGGAATGGTATACACAATAACATAAGCATAAAAAAGAATAAGCAGCACTACCCGTTCAGCACTAACTCAAGCTTGCATTTGGTGGGCATGTTTATAGTTCTCTTCAGTGGTGAACCTGCTTTCATAAACAATACCTTCCATCATCATCCACTTAAATCCACTTGATTTATTAATAGCGGGTTAGTTTTCATTCATGTGACAAAGTTCATTAAAATCATTTAATGGACGTTAAATTAATGGAAGCTGTGCCCCTCTGCTCATATAGCAGCCTTTTCACTAGCAGAAAAAAGCATGCAGCTTGTTTTGGGCTGTGAGAACACGTTAGTAACTTCAAAAAATGCTACTCAACAATTGAAAATAATAATAATAATAAAAAAAAAAGCTGTAGCAAAGTCCAGAATAACATAGCGAGGCAGAGAGCAGAGTCAGGACTACAATAGGTAGCTCTTTAATGGGTTCAGCTCCTTTTTTTTTCTCAGTTTATTACTGCTTTTATCCTTCTTCCTTAAGCAAGACTGCTCTTTCAGTCCCCAAACCCTACTGGGTTGTTGGTGCTAATATCCCGGTGGAAAAAAGTTATTAGACTTTTCTTGAGGTTACCTCAGCTCCTTGTATTGCTTTTGAGGAACTTGAGCGGAAATATTGCTGTGGCCTGACCAGGTATCTCATAAGACTTGTTGAAATAATGCTCAAAAGTGATATTTCTGCATGCCAAAGACACAAGAAAATGTCAGCAGATTTCAAGTTGTCTGATCTGATGCTAAAATATACGCAGTAAGGTGGTTGCATGGCTGGTGTTTAAGAAAGGAGTGAGCATCAGTATGTAGATACTGGACTTCTCTTCCAGGAAGTCTGTTCTGAATGTCAGAATCAAACCTACGGAAATGGAATCTTGTCCACTTTTCATGGAGACTGCTGAAGGAAGTGCAGGCATGTGTAAAGCCACTGCATTTTACAAGGAATTTGTACTCGTACAAGCTAACTGTGTAATTAGAAGCCATGCTAAAGATTAACAGAATCTGAAAACTAGCTATTAGACATACCAGAGGTAATTAGAAACAAAAGAAAACTCCATACTTTTTTTTCTGCTACTATGGTTAAGTCAGAAGAAAACAATAAATTACTTCAATTTTTAGGAAGAACTTAGTGCCAAGTGCTGAAATTTTGCCTGAAAAAAAAAAAAAAGATAAATTTAAGTTCCATGATTTTACATTGGATAAAACTAATACTTGAAAATGAATTGTAAAACGTAGGCTGTGAAATGAGTAATTTTTACCAAATGAGTTGTTCAATGTTGGATAAATTTATTTCAGCAGTTGTCACTTTTATTTTTGATGAAACAAACCAAGAAAAATGTCAAATCCTCTTAGCATGTGTATGTTTGTTTTAAAATTAAGTACAAGCTCATCTAAATTAAGAATAGGGCAATGAAAGGAAATGTCAACAGAAGCATATGATTTGCTAGTATAAAATCCAAGAACAGCAGCTACTTTCCTGTTCCATAACAACAGAGGTCAGAGGCCGTCTTTCCAACAGCCTGAAGTGAATGAGAAGTAATTCATATCAAGGATGCAACACTCTTCTCTCTACTCCCCTCTGTATTTTGCTAGATTAGCAGTTCAAATGGAAAAATGCTTTTGGTGGATTAAGGACCCCTGGAGATAGTAAAGGAAGCCAGAAATTATGCTACAAGGTTTTCATCCTTTTTATCCCTTACATATTTTTCTTAATATAGATAAWGAGCTATGCAATAATGCTTTAACCTGTAAAACATCAAAACCTTTGGACTCCACTGTGTGCTGTTAACTGGAGTTGACTTTATTTGGTAACGTTTTTGCTCTTGTTTTTTTTTTCCTCTGTTCCCAGTTAAAGCTGGATTTTTCCATAGCTCTAAGAGGATTTGCAGCAGGTTATGGCTGTTTCATGTCGCATTATGATGAGAGGTCTTTTATCCCGATTACTAAATTACACATTCAAATAATATATRGACCAAATTTTAATAGTCTTTAACMTTTACATTTACCTGCCTTTATTCTGCTATTAAAAACAGTATGCTAATTATACAAATGAATTATCAGCAAGACATAGAACAGCATTAACTATATTTAAAAGTTTTATTGCGCTAACCAGGAGAGTGAATTAAGCTGTATATTATGCATAATATTATAAAATTAGAGCTCTACTTCATAATGCTTAGCATAGCGGCCAGTATCATTTTTAATTGGTGAACATGATCAAATAGGTCTACTTGCAGAAAAGCTAGAATTTCATGTGTTGATTTAGCTCTTATATGAGGTAAAGACTATTAATAGTGAATCTTKATTATGAAGAATTTATTGAGCGTGACTTCTCCAATTTATTATCTGGCTGATTGCTGAGTCAAGCTTTACTGAGGGAAGATCTGTTGTTCCTTCAGGAACTTGGGGACCTCTTCCACTTCAGACTTCCAATGTCCTTCCCGTTTTGGCAATCAAAACCTACTTACTGTACTGGAGAAGTTATTCAAATTCCATTTTATTTATGGAATTAAATAGCTAATTCTTAAAATGGAATGAAATAAAAAAAAATGAAAGTGATAAGAAGAAAAGGTCCTCCTTCGTAGTAAGAGGGGAAGTTCTGAACAAGCAGATTGATTTTTGTAATGGTTTGCGAACAGTGTACAAGTCCATTACACCCCTGGCAGCTTAAGCTTGAAATACAAAGGCTTGTTGTACAGGTCAGTCTTTTTTCCTCAGAATTTTCAGTGTAAACAAGGTGGTAATTGCTTAGATGAAACACRGGTTATCATTCTATAGGAACAAAGTTAATAGAATTTATTATRGTTAATGACTACAGCTGATATTCTAAATGACTGATAATTATCAATATCAAAATCATAATGAGTGGCATTTTCTATGCTATTTGATTACCAGGCTGAGTCGCTATTGCCAAATGTTAACTGGTGTGTGAGTGAGAGCTCCTAGTGCAATTACTGTAACGTGTTTAAAACTAGCCATTCATTTTTGATCACTGAGTGCTCTGAATTGGCAATTTTATTTTATTTTTTTTCAAAACCAGCAGAAATGCCCTGTATCCTGCTTTTCTGTCCCACAGTGCTGGGTGTGCTCCTGGAAGCAAGGGGTTGGGAATTGCAAAGAACTGGAAAGGGTCTTCCTAAAAAATCTTGACTTCCATGCTGTTTTCGCTTACCTCAAAGTTGCTCATTGAGGGGCATTTCTACTGAACATATTGAAAAGCAAGATGAAATTCCTGTAGGAGAGAAGCAGAACAGAAAGCCAGACACTGGCAGCAGTGGGGTGATATTAGCTGCAGTGTTGATCTTGTTCCTTTTCATCCTTGCTAGGGCTGTGTGAAATCCCCGGGCAACAGCTGTGACATCAGCTCCATCTTGGGTGCTCCCTTTGCACCTTTCAGATAGTCATTGAAATCTTTCTTTGTTCCATTTCTAGAAATAATCCTGCAGAGACTTCTTTCTATCTAATATTTTGTTTTTTGAACTGGTGTCATATCCAAAATTATTTTTTTCCCCTCTCCTCCTTCCCTTTTCTGGACTTGAGGTTTTATCAGATTTCCTTTGCCATGTGGAAAGCAGAATGGAAGATGTGTGTCTATTAAACTATTTGAATTGAAAAGGTCATTAGATCTTGATGACTTTTGTGACCTAATTACTGAAAGAGAGAGAGAGGAAAAAAAAAGGGGGGGTGAGACCATTTTTCTCCTTGTAAAAGACCTATTCTTTCAATTTCTGTAATCTGAAACTTTTCATGCTGGACCTGCATTGATACTGGAAATCTGTCAGAAGAGAATGGTAGCACGATTGGATGACCTAGAATTAATTTTTTTTTTTTTTTTTTTTTAAAGGCAAGACTGGACCAGATGGTGGTCAACACGCCAAAGCTGTTTGGATAGCGCTGTGCAGTGGGGATGTGGATTGTGCTTTATCCATTGGTCGTGGGCTGTGGTGGACGAGGACAGCACAGCAAATGTGTCCCTTGTATGGCTATAACAGGGCAGTAACGAAGTGACTATATTGTGAAGGCAATGTGTTTTAATACTTAAAACATATTAATGCATTTTCTTTTTTTAACTTAGAATTTATTTAGTCTCAGATTGTCCTTATTGCTTTGCATTGTAGGTGTCATTTTAGGCCTGAGGGTAGCCAGCAGGAGTAGGCCCGAGGGTAAATGGAGGTTAAAAAGGCTGGTTAGGAGTAATAAAATTATCAGAATCTCAAATATTATTGAAAGTTCTAGAGGTTACCAAGAAATGCCCTTAATTGGCTTTACACTTCCCCAATTTTTTTTTTTTTTTTTTTGGATTATTATTGAAAGGAAGTAGAATTCTTGTGAGTTATGCAATCGGAAAGAAAACATGGTCCTTGTTCAGAACATCTTGTGCAGCCTTTGAGAGCCATTGCTGTCTCTGCTTTGTTGCAAGTTCATATCTGTCAATACCATCCAGATGTCTGTCCTTGATTTTTCTTGTTTTAATTATATTTGAATTGTTTTAAGTATTCGTTACATTTGTCTTGAGCAGTTTTTTGATATATACAAGGTACACAAAGTCAAAGTGTTCTGGTCACCTAGTCTGGCCTCCAGACGTTCAGTCACCTCTCAAGTTCTCCTGCAGTGACAACTAAGGGTGGTCTCTGCTATGTGTAATACCTGTATTAAGTTATTCAGGATAGTTACCATCAAAGATATAAATATATCAAAGAAGTCTGAGTGATTTTAAAAGTGATCAATTTATAAAAACAACTTGCAGCTTGGAAATGTTCCATAAAAAATTCTGATAACTAGCAGAGAATTTATGTAACAGTCTCTGCTGCTTACAAGAGCTCTCACAATAGAAAAAGTAGAAAAATCAATACCCTTTTTCAGTATAGTCAAAGCTTGAAATATTTTGGTGAACTCTAGCAGTTTTTTGTTTAAAGAAAGCAAGCAATTTCTCATGCCAGGATTAAGTAAGTGTTTTGTTTGAGTTTGTTTTACTGAAGAAGATTTAAAACCCCGGGCTGGAAAGTTCAATGCAAGTGCAAGCAGTGAAGAACCACAGAAATGGGTTAATGATAATACTGTTAATGACTCCAGAGCAGGTTTCATGTCTTCCGCCGGTGGAAGGCTCGTGGGGACACCGAGGTGATGGCGAGGACTGAGTGCTGTCAGTGAGGGTGCAGATGCCAGGTGAACCCTGCACATGCTGGTGTGCAGCACCATGGCACTTCCACAGCCTCAGTGTGTGTCACCCTGGAGAGCGTGTTGGCATCAGAGAGTGCATGAGAAGGTAGATGACTAATACTTGAGTTAGCATTTATTTAACATTAATTTATTCATTGTGACTATCTTTTTTTCTCTTTTCACTCTTATTAGAAAGATGCTGTGATAGCAACCTCTTAAATGAAGCACTTTTTTTCCCCAGTGAGATCTCTGCTAGAGACTCATTCATATTGTATGTACCACTTTGAGCATCCACTCATGATTGGACTCTGTTACAATGTGTGGTGTGTATTCCAGAAGAYCTCAGAGGCCAGAAATTTGTCAATTTACATACCTGCACACATTTATGTATAGTTATGCTGATATATATATATATAGTATACTTACATATATGAATACTGTCTCGAAGCATCTGATTTTTTTGCTGTCTTCCCATTGCCTGCCTGAACCCTGATATACCCGCACAGACATGGGTATTTCCTGAGCAGCCAAGAGAGATGGAACATGGCAGAGGTGCCTGTGAGAAAGGGAGCCCAGCAAATGTTGCTGGCATGCCTGCATGGAGGGATTTTAGAAATAGTGTAACTTCTTCACTGTGCCACAGTAGGTAGGTACAGAGCACTGAGGGGCTGTTGGTTTATTATTAAGGGAAGCTTGAATAAAAAACTTATATAAATTGAAACCACTTAATTTATTCAGATAAATTTATTCAGCTGTTGGCTGACTGAAGTGAGAGTTTCCACATCTAAAAGCAACATGGTAGGGGAACAACTGGGCATATATGCCAGACAATTTTAAAACAGAAGATAGAAGATACTTGATTTACAATAACGTAGGATTAAGGGAACAGGAGTGCATGAGGGCTTCCTGAGCAGAGTCATGAGTGAAACCAGTGCCTTGCAGGTACCTTTCTCTGAGATGAGTATGTTTGTTTGGGGATGGAGGCGACTTTCGGTCCTCTGGGGCAGGGGAGATGTGTCTTTCCCAGTGCTGGAAGCAGCACAAACTGCAGCAAAGGTCAKAGCCAAACACATGTCCGCAGTAGTGGCCTTTTGAAGTGTTAATTACGCAGGACTATGAAGAGGCGTGAGTGCCACCAGGTGGATGGGCCAGCAAAGCCTCCCTGCAGGGAGACTGGCATTTGCTGATGTTTTAATTGTTTTAAGTGAAATATGGCAATGAAGGAGCATTGCTCTGCTGCTTTCTTTGTACTACAAAGTAGATGGAAAGATCTGTTCAGCTAGCTCAGAGAAGCAAGGGAAAGAAGAGCGCTTGGAAATGATATGGTATAACTGGATGGCATGGGTAAGGTACTGAAGTGGAAGCAGATTTGAAAGACAGATACACAAACACCTGAAAAGTAGGGCTGCTCTTAAATGCCTTCCCCCTTCTGCCCTTGTGTCAAATGGACTGAGAATTTGTGCAACTCGCAGGACAGGGTTAAGATGTGTTTTGAAACTGAGGGTAGTATTTCCAGATTTTTTTCCGTCTTCTGTTTTTCTTCTAGTAACAATACAAAAAAATAAAAATCTCAGATATTTCAACATATTTTGTTTTATGAAAACCAGAAAAACTACAGCTTCTTCTGACTGGAGATGCATGATTTAGGTATTTGCATATTTTTTGATATCACTGAGAACTTGTTGCTTGAATTGAAAATATGACTATGTTTKTTAATGCAATATTTATCTAGTATTCAGTTTATGCAGATCATGWTACTTCAGTGACCACATTCTTCATATCGGAGCAGTACAAAAGTTCTCCAAAAATATTTTCAATCTACCATTTATGAAGAGCTGTTAAGAGGAGGAAAAAGTGAACTTTGAAAAACAAACATCTACATCAATACTAGTCATCTAAGTAAGTGCCCTTAYTTGCCTGAAGTCAGTTATCCTAACAGGATGCATGAGAGCTTGGTAATATTTGTGAATACTCATGAAGTGAAAAACAAATTGTTGAAACAGATGACGTGCTTTTTTTGTAATAAGATAGTTTTTCTATAACGCAGGACAGTATTCTGTAGTTCTTGGCAAACAGTTACTTGGATAAAAGAGAAAATCCATCACAGATTTTGCATGGAGTGGGTGGTAATGTGCCTTGCGCGTGAGAAGCAGGACCACGGCAGGCAGAGGGATCTCTGCTACTGCTGGGGCTTAAGAGAGGAATCACTCAGGCCTAGAAAAGTGTCTTGGCATCTACTGAAATAAACGGGAGTAGCAGCTAAATACTAAAAACATGCAATGAAATGAGCCGCCTTCTATATGTGAGATTTTTTTTTCCCCATACTTAATTAAGTTTTAAGCCTTGTCATTTTTAGTTGATTGCTCACTGTGCCRTACATTCTGTCTGACTTTGGTCAACTTATTTAATCTCTCAGGGATCTTAACAATTAATTAACACTGGTTAAGAGAATTGAGATATCAGCATAAAAAGCGTTGTAAAACTAAAGTTATACATATTGCTCTAAAATTACACAGGTTGTTAGGCGAAACTTTTATTGGGCAGTATATTATCCCTTGAACWTTCCATTTTAGCTGTCACTAAGGAATTGTTTTCAGGAGGGCATTATACACCAACATGTGTGAGCTCTGAGCAAAGCATAAAAGCACATCTTTGCAATTCAAATGAAGAGTAACCTATTTATAATTTCATTATTATTTTATTGCCATATGAATTCTACTATTTGTAAATGTCAAATACAAGAGAAAGTGCCTCAATTTAACCTCCCCTGTCACAAAAGCTTTATTCCCACTGTCTTTAACGAAGTACTTCATGTCTCAGAGTAAAATATGATAGACTTAGCTGAATAGAAAATTCTTCTGATCTGAATGGAGATGGAGAAGGCTGGCATTTTCCTTTTAAAGCTAATTTCATACACACAGGACACACAAGCAAACAATATTTCTAACAGAGCTTAATCAAGATAGGCTTCAAACATGCAGTGGTCTTATTCTGTCCATTCATTTTTCCCTGCTCTTTTTTGAAAGTATGCAATTCAGGCAGCAAAGGCTACGTAAAGCTCTAAAGGAAGGAARTAGATTTCTGTATCTCAGTCTATTATACATACACCAGCCTTGCCATATGTTGCTTTGTGGATCATTAAAACCGATTGAGGAAATGATGGAATTGTCTTTGTAGACTCATCATAAAGGCCAGGAAGACTGTTGCAATGATGGGCCAAGTGCTTATTACTCTGAGGAAATTGTGAAAAAGCTCTCTCTTTCTAAATTTAAGTGCATTAAACTCAAACTTAAAGCAGCATTAAGGGATGAAATGCCTGCATGATTTGCTGCTTTGAGGCAATTTTTGGATCCTTTTTTTAGCCCTACAAAAGTTGGCAAACTTTCTTTGCTTACAACAGTCATTGGGWGAGAGCCACTGATGATCCTGCATCTTATTTCACAGTAGTCTGAAGTAGTTTGTTAACTTTGGGTGAGTTTAAAAAAACCTACCTGAACAAAGCTGATATCATGGACTATCATTAAATGTTAATTGACTTCCTGTTCATTAGGATGAATCTATTTCTGTAAAATCAATATCTGATTATATTTGATCCTACTTTGTATTTGGAGGTTGTCTTAAACAGTGAAATAGTAGTTTTAGAAAAAGTAGTACTTTGTGTGTGGTATGATAAACTTTGCCTTTCCTAAATTGTTCTTTTCTGCCTTGCTGAAACAATCTTTTTGAAAGGAGATTGAGAAATAACACAAAAATTTAATAGAAGAAAAAGTCTCCAGGAAATTACTAGGCAACTCCTTTTTCTCTCTTTTTTTTTTTTCTCCACAGAACATGTCTGGGAGTTTTAATGGAAGTAATTGATTGTATCWGCATTGATTTTTTCCCAACATAATGCTCAACTACCTTCAACATGTGTAGTAAATGTTATTTTTTTCTAATTATGAAAATGAGTATGAGTATTATGAGTAATTATGAAAAATTCTCTAACCAGAATAACTGAACTGCAGGGAATAGGGGCTGAAGAGCCCTGTTTTGACTGCCGAGATGTAAATGACTAACCCTGAATGAGCTGGGTCTAGAATTAAATGCATCTTGGTGAAAAGATGGAAGTTGACATTACTGCAGTAAAACTATTGTAAATGTAAGCACAGCTCWCAGACTTTTGCTCTCTGTACAGTCGCTAGGATGTGTTTGGGCATGATAAGATTGGCTTTCGGACTTTTTTTTCCAAATGTGCTGCAGAGTAAAAGGAGAAAGAGATGGTAAGAACTGTTSRTCTTTAAGTGGGACAAATGAGGTASTTAAAGAGAATATGAGAAACAACAACATGCCTGATCATGATTAGATGCTATCCCTAGAGGTAATTTTTAGAGTGTTTTGTATTTGAGGGGCATCAGGAGGCAGCAGAGCCTGGAGAGGCAAACAGCTCTGTCAGGACTGCTGTTTTCTTCAGGAAAAAAACAAACCTCTCCACCYCAACCCTTTGCAACAGCAATAAGAAATCTCTCAGTTTTTACAGAAAGCAAGTAGATAAGGCCCTGTTCTCTGAGTGGGAAAACACACTTGAATTTCTTGAATGACCCAGTGCACCCTTCCTTCCAGTACACCCAGTGGCTGTCTTCATGTCATTCACTAGTCACTTCTGCAGCAGAAGGATAAACCTGGGCAGTTATGCTACCAGCCATGTGGTTTTCTCAGTCTAAGCGCATAGTTGCTTCCAAGACTGCTGAAGAACGGGTGTTTAGGAGAAATAGCATTCTCAAGACATAGTGCAGCAGGTAAACTACCTTTTGACATAAGATTTACTTTCTGAAGACTAGATATGCAAAACCAGAAGACTTTAAAACTATTTATGGCTATAATTAATCTTTTTCTAGGATGCTGATTTAATATTACAATGCTATAATAATAAATTGGAAGTGGGGCAGTGTTTCAGGCTTTCCATGCCATATTCTCTTCTGTATGCTCCTTTGTGTGATGTCTTCTTAAATATGCATTTATTCTTTAGCCAGTGTAATTTTATCAGTTTCCTTTTTTTTTGCATATTGTAAAATTTTTCTTTGGTCACCTTTCAATTTGGGAGCTCAGTTTCTGAAAAGGAGAGCTCTTTGCTCCCATCTATTGGTGAACATGTTACCAGGCATCTCTTCCATCTCAGGCTGCTCACTGCCCAAACTGTAGCTTGGGTAGCAGCCCTTGAAGGCAAGGTGCTCTCACCTGCAGGGGAAAATCTTTGTAAAGCTGGGAGAGGGCCRCTCTAGAGATCTTCACTTGATTCCTGTTCAGTGTCCTAAAATGGCCCTGGGGGAGTCATGAGAACTAAGTATAAATTCAGAATTGATTGGAGTGGATTCCTGGGCAGCTGAAGGGTCTGCAGTAAGGAGACTACCTTTGGTAACACTGTACTAAAGYGGGATGTTAGATTCCCATTAAATCCAACCAAAGTTATATTCAGGCAATGGAGCTTTAACCTAATGTACCTTTTAATTCTGCTTCTTTTTAGTCATAATTGAATTAAACAACTTCTTTTCCTARAGAAGTAATTTGGAGTAAATGAAATAGGGGAAACGATTGCACTGTTCCTCAAAGAAAAAAATCCCTTCCTACCCTTTAGCTCAACTGTTCACTGTAAATTTGCCAAACTCTGAATTTGCCAAGTCAGTTTGGTGGGGAACCCACAGAGGGGAACCCCTGCCGCCTTTTACCAAGACCTGGTGTGAGAATAGGAACTAGGACATGTTGGCAGGAAAGTGGTGCAACAAAGATGTCTAATGTCTCCTATTAGATCTTCACAATGACTTAAGCTCATTAATACAATGCTGGGTGACTCTGTGGATATATTTGTTGAGATAGTTGTCTTTGGACTTGGACTTTGCAGTGGCGCTTTCAGGATTTTAGGGCCCTTTTCTGTCCCTTCTCTTAAATTTGGGAGGAGTCTTGTGAATTGCTGCTGTGGTCATTCATTCAGCGAGGGCTGTTTCCCGCCTTCCACGTTTGCTTCTCTTAAATAACATTTTTTTTTTTTCCCTCACATATGCTTGAGCATTTCASTAGTGCAGAGCTACCTCCTAAGGGTATGCTGGGCCTTAGATGCTCTAAGGTTCAGGTGAGGATATGGTAGTTTTAAAAGGACTTCTAACTATCTCTGCCATTTCATGTTGTTTCTGACTACACTTGACAAAAAGTGTTCCCTGAAGAGCTGTCCAAACTAGAGAGAAATGTTTTCCATCAGCGTGGGYTAAGTGGCTGAAATGCAACTGAGGGATCATGTTTATTTGGATATTTTTTTCATAAAGCACTCTGAAACAGTTTCACCACAGAAAACTTTTCATTTCAGCTTGACCATTGCATTGTATAAATGGAGGGGGAAAAAAGGGATATGCTTTCATCTTGCCAAATAAATCACTTCACTAAGATCAATTCCATGTTCCCAGAATGAAGTTGTTTGGAATTTTCATTTCAGTAGCAAGTGTCAGATTATTGTTCCTCTTGGAGTAAGGGGGAAAAAAAATCTCATCAAAATGAGGAAATTTATCATTGAATGTGTATGTTAAATTTGTATTTCTGTTAGTTGCATTTATCCTGGCAGATATTTCAGCATTTCATTGCGATGTGATTGGAGTCCATGGCACTGAACTTTAGGAAAGTTATTACCAGTTGCTCACTGCTGGTCAGTTGATTTGAGCAACMAATAACCTCAGCTTTTTCTGATGGACTTTTAAAGATATTGCAAGCTTGAATTTACAGCAGTGATCCAGAGGGAAKCCAGGAGTGACAAATTATATGGAAGAGCAGCATTCTGGATATTTTAATGTAGAAGTCATTCTCAAGATGTGTTTAAGAAATATTTCATAGTTGATAATGAGGTTTTGAAAAGGTTCACCTGGAGATCAAGYTAATATTTATTAGGAAAACATGTCTAAACCTTGATTAAATGGCTTTCCATAGAGTAATTTAAAATGTTTTAGGACACAGCTGCGTCTTCAACAGAAATGGTTAATCCTTTTCTGTCAGTGTACAGTGCTCATCTACATATATTTTAAAACGTGTCATGTATCTTCTACTTTTGATGTACTTGAGTTTGTCAGGGTTGACACGATAGTTGTGTGAAGTCATGCACAGCCTGCTTAGTATTCATCAGTGTTGCCCAGTCTGCCGCCTCAGCTCTTAAATGAGAGTGAAAGCTGGAGTTTTCCTGTATAATCAATTATGTTTTTGAGATTTATTTTTAGTTATGAATTGCAATGGAAAGATAGGTGGAGTTAGAGGTGGTTGTGATATAAACTGTTTTCAATCTTTTAAATAGCGAATCAACCAACTTGTCAGTGTTTGTTTCTCCAAGGCAGCAGTCTCCTGGAATAACAGCAATGAGGTTTTTATTAGTTTGAACAATCACATCCCTTTGATTTTACACTTTTGCCTGCTTCACTTTTGTACCTGATGCTTACAGATGCAGCAGGAGCAGTAAATAACTGTGTGGCCAGAAATGGTTCATCATTTTGGGCATGGGTTCCAGCAAGTACTGTCATTTGCACTGGACTGAATCGAGGGCCCTGAAGTAAGACTYTCTGCTTCACCATGAGACTGTTAAATAGTTATTGACCTATCTAGTTATGAATGCTACGTTTGAATTTCAAGCAAACTTGTAATGTACTGACATTTGTTTTTGTCTAGCAAGATTAACTAGGGGTACACATTGCATATGGCATGTGTACGGACTTCTTATGTTAAGAAGTTAATGTTCTAAAACCTCACGGTGCATATCTGATTTTAGCAGGAATTGCTTTGGATTCACAGCCCTGCTGGGAATAGAGAGTTTAGAAGTGSAGTGATGGGCTCTTTTCCCTGCCGAAGCACGAGGTTCTCCCACCCTGTCCAACATGTGTCTAGGCACGTAGGGAAGCCAGCAAAGGAAGTGGTATAAGGTTGCAGGGATAGAAGAGTTTTAGCTATTTGTTTGTGTGGGTGTTGTTTTCTTATCACTGATCACGTAAGTGCAGATTTCTAATCATGTTTAATTTAGTCTTTGCTAAAGRACTGGAATTCCAGGAGTTATGTGTGGGGGCCAAATCCCAAACTGTACCTCTTGGCATTGTTATTAACCTTTCATTCAAGGGAGACCACAACTCACGGTCCTTGAGATAATATTCTTAGGTGTGTCAGAAATGCTCCTCCTTAAAATTTCAGTTTTCTTTTGACTCATTGAGCCTCATTCTGATTTGCTTAAACTCATGTCAGTAATGAAAAATTAATGAGCCACAGGTATCTCAGAATTCCCTCTCTATATAAATTGGTATAACCCTGAGTGGAAGCAGTACCATCCAAATGAATGAAAATGCTAACTGCAGCCTTTGTGTTTTGAGTGTTGAAGTGCATGGCTCTGTACCAATATAATCTGATCCCAACATGATGAAGAATTTCACCTTAACAGTGTAGGAGGCCTTAGAACACAACTGAGTTACATTATCAATTTGAATACCTTTGAGTTTAACTATAACTGTCCATTTCTCTAGTCATATATGTGGTAAGGAGGAAGAAAGAGGATGTACATGGTTGTTCTTGTAGTACATTCTTTTAGGTGCATATCCATGTTGTTTGGGAAGTGGCTTCTGGCATGAAAGGAGGACGCCTGAGTATCTTTCAGTCTTTGCTGACATGGAACTATTGACACAAAACTCACCTAAATGAATTTGGATCTTCCTTTAAACTTCAGCTGGCACTGAATCAGCTCCTGGAAGCAGATGCAGAGCAAAGAGTTGGAAGCTATTCTAGTGAAAATAAATGATAATTCACAGTGTTGTAAGTGATTTGACTGATTATGCTGACACTAATAATTGCATTTCCAAAGTTTAGTATGCTTCTGGTTTATGTTGCTATAAGTCTGTAGTGATAAGAATGCCTTTTCTGGGAATATCCCATTCTGCATTCCAGACATCTTTAATTCCCGACAAAATTAGTGAATTAAGTATTACGGATTCAAAATGGGCATATTTGCTACCTACTGATGGATCTTGCTTTGGATCTTTTTAGATGAAAGTATTTCATGAAAAATATTTCTAGTATATTTTTTGTTTCATATTTAAAGGAAAAGGCTTAGATACTATCAGTGGTGCCACTCAYTATCAAGTACCCTCAGTAGCTTTTATTTCTTATCAAATCAGACAGACATTGGAAGCAAACTGAGTAAGTTTGGCGTATTGCCCACAGAAACAATGCTGCTGCCCAMGTCTGTGCTGTATTTATCCTTCTCAATGTGTATATATATAATTTTGTGAAAGAGTTTTGCCTCAAGGCATTTACATTTTGGATGAAAAACACAAAGCAAACCACAAAAGAACCAACTGATCTGCTATTAAAATTTTCCATTGATTGAATGTGATTCTGGTTAGCATTCAGGTTGGTGCTCAACATCTTTCAAACTCAGTTTGTGATCTTGCAAGAGTTTAGACCTCTAGAGCTCTGAAATAACTTCAGAATTAACTACAGATTTAAATATATTTTTTTTCTATCTTTGTGAAAACTTTCTCATCTTACAAATGCTCCCTTTGATTTTAGTGGATTTGATTTTGTGAACAGGTTCATTACAGTGGCTTTGTATACAGAAGAATTAGTAATCAGAGCTGAGCACATTTATTTTTCTTCACTTCAACATGTTACACTTGTGATTTACTGAAACTCTGCAGCATTTGCTTATCGTGGGGTAGGAGTTCCATTAAAGTCGATAGCAATCTTCATATACTCAGACTTAAGCACTTGGAAATCTCTGCAGGTTTATGGTCTTACCTAGGTGGCTGCTTCTAAAATTCAAATTGGAGATTGACAAGTAAAAGACTATTTTTCTGCTGAAATGTTCAGTAAAGGCTTACTTTCCTAAATTGTCTCATTAACCTCTAACTCTTTGGTCTATTTTAGCATTCTACATCTCGGTTGTTGTCTCTCCTAAATTTTAACTAAAATTTAGTTAAAACAGCTAGATTTTGTGAAGAGAAATGTAGCGCTAAATGGGAATATAATCAGATAGAACTTTTTTTTTTTCATGTCTTGCTGATCTGAGTCATGCTATTGAGATGTCTTTCTCTGTAACTGGTCATTTCCACCCAAAATTATAACTTCAGTAAAAAGTCATTTTTATTTTTATACCTCAATAAAGGTGCATTTTCCTAGCTTTTTTCCAGCCCCTTTTCCCTTTTGTGTTTCTTTTAAATATTATTTCAGCATGTGACACCCACATCCTAAAATTGTATTCAAAATGTAATTATCTTGAGAAAGAGATGTAGCCTATGCTGTAGTTTTAGTGGCACAACTGTGTGTTCCAGCCTTCTGAATCACTCCAGCTAAGAGTAGGAACCACCATGCTATGAGCTGTAACTCCTGAGCTGTTGAGAATCGCGGCTGTTCTTGGAGGTCTATCCACAAAAGATCTTAGTTTTGAAACTCCTGGATTGTCATCAGAATTTAGTGACCGTGAGGTCTGGCTTGTCCTCAGACTATTGCAGTTGCCCAGAGAAGCGGGTATTGGGTTCAGACATTCCTGTAATTGGTGTTTGCATTAAGTGCCCTTGGAGGAGCAGGCAGGGGAATGTAGGGCAATTCGTGCTGTCTGTGTATGTGTGGGTTTTTTTTTATTTTGATTTTTCCTAAGGGTTTGTGGGTTTGTTTATACTTTTGTGTTCTGTGTAATTGAGCAGGGTAAAGACTGTCCTTCCAAAATGCCATGAATAAATGAATGCAAAAGAAATGCACATACTTATGAATTATTAAAATCATCTTAACTCTCTACTCTGAAGTCAGGAGTTTTACTATAAACTTAAATCTGTCTATAAAAATGCAGTATGATAAAAATACTTTTTTCTGTGGTTTTTTTGGGGGGTGTATTTTCCTTTTTTCTCATTTTTGGTGGTGKTATTTGTAGAAATGAATCTAAAATTTCCTGTTTCACTTAGAAGGCGTTTTGAGTCTCAGAGGATATTAGTGACCAGCTTTCCTTAAGGGGAATAAGGGATTTAGCCGAAGTACTCTGCTTTTCCAAAGTGTCTTGCACCTAACGCTATGAAGTGGCTCATAGTTCAGTTTCAGTTGTACAAATCTGGTTTCAGTCCTTCAGAATATGGAAGTGCTGAGCACCTCAAGGTATAGTTGCACTGCTGGGGTATAGCCTGCAAAGCTGGTTTCCAACGTGGAAATGCTAAATTTCTGGAACAGAACTTGGAAGAAACACTTATTTCATTTCGTTATTGGGTGCAGTGGTGGTGTGCATTATGCCAAAGAGGAAGTGCCCAAAGAATGAGCAAATCTAGGAGATCTCAAAGGTGTGCAGTGGATATGCCGAGCTATCGTGTATMTGAGAGCCCAGGTGAGCTGGACAGGGGACAGAACCGTCTCCCTTCYGTGTAGTCAGCAGCTCCCTAGTGAGCTGGAAATGTTCAGAAAGACTCTGCAGGTCGGCTTCTTTCCTAGCCAGTGTCAGGATAAGTGTCTCGAGTGTCAGAATGAGGATTTGTCTTTCAAATAGATACTCTCACTTCTAAGTCGTCACCAGGCTGATGTCGTTCTTGAAACATGCAAAAAAAAAAAAATTTTGTTTTTTTTCTCTGTCTCAGAGTATGTGTCTGAAGCTTATGTAAACATTGAATAACGTACAATTAAGTTCTACTTAAACTTCCAATTTGGAAACTGCTTCATCTACATATGTTGTCTCTGACAAAATTTGAGATCTTATTCGTTATTTGGAACAGTCAAATAAGTCTTGGCATTAGAAGGAAATTTGAGTAGGTAGGAATGRCATGGATTCTCAAAATTTAGGGAGGGAGAAGAGCCTCGAGTGCTTTTGACTCCTCTGGCATGAAAGGAGATGTAAAAGAAKAGCAGCTAGTAGGAGTGCACATGCCTCAAGCTTGCCTTGCAGCAGACATGCTGTGTTTAATAAACTGTCTTTTAATACGCTGTCATAGTTTTTAAAATAAACAAACATAAAAGATCCTCTCTTAATGGTAAGTTGTCAGCTACAACAGAATGATGTTTTCTGTAAAGCCTTGATTATTTCTTTCTTGTTTTTCTGAGGTTTAGGATGCAGTATCAGGATATTGCTACATCTTTGCATACCCACAGATGCTAGAATTGTTTTGCCTTTGTATCTTTTGCTACCTCGTTCTTCTATGTTGACTTTAAGTTTGCTATTGTTGTGTTGTTTTGTTTTTATTGATGGTATGTTGCTCTTAGACATGCATTTCTCTTGGGTAACCCATGTCCAGGGGTGTCTCATTTGTCTCGTTCTCAGCACTCAGTGGGCTGCAGCCACCGTTGGATCTTGTTCTGGAGTAAATAGAGCAGTGTGACAGGTAYTCATTTAATTGACTAGTTGAACACAGTTGTAATAAAGTGACCAGATCAGAAACTAATTTAATCTCTTAGCCTGGTAGTGATGGTTATCAAAATCTAAAAAAGTTGCTAGATGCATAAAAAACCTGGATAGAAAATACACCCAGTAGTAGTTTCCTACCAACCTCAGGAAATATCTGCTGTCAGAGAATATGAGACTAGATGCTGCTTTGTGGGACAGTAATTACTGCTTTTGCAATCTCAGCTCAGCACATCTAGAGTGACATCCCTGGGATCGTAGTATTTATTTACTCCAGTTCCTTCCCTGATGTAGGAAAGGTCATTCCCCTTTTTGTCTTTATGCAGATGTCTTRCATGTTCTCATTATTCAGGTCGGTGTTGATCTGATAACTGATGAACTTTTAGTCATTTTTATTTGCCGTTAGCTACTTACGTTTTGCCATCTTTTTATTTGTCGCTTCTTGGCTTTTTTCAGTAATAAACAGAGTGGTTTTATACATACAGTTTTCCTAGAGAGTCCTAAACTCTGCACTATTCGCTTTTAATGTTCTAGACAATTTTAATCTTCTAGTCCAAGCTCACCTCAGCTTGGAATTGGGCATTGCTGAATCCCTSTTAAAGGCTAATGCTGAGACACTTTGTTGTCGTACTGCGAAAGAACTGGCCTTTTTCTCTCCTCCTTAATACCCAACAAAACCTTCAGAATGGGGTTAAAATTGAAGTCGTATCTAAAATGGTATTTTATTTTGACCTTTACCTTTATCTGTAATGACATTAATCTCTTTAGCKGAAAGAGCAAATATATGGTGCTTTCATTTAAATAAATAAAATGCTTCCTAGGGGAAGCAGCATGCTGGTCGACACAGCATGGGCCTTTTGCAGTGGTGCTTTGAWAAGTGATGCTGCCTTAGTCAAATTTTTTTTTCATGCTTCAGTCTAAATGCCAATGGAACAGACTCTTTTAACTGTTTAAATTTAAGTGCCATAAATTGTAATATTTAAAATGACATTGCTTGATAGGATGGATAAGCATTATCAGTGCTATGAACTTTTATTTTTTTTTACTCTGATGACCTGGAAAATGAAAAGATTTAAAAATACGGTGCTTTGCCATGATATCTTATGCCCTAGACCCCTGTGCAATTCAATGTTTGCTATGAACGTGCTTCTTTGTAAATCTTTTATAGAAAATTCTGGGCAGGTAAACGAGGACCCTATAGTAACATACTATGGTATTTTTACATGTGGCCAGGAGCGTGTGGTGGACGTGGCGTGTCCGGTCTCTATGAGCCTGCAGTCCCTGAAGCCTCAACGCTYTGCGGTGCTGAGCAAAGTTCAGTCTGTGCTACTCGTTGAGGAGCTGCGGTCCAGATGCACACTGAGCTGCGCTCAGGAGCAAACACACACAGAGCTAATTGGGGCTTGCTGCCCTTCCAGCAAGCAATGAGTGCAAAAATGTTTCCTTTGAACGTCAAAGTTGGCAAGGGAGGCAAGCGAGCACTAGATGTAAAGCGTWGCTTAGTGGCTTCCTCAAAGATTTCCTTTAGCACCATTAACTTCTGTAATTTAAAGAATATATCTTCAAAAGAAATGAGGGCATATGTCTTCATTTCTGTGATGCCATTTCTGAGGGGTGTGCATTGCAGGAGCAGACATAGAAATTCTGTTATTTAGACAATGGCAAATTCCCACTTTTAGATAAAGCCTTCATTTGTTGTCTTCAGGTGCCTAGAAATACTATCAAAGGGCAGGTCACTGAAGCTACTTTTTGCACACCTATGGCAGCTCCATCCTTCACTGTACTTCCTAGGAATTTCCATAGCATAGGCACACAATAGGATGAAGGAGAAGCTGGTCAGAAGGCAATTGCTTTGCTGTAGCAAAAATACTCATAGTAGCATTCTTGGCAAAGATTTATTCCTAAGTATAATGGAAGAAAATAGCATAAGCCAAAAATACAGGAGCCGGTGCTGCAAAGTAGCAGTGCAGTGCTTTGATGGGCAAGTACAATTACAGGACAAAGTCATTCTGAAATGAATTATTAATTTTGTTTTCCTTCCATTTCAGGGTTATATGGAAATAAGAGAATCTTTAAAGGCATGTAGCAACTGAGAAAATTTCATTCTGTTTATGCATTTTTTAAACTCTGATTGTGTAGTTTTGATTTTTTTTCTTTAAAGAGTATTTCAATTTGTATATGCAAATTGCATTGCATAGAAAAATCTGAACAAAGGGGGGATACAGAGGAACTGGAGATGCTATGAACTTATTCTTACAGAGGAAATACTGCACATTCTTCCCGTTGCCTTGTTTTGTTTTGCTGTGAAGGCAGGCAGGCTCAGATGCAGTCCCGAGGACGCTTGGGGGGGTCTGGCATCTCTTTCCAGGCACGGATGAATGCCTCAGCCACTTGATAAAGGGATCGTGCGCATTCCCGTGCTCTCCTTCTGCTGCAGTGAATCCTTAATTCTCATCTGCAGAATGAAAGAACTGCCAGAGGCAGAGGCAAGAATGCCCAGTCAGCCTGAATATAAATAAATGTAACTTTTATGCTGTCTTTTTTTGCAAACCATGTTGTTCATGGTTACCAYGTTGTTCCATAGCACACATGGAACGCATCATGAAAAGTGGCAATGGGATTTCTTTGCTGTGCTTTCTTTGGGGGCCTGSCTGGGTTTGGCATACTGCCTTGGAGGGTTGTCTGCCTGAGGGCCTGGGCAGCAGAACCCGGAGCCAGGGTGGGTGCAAGGAAGGCTCCRGTGCAGCCCTAAAGGATGGTGGAAGGAAAACTCGCCCACAAGCTCCTCTGCAGCCTCAGATAACCTTCTCAAGCACCTTCCCCACTTGTGACCCTAAAGCTGTGCTGTAAAACTGCACAGGTCAAAACTCTCTCCTTCTGCAAAACTTTGCAAAAATATGCAGAACTTTTTCTGACTCTTCTTGTTCATATGACTTAATAAGAAAAGCAACGTATTGCATTCTTGAAAAGCTTATGTCTTCTAAAAAATGGAGCCAGGTATTTAAAGGAGTTCTGTGTAAGCCTTCAGGAATTGTCAGGATAAGCTCACTCCCTCAGGAGTAGAATAGAAAAAGACATGACTTTCAAACATGTAAAAAAGTAATCAAGATCTGAATAGTCAAGAGTCAGTTAGGCATGTAATTCTTACAGATTTTTCTAAAGTTTAATTGCCTCAAAAGCTGTACATTTTAATGATTAAAAGTGAGAATATTTGCAAATACTCTTGACTTTAGATCACGTTAGTAGTGAACAATCATCTTTAACAGTAGTGTTTTATGGTGCTATGTGTATTAGCTTAAAAGTCTTCCGGTTACTAGCATCCAATTGCCAGAAGCCMAGAAGATAAGGAGCATGAAGCTGGATTACAGTCTCTTACAGGGAGCTTCAAAATAGCCATGAAATTCCTTTAATAYAGAAGTAAGCAAAATTGTGAGCATTCCATCAGGCAATTGATGATAGCAACACAAATGCAACTTGGCACCATCAGCCATGCCTACAGTGCCATTGCCTGTGGTACTGAACAAATCCTTTATTTATTTTTCTTGTGGTGGAATTTGCTGCCTTGCAGTTAGAGAACCTACTTCAGGGGATATGTCATCTCTGAATAGGCATGAAGACTGAAATAGCTTGAGAAAGGTAAGAATTGTAGGATTCATTTGTTAATATTACTGCTCTTTCTGTTTCGTTTTAAACTGAGCTTAAATGTTGAAGGAACTATTTGTGTCAACATAATTATCATGGTGGACTGGGCATATGATAGGCTCTAAGAAATGATCTGATTTTGGACAAATTGAATTTATAAAAGAAAATCATAGGGCATATCTAGTTTGAAATATCAAAGGAGTCTATTTCTTGCCTGACAGAGATTCTTCTTTCTGCCTGTCCCACCAGACTCTCCTCTTAATCTTGTTTCCTTTCCCCTCCCTGGTCTGGAAAAGAGGGAGCTTCCTCCCCCTCAGAGAGTGACAGCAAAGATGTCTTCTGCTTCCCATATGTTGTGCCTTTTTTGGTTATTCATTTTTTAGTTTATTATTCTGTTGTCTGAAGAAAGCAATTAGGTCGTTGTATTTCCTGAGCTTTGCTGGTTGCATGCACTTTTGGCAGTTAATTGACTAATTATTAGCTCTCCTTATTAACTCCTGAGCTGGAAATGAAATTAATTGGAATAGAAGCAATTCCCATCGTTAGCCTGACCAGGGCTGGGGCACCCTGGATCTCTGCTTCCCTCTCCTGGGTGGCTTCAGTCAATTGCCTTCTGCTCGTCACTGACTGAACTTGGTGACATCTACCCTGCACGCTCAATTAACCAGCACAAGCTAAACCGCTTTGTAAGAGAAGTAAAACTCTTCAGTTCTGATTGAGCTTCCTCATTGTAGCTCTGTTTGAACTATAAATGTAAAGCAAGCACTAAGGCTAGAGGTGCATGTGGCCGCCTAATCAAGGGAGAAAGGATTTTAGGAAAGTATCTAATAATTCTTGGGAGGATTCACATAGGAAGTTAACTTTTATTTGCAGAAGTGGAAGGCTCTGTCTATTGCTGCTTTCGTAGCATTCCAGGGTGCAATAATTTTTGATCCTACTAACGTAAGAAAAATCTATCTCATGTTAGAACTTAATCTAAACAAAAGATTCCAAAAATTCCACTTGCTTATTTTAATTGAACTAAATGTTTGACAGAGCTCTTTAATCACAACATACTTGCAGCTTTCTGATAAGGTACTTTGTGTCTGGCCTGAAGCCACTGTGGCTTTATATATATATATATATGTGTGTGTGTGTGTGTGTGTGTGTGTTTGTGTGTGTGTGTATCTATATATACACCACATCATTTGATAACCTATTCTGACTCAGGAACAAAATACTGAATCAGAATTAGAAGGTTCCAACACACAATTAAATTGAGTGGTGTTTCATCCATCTGGAATAGGAAATAAGTTACTGAGGAACCCTTCCTGTTCTGGATGCCCACAAAGTGCAGAATCACCAGAAAGGAGTTTGTTGCTGTACAGCGGAAAAAAATACCTGGAAATGGGAGGAAAAGAGAAGAAAGTATTGGATGTATATAAACTGAAATATAAATACTGACAGATAAAGGCAGAGAATTTGAATGTAAAGGTGATCAGTTAAGGTGATCATGGTACTCATAAACTAACAGGTTTTTTTGCCCTCTTAAAGAAGCAGTGACTTCTGTCTTGAGCAAAAGCATGAATTCTTGAGAGATGCACGCTTTGGAACAGAAACTCTCGGACTCAGAGGCACGCTAGAGGAATTTGCTCTGGCRAGCTGTGAGGAGGCTACAGGGCTGAATGCTGGACCAAATACAACCAGAGATCAAGGAACTAGCTCACAAGCCTTGGGGAACTTGCACCTAATGCAGATTTCTAGTAGGATCTAAGAGCATAAAATTTATGTACAAGCATGAGGTGAGCAGACTAATGTAAAAAATAAGTGGAAGGTATGTGAAAGGAATRCCGGAAGGAATCCTAAGCTTTTGTGGGCACTTAGAGGGTGCTGGAATAAGTTAAGGTTTTAGCCTGGGATAGGCTGAGAGAGATGACAGGAGGAATGTATCTAAGGAAAAGGGCATAAGCAAGAGATGATACAAGGCGTATATTTCTTGGGCTCAGCTGCAGAGAAGATTGGAAAAAAATATAGGAAACCACCAAATATTAATGAGTSGGTGCTGAAGATAGACTCTGCCATGAAGTAGTATTTCTCTGTAATTAAACTCATGTTCTTGCAGGTAAAGGGAGACTCTTATGGCCTTCAGCGTTTGATGTCTGAGACTGGACTTCTAGGCCAATAGTATTTCCTAGAACCTTAAAAATTTCAAGAACTTAAGTGCTATAACTTCTTCCTATTATAAAAATACACTATTTGAGTATCTCTTTCTTGTAATATTTTATGTTATTTGGACTCATTTGGCATATACTTTAATATTTTCAGTCATGTTTCTTGGTTCCGAGTTCATATCTTGATCTGCACTGAGAAATGAGACTTCTGATTTAGAAAGTGTTTCTGATCCACTGTTTGAATAAATGGAAGTTATAGAAGAGGAAGAACTTAGGTGATGAGACTGCTGACATAGCTATCTGACTACACGTCTGTCCTGCTGAAAATGATGAGGCCTTCTTTATGTTCTCCAATAGATCAGCTAAGCATTGATTTGGAAGGCCTATTTATCTCTAGCAGAAAGACAATTCAATATTCATTAGAGAGTGCTCGCTGCCCTCTGTCAAGCCAAAAAGCCTAATCCTGTCTGCTTACATGGCTTGTTCCTAAATGTCTTCCCATGTTGGATGACTTGATGCCACTTGCAAATTAATTACTTTAAAACTTGAAGCGTATTYTCTGAAGTTTAAAAAAATAAACCTGTTTTAAAAATATATTCAAAATTGACTTTAAATGAGGAGGGTTCTTTTTCTCAAATTCTTGTAGACTACTTATCAAAAAGTTCCAAGAAAAAGTAGAACTTGAGACTTCTTAGTAACTTCTGAAAGTCTCTGACAAAAGCAAGAAAGAACAAAATATTGTTTTTCTTTTATTTTTAATGAGACCAGACAGCATTCTTATGCTGACACTGATGGAGTCATTTGTGTCAGTGAGAACTTAAAATGCATCTAGAATGAGAAGCTTGTAAAGCGGTTTGTCTACAGCAAATATAGAGAGCAAAATGTTTTACCTAATTTTGGCATATTCCTAAGTTCTTTTTGTTTTGTCGAGTAAGGAAGTGTCGCATCCCATTACAACTGGCTTTTAATGTATTATGCAGAAAAAGAAGTCATAGAACTAAAGAGATTAAAAGGGTAGTGTACAGAGTGAAGATACAGGCAGCTAAATGGGATGGAGCTAAAATGTTGGAATCTTCACCTATACATGCAGGATACAGTTTCAGATTTTAAAGTTTRACAGAATTGTTGGTTAGGAGACCAGTAACATCAATTAAAGTTACTCATATGAAGACTATGATAGAATGCAGTCTGGACTCTTCTTTGTAAATGTTTGTTCATTTTATTTATTTTTAAACCAAATGCAGGCTTCATATTTGCGGAACTCCATTCATTTTAAAAAGAGCATCAGTATGGCATCTGTTTGCATTTCTCTGATGATGGATGTTGGTTGTTCAAAATAATGGAGACATAGGTTTGATCTACAGTACTCAGCGTCTAAAACTGTAGTTTTAATTGCATAGTTTTCCAATTGCAGTCATATGAGATACGTAATTTTGAAGTTTATGATCTTCCGTTCAAGGACAAACTGGTACTTCAGTTTAAGAATTCCTCTGTCTAGTTCTCTTCACCAATCTCTTTCCCCTCTTTATAGATGCAGAAGAATCCTTTCTGCAGAAATGTCGAGTAATAAGCTATGCAGAAAAAGTTTCCCAAATGACTTTTGAGTATTTGTTCTGGGTAGCGTCTCTGTGATTACTTTATTTCTTATTGCATTATTGGAAGATATTAATGATAAAAAGATATTTAACATAGTGATCAGATGATGTTACCGGATTTCATACTGACTTAGGAAGTCAAAGGCTATGTAAGTCTGTTATGGATTTACGTTGATGTTATGTATTTTTCTAGTGGATTAGATAATCATAAAGATGTGTTCTACATGTTGCGGAGCTGTGACTGCTAAAGAACAAAGAGATTGATGCTTCTTCCAAAAGATCCTTATTCTTGGAAACTCTCGGGAGAAAAAAAAAAAGTTTGCAAAGACTATTTACTTTAATAAAACTAAAGTTTTACTTTAAAACTATTTACAGATTTACAGTTTAGGAAATAGCAGGATACTGTTAACACAGCAATGTGGGATATAAAAACTAGCTGATTAGTTAGAAAATGCTTGTTAAGTTGCTTATGGTGATTCCTCGGGTGCTCAAAAATAGCTTTTTAAATTGAGTTTCAATACATTTAACTGAACAGAATTTGATTTGTTGTCAGTGTATACTCCAAACCTAAATCAGGAACACCTTGAGAGAACATCTGTTTTCTCAGGTTTTATGGATAGTTTGGATTGACCACAGTTCCAGTAAATACTGAAAAGATGGCATTTCTGAAGAGGGAAATAGCAGGAAAATCTCATTTGCTTTAATAACTTGTAATTTCATTTTATCAGTGATAACAGACATCTTAGAAAATTCCCTTCTTTTAATTGTACTTTCAGGACAGTACTGTAGTTTTCAGGAACTGTATTTTGATATTAATTGTTCTGGAAGAAGTCCCTGAACTGGGTGGATCAGTTGTACAGTAAGGCACTGTTCAGCATGAATAAAAGTACTATTAACTKAATAACATTAACTATAAGAGAAATTCTAAATAGAAATTACCTTTCGTGTATGAATTGAAAAATAATCTAGTTTGTCATACACTAATAGCTTTAGTTGAAGTACATATTTGAGGATGCAGACTTTTCTGTCAGTCTCAAGTATTTGAATTTGTTGTGAGTTTGATACACTGCTCAGAAGATGCTGCTTTGTTCCAAAGAGGACATAAAAGCTTCAACTGTTTTTTTTTTCCCCTTTTGTTCATATACTGCATCCATTCAGATTCCTGCTTGTAAGCATCTGATCAGTTCGTATGAAGGACATGCTGCAATCAAGTTGTCACAAAAAAAGGTAAGCAACTTGTGTGTAAAAGTAAAAAGTGTTGTGCATAGTAATGTTTCCTGTGATGTTTGCCAGGCGGTGAATTGCCCTCACTTGAGTTCTGAGCTCACCTGCTCACAGCACAGCTGAGCATCACAAAAATGGGATGCTCTCCCACCTTGATTCCCAACTTCTACAAATATAGCTGCAATGAACCAGGTTTTGCATTCTTCCTCTTTTTCTGTGAGCTTGAATGAATTTTTAAATGATGATATCTACAAAAGTGATTATGCATTTTTTTCAGAATCCAAGTCTTCCTGCAATTTCAGTTAAAGTTTCTGTTTGCCCACAAATAGGTGAAGCAATTAAATGCYATTCTTTGGTGTGTTTGTGCCAGTGCCCTTGCATTTTTCTCAAAGAAATCTTTCCAGATTTGCTTGGTGAAAAATTAGTGGAATTTACAGCTCAAAAGTTTTTGTACTTGGAGTTTAGAGAGCTTGATTGTTATTCAAAAGATGTAAATGTTTAATCAGGCATTATGCTGAATAGCCGGTACCCAAGATGATAAATGTTGATTTGTTACACAAAGCATGTTTTGATAGTAAGCCAAAATACYGATTGCAAATAAGTGCCGAGTTTAGATAGCCACTTTGTTTCCTTGGTGACCTGATACCAGGCTTACGCTGAACTCTGTGTATTTTACCACCTCCGTTCTGCATCGTGGTATAAAGAATTTTAATTGCGTCCCTGCTGTGTTTGACTCTAAAAATTGCGTCCCTGCTGTGTTTGACTCTAAAAATTCCCATGTACATCAGCCTTGCGTGGGAAGAAATGAGCAGCCAAAACATGTTAATTTGGTAAGAATGAACTCAAACTCTAGTCATTTCTTCAGGTGTCGGAGGAGGTTTCCTTGGGGTTGTGTGTTGATTGGAACTCGTGAGATTTATTGTAGACTCTTCAGTATTAAAGAGATTTAAAAATGTCTAAATATTTAGGGAGTTCTGTAGAGGAGCCGTATCTGTTTGCCTTAGCAAACAAAGCTATTTGTCATAATTTAACAATGAGCTATATTGTGTTCTTCAGGAATGCCAAAAGCTATATAAGCTTGTGTAGGTCATAATTGTGGCAGAAAATAAGAAAGTTAACACTGCTAATGCCCATAACCTGTTATGGTCCAAAGTCAAGGCAACTGAAGGGAGATCTGATTTGGATTTTTTTTTTTTTTTTTTACTGCTTTATATAAGATAGAAGGCAAAGTAAGGTAAATCAAACAATTATGGAGAGATGGTGCCAGAGTTTGAGGAAACTCAGTATCTTCTTTTCCCGAACTTCAATTCACAGTTCACCTCACTGTCTAAACAATAACTAAGAAAAGACTAAAAGGTCTTTGTCTATCTTTGGGTTTAATATGCAAGACAGGAAAAGGACTGYTTGAAACAGTAACATTGCTCTTGACATGAGGCCTCCCTTTTAATCTCTTCAAAGCTTTCCAGTTTCCACAAGGAGCTCTTTCCTTTCAGTGCAGATCTCAATCTGCTTTTTAGGAGGGATAATTTTTTTGTCTCTAGTAACTTCAGATTTCTCTTAAAAAGCCTGGTCTATTTTTTCACTTGTATAACCTGTAGCCCACACTAAATATATTTAGAACATATCCTGTGATGTTTTCAAGGCCACTCTTTGTAAAAACTAACAAAAAAGCAAACCAATCAAAACTTTAAAGCTGTGGTACAGTGTTTAGAAGCTGACTTCAAATATTCTGTGAGTAGATCTGTCCTACTGGATGTAAACCTATAATTGTAGTCTAGTCTTGGTGAATTCACTGTTTCAAGGGCTGAAACAAACTGCCCAGCACATTGCGAGGGAAAAATGTTTTGTAATCTTCAAAGCATCCAGAAAATTCTTTGGTTCTGTGCTTTGTCTTGTAGTTGTATAATTCTCATGGGTCACCTTAGTTGTATCACATCTGTGCCAGTGGGGCCTAAAAGAGAACTAGGAGCTCCATAAGCAAGTGATGCTGCTGTTAAACCCATTAATTGCATGCAAGCTTGGATGGCCCGGGTGGTTCAGGCTTACGGTGAATGTGTTGCTGCATTTGAGCAGTTGCTTCAAAAACAGTGTCTTGGAACTAGCAATTTTCTCACCTGTGTGTAGTGCGGCCCACATTTTGATGATTGATAATAATGTTATGTAATCTGCACTATTTATGCCTGGTGGCAGCCCATAATATTTTTCACAACTGAAGAACATCTAATCATAGATCACAGCTAGAGAGAAAGTAGCAATTAGTTTGTTATAGATGATGTGACTAAGAATAACATTATATAAGTGCTATAAGAGCTGTGAAGGGCATTAGCATGTCTTTGAAACTAGGAGATGCTGATACATTATTTGCTAATTGCTTTATAAAAATCTCCAGCAATTTTTATCTACATTGTTTTTCCAAATATAAGTTCTGTATTAGACAAATTTCTGTGCTCTTTATGGCAGCTACCTTTTTTTTTTTTTGCTGGATAAAGATTGGAATTGGATTCTATGATATCTGCATTTTTTATTTTTTTGCAAGCTGCTTCCAGAAAGTATTGTTAAATTGTGGGAAGAGCATGATGTGTGTGATAAAGCACAAATATGTCATATATCTTCTAATGTCTGTAATTTTTTTTGAGGCCTGCAATTGCTGTTATTTTTAATTAGAATTCAGATTTAATTATTATTAATAATATTGGAAACTTTTTATTTTATGTTTTTATTTTTCTGCTACTCTTGTGTTAACGTGCAAGTGCTGACTGATCTTYTGTTGGAAAACAAAGGTTTGGCAAAGGAGAGTTCTTGAGAGCATGGAAGTATTTCTCTGTGAAGAAAGGTAGCCTGGTGGCATCCATTTGAAAGGTTTCTGTCAGCAGGACCCAAGCATAGCCCCATTTCTTGCCTTTAGGAACTGTTTTTGCTGAAGTTACTCTGATCAGAGCATTAAAAAAAGGCTGAATCACTAAGAGGAGATAGCATGCTCAATACTGGTGAGCCACAYTGTCGATAAGCTGCTGATGCAACCATTCACCTACGTTGAGAACCACAAAGAGTGCGGGTGTAATTCACCTTAGATCTACTTTTTATTTAGGCTGAGTCGTTACAGCAACTGTAGGACTCGCACAGTCACATTTCAGTTAAGTTTCCTCACATTCATGATTCTTAAAATTGCTTGCCATAAGTGTGTACTACGCTAACTTATTTATCAAATGCAGAAGAGGCTGCTGACAGTATTGATGAAGTATGATTTTAGTTCACTTGCAAGGGTATTGACAGAGACTGTTCTGGCAAAAGATGGGAAAATTAAGAAATATTCTTTTGTCTTGGCAACAGTTGCAATTAACACATATTAAAGTAGTAAAAATACATGCCACATTTGACTGTAGGATTTACAGAAATATTCCCAGCGTGTGTTAAATGAGTTGCAGATTTCATGGCTAGTGGAATTGGGGAGCATGTGCTGCATAACCAGAAACCATGAAACCTTGGAAAATTCCATGTGTTTGAGAACTAAATTTCAGGTTACWTTACTATGGTCTTAAAAATAGTTGAAAATCTGAACTTTCCCACCCTACAGGTTAGAGATCTTCCCGGTTAAATACAAAACCATTTGTGGAAACAGGAGAAAARAAATAATTAACTTTGAATTCTCTTCACTCAGCTACCTCTTCTGTGCCTCTGTAAGCCAAATGCTTGTACCCGATAATCAYGTTACTCTCTAAATCTTGGTACCATCAGATTTAAAAATGCAGAGGTGCCATTGCACTGTTCTTCTATTCCTACACGTTCCTGCCTTCTGTTGTACTTTTCTTTTTCCTGTTTATGAGAGAGTTTGTTTTTCTTTTTGGAAAGCTGGGAATGTTTTGCCTATACTAAACTGAAACCTACTGTTATTTTTTGAGAGAAAATTTTCAAAATATAACCATAAGTCACCCAAAATGGTTATTGTGGTTACAGAATATTAGAAGCAAGATATTGAAACAAATTAACACACTGGAAAATAATTTGCAATTGATCTTTTATCACAATTTTTGTCAAATTTTACTGGAAAAAGTATTTTGGTGAGAAAGAAATTTGCACTGGAAAATGTGTAACCACCACTGCTCGTTACTTGTGCTTCTTCAGAAAGAAATAGGTGCGGCAGAAATCAATTTCTTAATACCGTGTAAACCGTAAGAGCCTAAAATGTCACTGCTAAATTGGTTTCCTGAATGCTATTCAGAAATATTTACCTTGCTGATTGCGACCTATGTTCATGCATTCAACAAATGTACACCTTTATTTGCATATCTCTAACATCTGTGACCTTCACACTGCTCAATAATTTTGGACTTTGTGACTTATAGTTTGCAATAATTTCCTGAAAGCAGATGAAATAAGCACTTCAAGGATCATAGATTTATTCTATGCTATGGAGCAAGGCTTTTCTAGCTTGGAGTAATTTTGATCAACAAATCCAACCAGGCTGCATTGAACCACTATTTAAAGCACTGGTGAAAGATTTCCTATGCAATATATTCCTCAATTCCTTTTTAAAAGGACTTTATTGCTATAGATAGTCTGAAAATGTAGGCACGCTTTTCAGTATGATCATTGTACCACACTGGCTTAAGTAGTCAATTAAAAAGTATGTTCAAGGAGGAAATAAAGAGATACAAAATGTAAATGGATCAGACTAGACTGAAACAGAGAATTTGTGGCCAGATCGCCACTGAATAATGTTTCAATGATGGGTACAAGTATTTCAAACTGACCTGCTTATGACACTTAATACAATGTGATTCCAGTGTGATATAATTCAATTTTTTTCTGCACAATGCATTATCTGCTTAATTAATTGCACTAATGACGTTGGCCAGMATTTTAAGCTTAGTGATAGAAGACTAGGTTGAAGTAGCATTCAGCCTATTGTAAATCTGCTYATATAAAAAATTCATTGAGATATCTCAAGGTAATATCTCCAAATATGAGCAGCTATAAATATCTGTTGGAGGCTATAATGTATTCACTCCACTGAGAATGGTGATTCTGGGAATTTTTTGCACTAAATGCAGATTTGCTGCTTCCTGGTTCTGCTATTATGTAGGGTAGAAATACTTTTGGTTAGAACATAGATTCATAGAAACATGAAAAAGAATCCTGAAAATCAAATTGGACATATCTGAAAAGGCAAGTAGTGTGTCATATGCTCTGCCAAAAATGGAATATTCTTTACTAGTGGTGTTGAATGTAAAAAGTATTCTGTGGTTTCCAATATTGGAACATAACTCATTGCTGTTGTGACTGAAAAGAACCTCTCTGCACAGGGCACTAATTTATCAAGGTTTATTATTGCCATAAGGATAACCTTAAATACATGATTGCAGTACACCACTTTATTTTCATAACTAATTGAAGAAAAGAAGGCCTATATTTGGAATTCAGTCCTTAGCAGTTAATAAACACTATGAAAAAAAGTTATATCTTTACTTGGTTTTCTTTGTATCCCACTTGGAGGCAAAAACTTGCAAGTCAAGTTTAAATAAAACTTGGTTTGTTTCTCAGCTTTATTCAGTCCAGACACAGAGTTTGGAAGATTTAAAAAGAAATAAATGTGGAATATCTCAGCAAAACAGGAGCTGCTAGGATCTGAATACTTTTGAAAATCCGAGTATTTTCTTTAGCTGGCTGCACAAGAGGCCTAAAACATTTATTTTGCTTGCTGGAAGCARGATSTAAAGGTGAGGCCAAGCAGACTAARGACAGGCAGATCTCTACTTGGAGGGAGCTTGAGGGGAGCATTTAGAAATGTGCTGAACAGATACTAAGAGTGTGTTTCGTGTTCTAGCATTAAATGATAATACAACCTACTTGAAAATTGTAGGGGTTGGTGTAGAAATAAGGCACAACCACAGATCTGAATCATTAGGAGCAGAAAATTCCTCCAGTAAATGCCAAGCAGAATATGCATCCCAAATTCTGTTTTGGTGCCCATACAAAGCAATGCGTACTGGCAATTGAACAAATTGTGTGATAAATAATTTAAATAGCTTGTTAGGAATTGCATCAAGAATGTGGGAGTGTATGTGTGTATCTATAAAAATAATCTCCGAGTCATGAGAAGCTTCTAAAAACATCTAGAAATTTTTTGATGATGATGCAGAAGAAAACAATTTTCCATATGGTGTTTTCTCACTGGCTGAAAACATTGGCTTTCATGTTGAGTAAGGTTTTTTCCATTTTTTTTGTGCTCCCCTTATGCCACTAGGATAAAAGTAGTATCACTAGTGGTCTTTAGTAAGCAACTAAACATTAGGGAAGCTGGTATTAGTGTACCAAGATTGTCTGGTCACCTGCTGTTAMAACAGATGACATTTTCCCTTTTAATAGCTAAGAGAAAAATAAAAATAACAATATATAAGGTTATCCTAGGACATCATTTCTGATTTGTGCAAGGCATGAAAAAATGCTTGGAGTTGAATTTTGCTGCTGTGTCATYTTTGAAAATACAATCATGAAAGTTGCATGTAATTCTGAAAGTATGAGAATTTGACACCAAAGTTACTCCTTACATTTTATAGAATTCAGTAAGGTTTTTGATGTGCTCCCTGAAACTACTGAAATTAGGTTTTCTTTTCACATTTGCCTCTTTTTTTATCATTTCAGTGAGTATTGAATTAAATTTTCATTGACAAAGAAAAACAGTAATTTCCTTTTTCTTTACCATATTGATGCATTTAACCTTCTTTGTCTTATTCAAAGGTTTTCTTTTAATGGCATTTTTAAAGACCCTGGGTAGATCCTTATACAATGTTAGCGCTCATTCATTTTGTTTCTGTTTATGTTTATTTTGGGTTTTTTTTTTTTGCTTTCAATGTGGAGTTTCCTTCTGTATAGTAGATGGGCTTTTTCATTCTGTGCTAAAGCATCTTTTTTTTAGTTTAGTTGCAGTATGTTTTATTAATGCCAGGGGTTTGTGTGTGAAACAGAAAAGCTTAAAGTGTTGCTGGTACATTCCGATGTTCTGCTCATAGCATTAATGTAGTTTTCAATAAYCTTCTAGCTGTGTGTTTCACATTAAACTAAACTAACCCAAAGGTTGAGCATGTAAATGTGGAAGTGATTTATGACTGTTATCTTCTGTCACTTTGACACCTATATCAAAAACAGTTTTTCTCTGTTCATATCAAATGCTATGAAAAAAAAAAATGTGTTGGAGTTATGCCAAAAAAAAAAGAAAAAATCTCTGTAAAATCTCTGTAATTAACTTGCATTCTGCTAAGCTTTTCCAACCTGAAAACAAAACAAACACACTTATAAGATTTATGCAAAACTTGAGTTCTGTTGGATGGCACCAGTGTCCCAAGAYCTTGCTTTTCTAATTAAGTTCATATTACTGGAAGGTCATTTAAATTCTAATCTGAAAACTGTATTTCTTCCTACTTGTTGGGACACCACCACGTTACCTATAGCTCTTTTAAGTCAACATGAAATATTTCAGCTACTTCAATGCACTGTTGATCAAGCAGGTCTTATTTGCAACACAAAGCTATAACTTAAATCAAGCAAGGTAAAGAACTTTACTGCCTGATGACCTTTAGCTGCTGTTAGGTTGATTAGAAAAGCAACGTTGCAGGCAGCTGGTACTGCACTTACAGAACAGTGACCTCTAATTTTATTCTCATCTTCTAAACATCTTTTACTTGTTTAGTATTATTTATAGTAAATGCATTAATTGTTCTATAGATGTGACAATATTGTTACATATGCTTCTATTTACAATATTTAACCAAGAGGCATATTTTTTCCCGAATAGTAACTATAGTAACTATAAATCAGTTTGAATGTTTTTGGAAAATAGTTGGTGCTTTTGTGCTTCATTTATGAGATGTCACATTGAGCAAGTTTGGTGAATGATAATTATGATATGCTTCATAATTTCTATGTTGTAATTGTCAGTGTTGTTTATCTTATTTTTTATTCACTCTGGATAATGGGATAGGTATTTTGGAATGAGTTGGCACTGAAGATTAGAATGTTGTCTAAAGATGTGACACATTTCTACAATTAAAACAGAAAATATGCAAACAGATTAAAAGATCTAAACAGCTGTGCAGCAGTGAGAATGTGATAAGCAGTCCTTTATTTGAGAAAAATACAATGAGGAAAAGAAACGCAAAAAGAAAGGCAAATATACAACCTCAGTCTGGAATTGAAAAATGTGGCCTCCTTATCCTTTAAAAAAAAAAAAAAGAATTTATATTTTGATTTAAAGATCTTTAGCTATTGAACCTTCTTTATAAAGACAAGTGCAAAAAGGAGCTAGTGGTCTTTTGAGCAGTTATGTAGTTTCTTATGTGACATTCTTTACATGACTGYATTGTAGTATAGTTCTGGCTAACCAAGAAGCCATAACCAAAATTTTTGCATCATTTTATCGTCTCCTACATGTCTAATTTAGAAACACAGAAGTAAATCTGTTCTCAACAGAATATAATATGTGCTTCTTAATTTGAATTTAATTAAGGTCCTCGTATTTTCATTTTTTAACTCTTCTTCTGCATCTCTGATTTTGTATTTTATATAGAAAGTGAGTTAAGGAGCAAAAAAAAATGAAATGTTAGTGTGGATTTCTGAAACATGAGGCTTCTGAAAGAGATATGCTTCTAAGCATAACAGTTTTGATGACACTGAAGTTCAGTTGGATCTTTTTTCTAGAGATTTTTTTCATTACAAATCACTAGTATTTTACTACTGTATTATACCTAGAACCAGTTAAATTTTTCCCCCTTTTTGTATTTATATTTCTAAAAGTGTTTCATAGAAATGTGTTTATATTAGTGATTACTTAATGGTATAATTGAGGAAAAGTGAAATTATGTAATATACTACATATTCTCATACAATGCAGATTATTCTCTTTAAATACTGCACCTTCTGTGGCTTTAATATTGCAAAAAAAAAAAGCTTGGTACATCATTGGGTTATGGAAACTTAGTTTTTCTAAATTCTGTTGCATGTCACTGAGTTAGAAAACTAACATCTTCCTTCAATATTTTGTTTAGAGAGTAAAACAAAAAGATGAGAAGTAAACTCAGCTGGAAGGTGACTCATGGCAAAGTGTGAGTAAAAATGTGTTTAATTTTTGTGTAAACCTCTTAGAGCATGCAACRTGTGAAAGTTAACGGTCATTTTGCTCATCGTCATAATATAAGAAATAGGTTTTCATCTATTCCTTGAAAAAAATCTTTGTTTTCATGTCCACAAATCTAGCCTTCTGTATTAAATCTTTACCATGTGAGGAGAATACAAAGCTGGAGATGTGGAAGGGAATGTAGGGAGAAGACGTGATGCAAGCTCCAGTCTTTCTAGTGTATTTGTGCAGAATTCATTTCTGAATACTGCACAAAAAAAAAAAAAAGGAAAAAAAATGTGATATCACACTTATCTAATCTAGAGTAAAGAATATTACAGGATTAAAATGTGGAATTTTATCCTAGGAAAAATAATTTTAGCTGTGGACTGAGTAGGATAGCTAGTGTTATCTGTGCCGTGGCTTTACATAGTTTGGATGTGAGGCTTTTGAGAGCTTCCAGGCATAGATCCTGCCAAGATATGGACTACAAGTAGGATAATGGTTTCAGAACACTAATGAAAGAAGACAGCATGACTGATGTGGCAATACAGTAATCATGTTATTCAGAGGTGACAACTATTTATTCACAAGGAGAACATGACAAGACAGAGATAGCAGAGACTGAAATGGATATGTGAATCAACATCCAGAGATGGTGATTCAAGTTTGTTTGCAAATTAAATTATTCAGAGAAAAGATTTAGAAAAGATGTCAAGTGCTGCAGAACATTTGCAAAGAGGTAGAGAGAAATGAGGTGAATAGAGTCTCTGTGATCAGAAAACTAAAAATTCCCTCATCCTGGGAAAACTTCCTATCAAAAATATGTCTTTTTTTTTAATTTTAATAGTCCTTCATAATGCTAAACAAAAGGTGAGTGGAAACAGGGTGAAGGCTAGAAGAAGATAAGCCTTTTACATATATGTGAGATACCGTTCCGGACAATACAAATGCAGTATTTTTTGTTTGCTACTTTCAAGGAGTTTTTTCTTATTTTGCAGATCTTGTCAATCATACTCCAAAGTGCAAAACATATATGCTGAGGAATGCTAGTTAAAAAAAATAAAAAAAAAAATCATCAACAGTGAGGTTCCATTCTTGGTGCATCAGTATGAATGCTACCAGAGTATGTGTGCAACATACTGTGATTGAGGATTGCTTCTAAGAGGACAGTGTTATGCAGTAGGAAAGATGTTGTACACTCTTCATTAATTCAAATTTACTGCACTTAGTTTGCAACCACATTGTTTCCCTTTTGGTACTTTACAAAGCATATTGCAACGTATATTGAAATACCTTAGACGATTGAGATGTGTTTTCAGACCATAAAATGAGAAGAGGTAGTAGATAACCCGTAAGTAGAAAGCACTTACCATAAAATGATAGTTTATTATTGTTTTTAGCCAGTTAGGTAGTCTAATGTATAATTTATGAGACTCTTGTCAGACTGATTTGACTGCACAGTCCTGATATGAAACTTGGCTGAATTCTGCCTCATGTTCACCATTTAAATCTTGGGGAATAATTGTTGAGTCTGCACTCAGCATTCCTAAGCTTTTCGTCAATTTCTATCTCTGCAGCATAATGGAACAATTTTGGTATTGCTGTTTTCAGCCACTCCATTTTCCAAAAGGATTTTTAGCTTGAATGGGTGATAAACGTTGGAAACCCTCTCCACCCTCTTCTGGAAAYAAACTTTGTCACAGATGCGGGATTGTTTCTTAGTGTGTGCCGTTCTGTTGGATGGTCACGGTTGCAGTGACAACTTTATCACATCACAGAGTTTGTAGTTGTACCTACGCTCCCAAACTACCACCTGTATCACATAGCTACTCACCTGGGTAGAATGATTTTTGCCTTTGCAAAGCACCAAGTTGTTTGAGCCAGATGCCAGTCCCTTAGCCGCACACCCTCAGTGGTAGTTGGTCATGTTAATTGACCAGAATGTATGATTTATTCATAAAAGCAAATCCTGCTCTATTACTTTCCTTGGCAATTGCACCAACAGGATTTCCTTGTGCCTGGCAGTGCGGTGGTGTTTCCTTTCCAGGTGCACAACCGTGGGGATGCTCTGGACCAGATTTCTCCACTTTGCCCGGGCAGGTGTTTCTCAGGCYCCAGTTGCAGCAGGGGTTGTTGCAGCGAGTTATGGCGCTGCACAGCCAGCCACCTTGGGCAAGCTATTAGCACAAGCCACCATGCAGGGGGACTCGAGATTAAAAGTTGCTTTCAATTTTCTAATCACTGGGAGGGCTGCTTGCAAGAGTGCGGCTTCCTGAGGCAAGCGGCAACTCCAGGAACTGTAAATAACAAAAATGTGTCTGATCTGACTGAGAGCTGAACTTTTACCTTCCTCGGGCGGTATGCAAAGCATATTAATATGCTGAGGATGGTGATTGTGATTCCCTTCACAAACATATCTGCAACTGCTGCTTAACATGGTGCAAATGCATGCTATGTAGGGATGGCTGGTTGGAGACTGTCTGCCTGGCATGATATATAAACTCTGATGTGTTTTAATTAAGTTATCTTACTTCTCAAATGTAGAGAAAAATTACTTCAAGGAGCTACCAATAATATACATATATACATAAAATATGTATGTATGTATATATACACATTTATATATAAACCTTCAGATTCTTTCTATTCTCTGACTTATGTAATCTGTCCATTCACACTTTGCATTTGCAAGTGCTTTTTTAAAAGAGGACTCAATAATTCTTTTTGCAGTTCAGACCTATCAAACCCTGAGTATGATTTGTGTAATCTACTGAAGTTCTTTCTGCTTGTTTTAAAATCCTCATCTGAGCACAGTTGACCTCGTTAAAATATGTAATAACTCACATTTTGTGGCTAACCAGGGCAGAATTATAATAATGCCAGAGCCTATTAAAGTAAAAGGTTATATGCTTTTATTACTTAAAGGTCACTGATGTTCTCTGCATTGACATCTATGTCACTCTGTGGTGTTTTCAGTCTTTAGATATTTGCATGAACATGCATAATGCATTGGTGCATTAGATAGCAAAATTCATCAGAAATATTAGCAAAAGAGCATCAGAAAATAATTCAACGACTTCATAATACACTAACTTTTTATCACCAGCTTTCTTCAATTTGTCTTTTTTCCCCCTTCTGTCTTATACTGTRCTTAAACTGTTCTTCAGTTTTTTCAGACAAGATGGTAGTAACCTGAGGCAATTATGCTAAAATAACTTGTCAGCTACTCATTATTTAATTTTTAATATCTTAAGAAATMAAATGTTTGAGAAAGTAGGAGACTAAGGAGTTGAATTCCTGCATTTGCTCAAAGGGCAACTTCAGAAGAAATAGTATCTTAGTCCATGTATCGCCCTGCAACGTGTTGCTCCAACACCGTTTGGTTGGAGTGTGACACGGCCACCTCTTGCTGCWGGACTCTGCCTAGGCCCATGGCAGGGCTGAAGGAAGGTGTCTCGGTTTCCTGTACGAAATTTTCTTTCCGTCATCCACTTTCATGAGTCATCACCCCCCTTATGAAAGAGGGAAGAGCTAAGAGAGAGGAGAATAGAAGGAAGCAGATTAGAATGAGTCTGAGATGGTTGATTGCCGCGTGTGAGGGATTTGCCAGAAGCCGTGGTTGGTAAGCTTCTTGGCTCGTGCCCCGTCCCATCACCATCCTGACAGCAGCTGACCACTCTGTTTGAGATCTGATTCTCCAGGTACGTGTCATCTTATCTAAAGACCTTCCAGACCCTGCCCTCTCCAATGGAGAAAGTGCTTTGGTCCTTGTACCCAACTGCAAGTTGCTAAGTCTATCACATCTCCCTCCCTCCCTCTAGGTGAAGCCTTGGAGATTTCCTTCATGTTGAAGAGCAAAGAATATCTTTCATAGAGGATACTTTACAGCCTTAGAAGCATGATGCCTGTTCCACAGCACACTGCTTCTGCTGTTATGTTTTTGTCTCCGGGATTGCTTTGACTAGAAAAGTACCTTATTATTTTCACCAGACTTTGAAAATATGCATTTCAAGTAATTTTCACAGATCTCGTTGACATTATTCTCAGCGTAGCTTCCTGCGCTCCACTTTCACAAATGACAAACTGCCATCAGTAATGAATATGATAATATAACCAATTCTAAGTGAATAAATATTCCAACCTTTGAAGCTCTCTTTATAAAGTAATAAGTGACAGCTAGTCAGCTGATTTAAACAAAAGATATGTTTCCTCCCACATTATCTTGTGATAGATAACTGACCATTATACTTCCTTGTTCTCATTTATGATTATTAGCAGCTTGGACATATTTCTTGTGAGATATAAATAACTTCAGGCTAAGAAGTTTGTTTCTTTTATAAATTAATCTATCCAAAAGAGATGGCTCATTTCTCCGTAACTAGAATCTGTCCCCTCTAGGGGCAATTTATCCTTGCAGGAGCTAACCTTTAAGCATTATTTCTTTTAGAAACCTGTATTAATCATCATTGCCAATTTTCTTCTCAATCTTTTTCTCCCTGTAAGCATCTGTCACAATCAGAACACCCACCACGCTTACCTAATTTTTGTGCTTGGTTTCKTTTTTTTTAGGAAGAAGGGTTATTGTTCTATTAAAACCTGATGGTTGAAATACTGATTGTAAGTAACAGCACACCAAAATGTCAAACATAACCTTATTTGTAGAATAGTAGATGGCAGTTTTGTAAATATGGAGGAAATAGATACATGTAGGTAATGACCATTAGAGCTGGTCTTGGAGTAGGAGGGAAGAAGTAACCTTCTTAGCAAGGGTTACTTCCAAGTCTCCTTTATGCCAGTTGTTAATGTTCACTGTCAATGATGAGAATAAAGGAAATCTACAGATCTAGATGGACTTTGAGAGGGAGGGTTGGCTTATCTGCGTTCCTCCACCCRGACAAAGTTATGAGGTCTGTATGGAGGTGGGAGACTCCTGGGAAGGGAGCAGGTATCCAGCTCCTGCAAAGCTGATGTTCCTGCAGAGCAGACACACCAGAGGGGAGCACCTCTTTAAGATGGATGCCTGGAACTTCCTTTACATCCAACAGATATGCCTTAGTGAGCTTAGTAGTACCCTTGTACCTATAACTCATGCTGACAGAGCAGTTGCAGTTCATGTGCTCGAAGCAAGTCCTTTATAGACTGTTTTAGACAATACTGAGCTAGATATTTACTGGCACATAATTTCTTTTTTTATGGTTGAAGAAATTAAATCAAGTGGTTGTTTTGTGGCTTCAGACAGTATGAATGATTCACACACTCTATTTTTAATATGTCATCTCAATAAGTGGGAACTCTGCTTTCCTGTGTTAGAGCTATAAAACCGTATTTTCTGTTGCTTTCATCGCTGTGGGCATTGTTGCGAAGAAGAGATCTTGTGAAAATTMAAGCAAGTGCCATTGTGAAAATGCTTTTCCTAGTGATTCATGAATAGTTTCATTACATTTTATTCTYATAATATTGGTAATGAATGACAAAAATTTCTGTGACAAGTCTGTGTTATAATTTGATGAGAAAGAAAATATTGCAGTGCTGCATCTTGGCATCTACCCTTTAACTTGGAAAACTTTTCGGTAAAAGGGAAATCAGCAGCTTTAGGCAGATTGGTGGTAGTTAGGATTGCTTATTAACCACCCTGTTTGCAAATGGCTTCCAAATTTAGTTTCTCTTAAAGTAAAATAAGTAGAGAGGCTTTTTAAATTTGAAGTTACTGACTTCAGAGKTATCTGCAGAGAAGAATTTTCAATTGTGATGAAAAAAATGCTCTCTCCCAGAGCTCCATTGCTGCTCTGGGAGATTTTAAGAGGCCATGGTATTAATCCTCCCACTCCAATCTGCCCTCAGATATACCTAACCAAATATCAAAGCAGTAATGACAGAGTCTATGAAAACCTTCAATGTAGGGKATTATTCAGCCTTTCTGCACTACGTATTCCTGTACCTACGTCTCTGTGCATACAGACGGTCTTTCCTAGTGCCTGTCCTGTACCTTTCTTGCTGCAATTCAAACCTTATTATTTTTGTCTGCGGTGGAGGTTTCATTATCCCTTTCTACTTTGCTGAAAGGATATTTGAGCGCTGTTATCCTGCGTCTCCTCAATCTTCTTTTCACTGGGCTATRAAATGATGATACCTAATAATACTTCTTCGGACTTCTTACCCTCTAATAGAGAATTTGTTCCATGATTACGCAAGCTACCAGCTCTGCAACCTGCAACGTCTCTCAAACTGATTTGTGTTCCTCATCAATAGCATCAGTTGATAGATGTTAGGCTTAGTGTGTGGTTCCCATTATGTTGTTTTTCTCCTCTTATTTTTCCTCCTGTTATTTTCCTGCTGACATTTTAACTGTATGAAGGGCACTTCTTCAGGCTTATTTATGGCATGACCTGTTCTCTCATTTGATTTTACTCTTTGCTGCATATTCTCTACTGTTTAATACTAGAAGCTGTTTTCCTAAAATGACTTCTTGGACTTCATTATCTGAGATCAAGTATTTTCATTCCTTTTTGGCTAAATTTGCCTTCTGACATGTTCCTTCCTTTTGCTATAACATACTCTATGTGTGCTGCTTGTGGCCCATACTTCGTAATAGAAAATTGCTTTCTTTTTTGATTCTCTTGCTCTCCTGCTCTTCCTCTGAAACTTTTCTAAAGTATCTAGTTTTGTTATCCTTTTCAAAAATGTTATTTTCTTCTAGAAACATGTACCCTGATCACAAACTCACGTGTTTTTCTTGTTCTGAATTAAATTATTGGTTGTGAGTGGTGGGTTTTTTTGGTTTGCTTGTTTGGTAGTGGTTGGTTGACTTGTTTATTTGTTTGTTTTTAGCAGACAGAGTCCATTGTTCATTCAAATCAGACTTCTTAGCAGGAAACAGAATTTCATATTAAGTTCATTAAGGCTAAAATTTATCATATYATTGAGCTTTCGTCTAGAATCCCCATGAAGGCAAGCAGCATTCTTCCACTTGGCTRAGGACCGAGCAGATAATAGATCAACATCTGAGAATAGCTCCCTCTTTGTCATGACAGTTGTTATGGTTTCTGACTTCTGAGAGAATGAAAGGTAGAAATACCATGGTTTTAAAGTCAATCCACTCTGAATTAATATTATATTGTCATGTCTGTTTAACATAACAGAACATTATTTGTTTACTGGTTTTGGAGGACATGAAAATACTCTTTTTGTCTTTTTTTTTCTTCTTCCCCGTCCCTGACAGAATAGTCATTCTGGGAGAGATATTGATATAATCYACCCAATGTGCAGATCCATCCGATACCTCCCATTTCTGGTTTTAAAAGGGTAATGACACAGAACTACTTATAAATCTTGTGTTAATTTAAGAAAYTTATCTTCTGCCTGTTAGGTTGATATATTTTGGCATTTTGATTATCTACTTGTTAATTCTAGACTTATATGTTATTTTGTATAGAGACATTAAACTAGATAGGTCTGTATTTGAGACCATACTAACTGGCATATTTCAGCAGTAAATAGATTCCAACGTCATGTTTTATGCATCACATATATCATTTTGCTTATGATTCAAAACACAGAAGACATGTTTCCAGGATTTCATGTCCTGTAAATAAATGTAAAACAAGCTCCTTGCACAAAAGTACTACAAAGCAATCAGCACCAGGAAGCCTAAGAAGCTAAATGGTACTTGGAAGACTATAATTAATATTAATCTCTTGCTTGCCAGAACAAGTGATTAAAGTACTCCAGCTCTTTTACTCAAAATGCAAATTCAGCTAAATGGCAACACTGTGTGATAAACACGTTCCTATAGCGGTAGCTGGTTGAATTTGAAATATCCTACGTAGCAGGAAAGGCAGACGTCCGCAGCTAAAGATTTTCAGCAGCTCTTTAAAAAACTGTCAGCATTCTGCTTCCCTTCACAGTAGGAAAGAACTGAGTGGTTTTTTTTTTTTTTTTTTTTTTCTCTCCCATGAATTGGCTTAGATAAGTAAAAGACTGACCTTCACTGCTCTTGACCAATGTGTTTTTCCTATGCACAAAACTTCTGGTAAATCCAGTTGCGCAGCTATTGTAACAGTTACCAAGAACTGCGTGTTCCAGCCTTCCCCAGACCTTGGTGTGTCTCTAATASCCTGTTCCAACTTCATCTTGTGGGACAAAAAGCTGCTCCCCTCCAGTGACTGCTGCTCACTTGCTGTTTGGACAACTTCTGTCCTTCTTGTATCAAGAGACAGAAGGAAACTTGCTCTATTTATTATGTGCTGAGGAGAGGTCATCCTAATTATTGAGATTGACCCAAAATAGCTGAAACCCAGGATGTTTTCAGTGTTAGCTCCATATTTGAAGTCAAAATTGAAACTTCACCTTGGTCATTTCTAGTTAAACATTTCTTGAGAATTGTTTCTTTCCTCTGCACTTGAGCTTCTTATTTTGCCAGGTGATTTCCTCCTATTTCAAGCTAGGAATCATGTGATAAAAAATGGAATCACTTTACCCATTGTGATCTTAGTTCAAATCCTGCTTGAAGTATGGATGAGCTTCTGGAGTAGTTCTGTGGTTTTATTTTTTATTTTATTTTTATTTTTAAATCTGAGAGCAGCGTAAAGATAAAAAGTTTCAATTAACTTCCTTTTTTAATACAATATCAGTTTTTTTCATACTTACCAATAAGGTTTAATCATTTGTGATGAAATATACATATATTGTTAAGCCATATTAGAAGGTAACAACTCTGTACTTTCTGTCAATTTTTGAGTGTCAGAATTGCAAAATATAAAAGATATCATTTGTTTTGTTTTTGAGATACCTCAGAAACTGTGTCCTAGAAACTCTTAATTTTCTTGACAGCTTTTCAGATTTATTACTCTTTTTTTTAAGCTACATCCTTGAATTTCCTTCTCCAACTGTAAGCCTTTAGATCTTCTAGCAATTTTGACCAAGGCATGAGCCTTAGATTTGACTGACGGTGAAGTACATGTCAGTGAAATGCAGTGTCAAAACTATTCTAATATTATGTCAATCTATCTTAAGAGAAACTTTTCCAGCACTCTAGAGAGCCAAGAAGACAGGACATATGCTCTGTATTTGTGATTTATCCATTTTACTCATAGAGCAATAATTTATATGAAAAAGCTAGAATTATCCAAAGTAACAAACTTTGGCTTAAGTCTGTAATTTTTGTGGTTGGTGACAGTGAACTGAGGGCATGTTTCTTTGTCTTCTCTGCTGTCTCCAGAAGCCTTCCGGATACAACTTGCTCTACTGGAAGCACATTAGGTTTTTCCATGACAAATATATCCCAAAAAATGACACTTTCTCAAACCTATTTTGACCTCATGGACATTTGTTCAGCACATTATTGATTGTGGGCTTATATATGYGAGAGTCAATGCCATATCTGTGCCAGACAGCTCTACTGATAAACTTTGAAGCATATAGCAAAAATATCAGTTAAAATTACACGTACGTATGAAAAGAGCTTTAGAAAGAAGGTGTCAAGTGTAAAAAGATACTCCCTTTTGCATCATTTATGGTTTTGAGAGGAGATAGATGGTGGTGTATTTGGTTTGGACCCAAGCTTGCAATGTGATGACCTTTTGAGGATGTGCCTTTACATCCTTGGGCCAAGCTTCCTGTGTCTTAACAGACATAAATCTTACAATATCTTACAATACAATAAGTGTGTATATATATGTAGRTACTTAGTTCATGTATAAAAATCAAGGTACAAAAATACCACTTTGTTTTCAGTATACGCATTTATTGTATATTTGGTATCACAGAGCCTTTTCTTCTCAAACCCTCTTGGGTAATGTCAGTGCATTTTTAGAGCACACTTAGATATTAAAAGAGGATTCTCTTTAAAGCACCTCCTTGTTCTGAATATTTTTATCATTCTCATACAGCAATATGAATAGTTTAATTCTGGCTAGAGAGAATTCTTCACTGGGAATTTCTTTGGTGTAGTACAATATTTGGACATGAAAAAYACAAACAGTCCATTTTACATATCCAAACTAAGACAGACTGGATTTGATATGATCGTTTATTTTATTATTTAATAATAGTCTCTCTTGATTTTGCCAAGGCCTAAGATTAACTGACCATCTGTCTCTCTTACTACAAAACAATATCTACTGCTTATTATGGTACTTTATTCTGTAGCAGAACATCAGAAAATGTGGTCTGGTCTTGTGATTTATTCAGTGTCATTCACAGAAAACTAGCAATCAGAGAATTTAAGGATACTTCAATAGCAGAACAGTGTCATGAAAAACCCCACTTGGCCAGATTCGTTCTCAATAGCTCAGACTTTATTAGGTACTTCCAGGAGGAAGATGGTGTGTCACTAGGCACGAGACTAGAATATTGGTGTGAATGATCTTGTGTATACCTAGTAGACAGATAATATGAATAAGTTTATTCTCCCACATAAGTACTCTAGGCTTACATCCACTTGCATAATACTCTGTAAGGAGAACTTCCTCCTTTTGGATGCTGCTTAGAAACAACAGGATGACTTGAGATAATGTATTCTGTGTTCTCTATTTAATTTCCTCAAACAGTCAAGTTMTTCAGTTTTTTCTGAGCTTCCCAGCAAGATTTCCCTGACATGAATACATGGGAAAAGAGATGCATTGTAAGAGAATAATCCATTTGAATTTTGCCACTTTTGAAATGTGTGACGCTTTCCTTGAGATCTTCMTTCTGATTATTCTCATTCCATTTCTGTAGGTGATTTAATTAAGCTTGGAAGGTCTATATGGTAATATTTGTCTTCAGTCTTATTCTTTTAAGACAGTGATCTGATGTCCAACGAAGTGCTTTACATAGCCACTGCTGCTGGCTGGTCCTTGGTCCTTCTCTTCTCCTTTACGTACCAGCATTAAAGGAATGGTTGCAAGAAATATTTATGTACCAGAAACATACAGCCCTTGGGAATTGCTGAKGTACACTAGAAATTGGGATTTCTTTATACTCTTGTGTTTTCAGGTCTGTCAGCTACCTTGCTGCTGTTACTCTCTGTTATTTTATGTATACAAATGATGAATGCCRGTTGTTTTCATATATTGTTTAGTCTCAAGTTAAGAATACATATATTAGTCGAGCTTAGTGTATCGTGCAACTAGTGTTTTTGAAAATCATCTTTTAARGGATTTTTGTTTTTCCGAAGAGTTCATTTAAAAGCTATATTGTTCATTGATTTTAATTTTACAAGATCCACTGTTAAATGGACAAATACTTACTTTTGGGGAACAAGTAATGTGTATTTTTCTCCAAAGCTTTACTTTCTTGGTGAGGGTTATCACCCTTCACTAGGCTGTAGCGACTGTCTGGTTTTGCCCTATGCTTCCAAGTCAGGCCTGTTTGCCTCATTTTATGATTTTTTTTTTTGATGACAGCTCTCAAGTGATGGATTTTCTTTTCCCACCTTATGCATAGCAGTAACAGGTGAAGGCCGTTTTGGCAAATCCAGCTGGTGCTGCTGCTGTTGTAACGAACCCTGCTGCTGCCTTTCCCTGTTGCTCTCTTGTGCTTGCCAGGTTTATGGGAGCAGGGAGCTGCTGTGCTTGTGTGTCTGCAGACAGACAGAGTGTTGGAGCTGTGTGCAGATAGAAGTGCATCTTCAGCTATGCGTGCTTTTGGCTCGACAGCTGTCCTGAGGAAGGGCAAAGCAAAAGAAGGGCRAAGAAGGTATCTCTCTCCCATCTCTTTTACTCCTCTCTCATAGTCTTGAAGAGAAAGAATTTAGCCTGTGGGGCAATAGGGGTAACTTGCGCATTGGCAGAAGGACATTATATGATATCAGAGCGTTTTGCTTATTTTTGGATTAAGCTTTTATTATTTTCCTGTGCATAAATAAGAAACACTTTTCCTGTAGAGTCAAGAGCATTTCCCGGGCCTTTCTATGCATGCTGTAGAGCAGCACCATCCAGAAAGTGCAATATCATAATAAAGTAGCTGTGCTACATTTCACATGTCCCTCTGCATGTGCTGGGTAGGTATAAGCCAGGGATCACTACCAAGTTTCAGCATGGTGCTCTCGGTGTGTCAAAAACGCTGTTAAACTATTCTTATCTGTTGTTCTTCCTAGTTGTATATAAACTCACTTTATGGAGTTTATTGGTGTCATTAAAAATTGGTTGCTGAATTAAAGCTTATTCTGAACTTGGCTATGTAATGTACAGTGTGYAAATAACAAATTAACACACAGCATTAGAAAAGCAAATATAATCAGGAAATGAAACAAACAAAAGGAAATTGCATATGCCCCTGACAGAGGCAGGAGGAAAGCTCTATTTTAATTTTTAAAACTGCTTTAAATCCCCAAATCCAGTAAATGATTATTTTACYACCAGGAAATGTTAAGATAAGGTGTTTTAATATTTATCATACTTTAGTTTGTTTTTCATAGCAGTCTTATTGCCACCCTGAAATGGAATATGAATATTAATCTAGAAAGCAGTAATTTAATTGGTTTGTATCCTTTTCCAGTTAAAGCATGGAAGAATTAGAAAGATGGAATGAGAGAGAGAATAGAGCATGATGTACTCTAATGAATGGTTTAGGAGGAAAAGCTTCTTGGTTTGCTTGCCACCAATAACAACAGCTTTTGCAGCTGTGTTYGGGTTATTTTGAAAGTATTTTCTCATTTATGGCTAAGTACCTGGTTATGGAATATTTGCTCCCTAACACAAATGTGTTTGCTTAATTTAATTAATCAAGTACTAATTTAAACCCAGATTGTACCTATTTTTTTAATATGAAGTCCCATTAGAAGGCTCATGTGCAAGACTGATGCACAATTTAATGAACTATTCAAATGTAGGAAAAAATATGAGTGGTAGCTTTGCTGCKGCAGCAGTTTAGCTTTCTTTTGCTTGGTATATTCTGTGCTTTCAATACTCCATATAGAAAGCCATATAGAAATTGATCAAATTATTGAAATTATCTGAATTTATCCTGTTATAGAAATTATCCATGTAGAAATCTGTCAAATGCAGTTTACTGTCCTGAGCTTGAATAGGCATACATTTTGATCAGCTGTAATTTAGTTCATGATTAGTAATTCRGTCAAATGAAGGAACAGCAAGGCAATTTATGCCCCCCTCCCACCATCAAGTGGAAGATTGCAGAGCTGTTGTAATGGGAGTGAGAAGTATTTTTTCTTTTCATTGGCATTGTAATGATACTTCGCAGGTGTCCTGAGACTGTCACCATTCAAGACTCGCACATATGCTGCACACTGTGAAAAGCCCCTCTGAAGTTAATTGAGTTGCACCAATTTACTCCAGCAGAGAATGAAATCACGGTTAGGGAATTTTAATTTAGAATATAAACATGTTACAATGTAAAACTCTACTTCAGCCCCTAGTAGTTGTGTTGCACAAGTTGTAGACTTTCTTAAAATGCATCCAATTACAATACATCCGATTACATTTATTTAAAACTGAAATCACCCTGTGAGGCATTGGTTAAGAAGTGTATTAAAACCTAGCTTTCACTTCTCCCTAAAATTAGATATATATCTAAATAAGGAGAGATGAAGTTTAGTGCTACTCTTGGCACTTTTTATTTTCTTTCAGATCTCCCAGCATCTGCCAGCCTGTTMCATTTCACAAAATGTTGTCTTTCTTTTAGCTTTTTAGAGCCTGTCTTGTGACTGTATGTTTTCTCAATAATTTTATTGTTGTTAATGTTAAATAACATACATTTGTAACAACTGTTTGCCAAATAAGCTAAGTGATATTTCCCAGAGCAAAGTAAGCCAAGGAGTGACACTATAACCCATATATCTACATCCACGAATAAGCAAAATGAAAGCATCAGAACTGTCAGGAAACAAAAAGGAATTTCATTTTCACAGATGCAATTGTAGATGTCTGTTTGGAGATGAGCAGAATTTGAATTGATTGAATGACTTTGCGGAGAAAACTTCATTACTCTGGCAACTACTTTAAAATTCAATTTGGCTGAAATTAAATTTCTGGTATGTAATGGGCCAGATCATATGAGATTTCAAGTCAGTAGGAACTGCACATTCAGTATTAGCCAGAGCTTAGCCCAAAGTCACCTTAACTCAATTGATGTAACTTCTACCACTGGATGGTGGCACATCTTTATTAAAGATTACCATTGTGTGATAATAATTTACATAGATTTATAAGGGCTTTTTGTTTGGTTGGTTGGTAATGACTATTAAAATGTAAATCTCATGCATGACACAGTACTAAATAAATAAATCTCCTTTTGGAAGTGGCAAAATATGAAAGTACTGCTGAGATAGGCATGAAGGCCTGGCAGGCAGGACACAGCAACAGAAGCGTGTAGGAAAAGGGCRTGGGCAGCATGGGAACAACTGCAGGGGATGCTCCAGACTTGAAGCTGCAGGTAGGTYCTTCCAGAGTTGTGGTAAGTCCAGAGTCATTTGAGTGTTGTCATGTCTCTGTTCACAACAAACTGCTAATGAATCGAGGAATCTCAGCCAATATGTATATAAACAAGAGTGTCAGGTGTTAATCTGACTGTAAGTATTAGCCTGAAATGAAGTTTCTGTTCGTAAATTGAACTTGGAATTGTGGCAGCACTTGATTCTTTTTGCAAAAAGGGTAAAGCTTGCTTACACCTTGAACGATTCCAGAGGCCTACTCAAATGCTTTAGCTGTTTTAAGTGGCTTGCAGTCATTCTGGTGAAGTTYGCAAACCACTGACATGCTGTGAAGGGAGCGGGGGCTTGATAGAGGAGCAGCTTAACACTGAGGAGGGCAGGGGGTATTTGTTTGTTAAACTAATGTTGCTTTGGAGCTGGAAGTGCAGCAGGGGATCTGCTTTGGGGATAGTCTCCAAGGAGCATAGTCTGCTGGCCCGTCCTTGGCACGCAGCAGGACGGCGGGAGACTGTCTGCATGAGGTAGCTTTCCAGTGGATCTGTACCAATCGTTTCTGGCAAGTGGATTTGGGAAGGGCCCCCCAGGCAGTGTCTGCATCAGTAAATTGGAGCTGGGGAGCACTGGCATCTCTTCACAGAGAGTGCCTAAATGTTTCGGAGTTTAATTCTTGAATGTTTTTGTCTCTGCTTTCCTTAACCCTCGGCATGCTTTGCAAATTCTACCAGTGAGCAGCACCTGCAAGGGGGATAGAGCAGATGCAAGAAAAGCTTTCTYCTCGTTACGAAGGAAAGCCCTTTCTTGAGAATTCCCGAGGTGCTCATCAAGTGTCCGGTGCCGCACAGCTAGAGTCAAGGACTAACCATCATTTTGTTTTTAGTGGGCTGGATCATTATACATTGTGGACTCTTGTGTTATATCAGATATATCTACATATTTATGTGTTTAGTTTTCTSAAAGTGCTAGCTTTATGCATATGTGTGAATGTCTCTGTACATTAATGCTGACTTGAGAAATTATAGAGGCTTAGACCATGCTTTGGGCTATAATGGCTTAAATTGAAAAATAAAAACATAAAGGCTTGTTTTTCATATTGCTAAATATGATCAGTGTTAGTATAGAGTGTTTTTCATCTTTTATATAATACTTGAATCTGCAGAACAATAGCATCATTAATTCAGCATAACAATAAGCCTCCAGACAAATGCTGAGTGATGTTTAGTAATGGCTTCTATAATAAATTTATTAAGCTCTTAGTTATGTTTTTACTCTTTAATATTACTACATGACCACTCAAGTTTTCTTCCTTGTAATACTAAAGCTATGATAGTCTGCATACACAGAATCCAAAATCCTTARTCTAATGTTTGTTAATAGAAAGGTTGTATCAGATCTTATGTGAAGGTGGATTAAAATATTCATCCACTATTTTTCCAGAAGWCTCTGTGCTTTAAGATAAAGTATTTATTTTTAAGCATGCATTAGTATTTTTGCATGTTCTATGCCTCCACCCAAGCAGAAAGGCAAATGGAGATTTGCCAAAATATCCAAAATACAGAGCATTGAATGAGTTACTTCAATTGTATTTTAGATTCATTAGGCAAGTGATCATAGATCATCATATTGTATGGCAGGTGGAAAGAAAATGTAACTACGAAGCCTGGTAGCCCAAAGTTGAGCAGCAGACTCTGTGATTTGTGAATCAAGTTGTTTTCTGATTCACTGGTAACTGAGGCAGATGCATTTCTGACTCCATAAGATACTCATGWATATTCACAGAAATGAGGCAGCAAGTGGATACTTGGCCTTTAATGAAACAAATATTAGGGTCACATTTGTGAATAAAATTCTTCTCAAGTATGTGAAACCAAAAGAAATTCCTTAAAAATATCCAACAATTGTTAGGAATGAAAGTGTATATGGCTTTTCTCCATCTATGTGCAACCACCACCTATAATCAGGGAGGAAAAAAAAATAGGCACCACTTATTGATAAGTTTTTCAAGGTAAGAGCTGGGAAAGAAAGAGTTTTAAAAAAAAGCAAAACAAAAAAAACCCCACAGATTTCAGTTGGAAATCCAATCAGTGAGTTACTTATCATTGAACTGGACACTCAGTAAGACAATAAAGGGATGTTTTCTGCCTAGATAACCTAATAGGTCTTCCTCAAGAAATAGCTATGAAATGTGATAGATTACTTGAATTTTGGTCTCCTAAGAAGCAGTAATGYACTTTTTAAAGAACTGATTTTTTGAGAATTGCAGGTCAAAAGTAAATGGAATACAGATGGCTTTGATACTTCTTTGTGATGAGAGGTTTGATGTAAGGTTTGGTAATAGAATATAATGATGGAATCAAATATCACTTTTTTACAAGATTTTATTCTGTGTTCACTTTTTAATTTACCCCAAATGAATATAAAGATCTTTTCTATAAATTACCAGTTTGTTCTTACTCATACTTGAATATAAGCATATCACATCAATATCTTAGTTTATAATATCTCCTAGAGTTTAACTACGAGATATTTTTTAAAGAAATGTATTTACTTTTACTTCTGCCATAATGTTAATAGAATCTTATGTAGATCATCTAGTAGATCTAGAATTTCTGGATTACTTGCCTCAGGAAATGGAAATGTTCTGTGTTTTGATAGTTTTTTCGAATTGCTCTTGTATGCATTAGCTGATACTGACTGTGTGGCCTTTCAGCTCCTTAGTTGGTTGGAATTCAACATAATTCAATATTTATGTGCCTTATACAGGCACCTTTATGAGCGTGAAGCTGCTCCCACACATCGTCTTTCTGTTTCCAGCCCCCCTGTTTCCATATGTGGGCTCACATTTAGCTAATACACAGGTATTTCAYGTGCCCTGAAGCAATATTGACTATGGTAGCAACTGTGCTGTTGGTTAGAGTTGGGAATAGGTTTTSTATGTCATCTTACATCCATCTGTCTGGGTTAACGCCATGGGATATACTGTCTCATTTAGCAGAAATATTTTAACAGAGTGAAACTGTTAAGTTATTTGCATAATTATGTTACTGTTGGTAACTGCTAGTTCTGCTCTTTTTTCTTTTTTTTTAAACTATTCCCTGTCATTATTGTTCTTGTATCTAGTCACAGCTTTAAATATTCATTTATGCTATTTTATGCCATTGACTCTGATATTCTCCTGTTAAAAGCATTCTCAAAAAAGAATCCCCCCATCCTTTTTCAGGTGTCAAGACCTTATGGTAATGATTCTTGTTTTCCAACAGCATATAAGGTTGCACTGGTTAGAGGCAACTTTAACCAAGTAGATGACATGATACAGTTTATTTCTCTAAACTATGTTAAGTTTAGTTGGGATTGGAGTCCAGTTTGTAGTATGCAAATGCAGTGCCTAATTATCCAAAAGGGTTAATTCCATCTAATGTCATAATGTTTTCGATAGGCATTGAGCCAACGTTGTTTAGGCCTGAAGTTACTTCTTTGCTTCTTTCCCCAGCTTCCTTTTATTTACTCCCACTATTAAAAAGAGGTAGACCAAATTGTCAATTGACTTTTATCCTACGCTTTTACAAGAATAATAGCTCCTGGCTTTCAGTTTAAAATAGGTGAGCTGAAACTTCAGAGTTAAAATATCAGACATACACTGGATTTTCAGTGAAAATCAAGTATAAGAAGAGCTTAAGCGCTGAAAAGCATGACGTGAGCTCAGAGCTTAAGTAGCAAGATTTGAAGCTTCAAATAAGGAAGGGCAGAGAGGATCATTAATTAGAATAAGCTTAAACGACACATGTCAGAAATAGAAAACAGAAGATTTAGAGGCCGTCTTTAAGGTTAGGTCATAGATTGGAGGAAAATTGTAATGAATCTGTCAGTGGTACTTCATAAGTGAAACAAAGAAACAAAAAAAAATGAAAACAAAAATAAGGGCATGAGAGTGCTACTTCCTGCTAGTAGTTTGACTTCAGAACTACATAGACCAATTTTGAAAGGCATGATGGCTAAATTAAATTGAAAGGAGGAAAAAAAAAAAAAAAGGAACACTTGATCTTAACGAGTATCATGTCAGACTAATTTAAAGTTCCCTTTAAAAGAAGAGTAACTGAGTAACATAACTTTTTTATGTATGGTAGTAATACAGTAGACTTGATTCAGATGTTTTTCAGGTGTTTTTTTTTTTCAGATCTGATAGTAATCACATTTAATAAAGTGTGTTTTAGAGAAAAGTACTACTTATTTAAGGTGGGTAATAACACAGGAATTACAAGGTGGATAAGAAGCTTGGGAAGAGGAGATGGTAGCAATTATTTTCAAAGGGAGAATCACTGGGGTGGAGAGAGTTTGCTAGTAGTRTTTCTCAGGGAATGTTTCTAGGTGAGATTGGCAGCTTTGATTTTTGAGAACAAATTTTTGCTATGGCCAGTATCAAATTAAGGAGGTCCTTCGAGGTGCGTGTGAGCAGCTGTGCTTTCGCTTGAGCAGCTGTACGTTTCATTACAAACAAGGGTCTCTTCCTTTCTTTCCTGGACCTCCTGAAAAGACAAGAATAGATTTTTGKTTTGTTTTTGTTTTCTAAGAWGATGGATGATTTTGACATTGTAATGCCACGAAGCAGTGTGAAACAACTCCTCTCACAGCACAGTTATTTGGATTTCTTGTTAMACGTTACCATATATATTGCAGTGTTAGTTTAACCTGAGAGGTTTTTTTATACAAAAAGCATTCATATTGATAAATCTCTTTGCACCATTAATATAAAATAAGCCATTCAGAGCTATTTTGTAGTAATGTGTTGAGTATGAAGTTTCTGCACAACCTATGTCCATTTTTGTCCTCTGTAATTAGTGCCTAAAAACACATTTTTCACAATATTCTGCTAATTAATCACAGTACTGAAGGACGGGCAGCTGATAGGGAAATCTAATTTGCATTAGCTGGCTGCTGTAACAAAAGAGCATCTTCCTTTGCAAATCCACTGTAAAATAGTATAAACTAAAAGATTAGATTTAGATCTTCTAAGCTACCGAAGGGATTCATGGCTTTGAAAAATCTCGGTCGTAATGCATATTACTATAAATAAGAGGAGAAAAAAAAAAAACATTGATTCAAATACATAACAGAATGGGGAGGAAAAATTAACATATATGAATAATTTAGAAATGAGTCTTTAGAGGACGAGCTATATTATTAACTACATCATAATAGCYGGTCTCTTGCACATTGCTGGCAGCAGTTGCACCACTGTCATGGCTCTTCTGGACCAGAAGAAGCACCTGGTAATACAACCAGGTTTCCATTGGTAACAGAGAAACTCTCCCACGCAGGGAGGAGAAAATACGGGGTTGTCTGTGGTGAGAAAGCTATTTGTGTCTTCATTTCAGTCCCTGCACAGAAAGCAGTTAGGAATGTGTAAGGGTCAGGGATAATAAACAGGAAATTTTCATCACGGTTATTATCTAGAGGCTGCTTAGTGGCTATTATCAGGAGCCTTCAAAACAGTGCTGTAGAGGTCTTTGTGGTGTTCTTCCATAAAAATGAATGAGGTGTCAAGCATCTTGCTACCAGTGTTCATGCACCTGTAGTTAAATTGTCTGATAGATTCTCAGCAAGTTCTCACTCATTTAATTGAATTATGTGCCATTTGTTTTCCAGATGTATTTATATATTTTCAAAACAAGGCTATTTTGCCTCTGTCTCTCAAAGAACCTGTTTATGAGAAACTACTGATGAATATTTTTCCACTTGCTTTCCAATGTCTTTATTTCAGAAAGATTTCAACCTGCTTTCTTCTCTAAATGAAAATTTTCTGCTCAACTTACTGCTCTGCATTATTTAGTATGTGTTAGCAAACAGGGGACCAGTGCACAGCTCAGCTCACTGTTGGGCATCCCAACAGGTTTGGTAGGTTTGGGGTTTGTTTCTTAATGGGTGCTTGAAGTAGAAACATGTATGATGATGGTATCTACTAGTCTGTGTGTGTGAGATGCTGTGAGCTTCTGTGTTGCGAACTGAAGTGTCACCTGATGGAAATGATCTGTTYGTTTTGTTTTCTTTCCCCCACAGCCCCTTTCTGCCTCGCCACACATGTATTTTCCCAGAAGCAGGTGGAAGAAAGGGAGAGTAAAATACCAGCTAGTGAGGAAAAATAAGGAGCAGCGAGCCATGGTATTTCCTYCTCATCTGTTTGCCCCAGACCTGTCGAACATCCCTCAAAGCAGATGGCACAGACAGCATGGTGCCAAGGGAGAGCTTTTGATGTTTGCTGCAGACTTTCTTAGCAACATTTCCCACTCACCTTGTGGGAAGGCAAAATGCCATAGCAACAGCTGAGGAGGAGTGTGAGTAGCCATATATCATCTCTGCTTGTTGCACTGAGGTTGTCCAAGGGGCCTTGGGTTCAAGCAGGCAGCTTGCTTGACAAGCTGTCTGCACGTGCTGCAGTTGGGGGGACAAGGGCAGGCACAGATGCCAGGCTGGGTGTGTGCTCCTGGCCCTGGTGCGACACACTCGCACTGGCAAAGTGTGTGTTTGGTATAATTTACAGCAGCATTAAAATGCATCTCCCTTTAACAGCTGGATGGATTGGTAGATTGCTTCCCAAAATATTTATGTCAGCTCTAAGGAATCTCCACRTCTCCAGCAGTCCCCTATGAGGGCAAGATAAACTGCAGAGAGGGTGTCCAAGAATCCGGAGTGTGGGACATTCRATTGAAAAAAGTCCTTGTGTGTCAAGCTTTTGGGTTCCACTGTCAAGCCTTATTGTCCCATGGCAAACCTGGCAAACAGGTGGCAAAACAAGGTGCTGCTTTGTGTGCTGAGTTGCACAGACTCTGCTGCAGTGCATTTGGATCAGTAACACACAGCAGTGTTTGAGTTTCTGTGGACATCTTCCTTCCAACAACTCCAATAAATTGTAGTCYGTCTTGTTGGTAAGTATTTATGTTCAGTGCACAGTAAGGTAGGTCTTCAACTTTCAATAGTCATATTCTGTCCCAAAACAAGAAGGGAAAAATAAAGATATGCTCCTTACATATCATACATTTCTCTTTTGAGTAAGMCCTTCCCACTGAAGAAAATAGAGAATTTGGGGAATTTGGAGAAGAAGTTTAGCCTTATTTGCAATATAAACTTGGGAGACTTAGTAGTTTGAGAATCTTCGGGAAGCAAAGATTTTGCTTGCAGTTTTGGAGATAAACAACTTTGTTTAGTCTTCTGGAATTAATTCTCAAATTACTCAGATAACCTTTCTCAGGGCTAGTTCGGTCAAGGATGTAAATTATGGACAGCAAGTGAACATTGGTCTAAGCTTCAGGTTCTTGCAGTCTGGGACAGGAAGATTTTTTTAGTGGGAAGTTTAGTGCTGAGAATGTTGAATAAGAAATGGGTAAGTGTGTTTTGTTTATCTCATTTTTGAGCAGCTGCACTTCTACCTTGTGCTAAATTTCCCCTAAAGCTGAGTTTTAGTAAAATAGTCCAGGTAGCTTGTGAATATTTGTCCATGAAGTTCACTGAGTTGCAAGTTAAAAACAACAACAACAACCACCTACAAAATACTAACAGTATTCARTGGGAAATTCTATTTTTTCCAAGAAAAAGCTTTTATTTCTGAACATTTTGGTCTGCTTAACAATATTGGGTCTTTTCCTTTGTTTCCAGGTATATACCACACCCCTCTTGCTGACAATGGGATTCTGCGGCTTTAATTTTCTATTTGTATTCTTTATGTAATTTCCCTATTTGTTTCCAAAAGAGCAATACGCGCACACTCTTCTGGCTCTAGAGTTTTTCTGCCTGTTYTGTAACACTTAGACAGCAATCCTTTGTGCAGACTGTTCATCTCTCATCTCACGGTCAGCGTACCAGTGAGAAGCTGTGCTAGTCATCTCTTTGAAGCGATACCCATGGCACGCTGACATAGATTTCATGGTGAAACCATGAAATGATTTCAGACCCCTGCTCATGGATATCTTGAGGTCGTGACTTCATCTGGCTCATCACCAAGAGAGGGGAGATCTTTTCCCGGCGCGTTCGGATTCAAATTGCAACCTGGATTCCTTCAGGTGTTTCTTGTTCATCCTCTTCCCTGGGTTCTTTTGAGGGAATCCTGGACTTTCAGGTCAAACTGTTGTTGTGAATCTGATCCCCGCACAGATCAGTGGTGAAGGACATCTCACAGCCTCCTCTCTGTCTTTACATTTCCTTCAGCTGCAGAGCTCGTGCTCTGCTCATCTGACCTTTTGGCTGAGATTTTTTTGCTGACTTTTCTTTTTAAAGACTTGCTCACTTGGGATGCATCCTTCCTGAGCTCCTCACCGGCCCCAGACTACTTCCACTATGCACAGGGGTAAAATATTACAAGATTAGGCATACTCAGCAGTGGGCACATTTTAAAATCCTAGCTGAGAAGTTCTCTGTGCCCTTCAGTAATCAGATCATCCTACTAAAATCTCTTCTGCCCTTTCAACGTGTATTTATTTATTCATTTCTGGACTTCTCCATACAGACCATTCTCTCAGCAAATGGGCTCAATTTTATCAGAGCAATTTGCAGTTATTTCAGGTATTTAATGAGATGGCATCTCTGAAATGGTCAGCTTCCTGATAACTGCCTGCAATAGTTCTAAAGTTAAAATATTTTTAGATAGATGTCAGACAGAGCAAGATCTGTCTACAGAGTTAGCAACTAACTGTTTTTTATCGTTGCTAATTCTGTATCTGCTCAGAAAAACTGCCCACATGCACATCCATAAAAATGCATGAGATTTACAACTATAAAAGTTCAATATAAAGAGACAAAACTATGGGGAAGAGGACTTTTCCCTGCAATTCAAAGTGGCCATTTCTCAGTTTTAGTGGGTAGATACTACTCCAAGATTAAAAATTCACTTGCAATAACATGTATTTTGTTGCTAAGCATTCTGGTTTGTTTTACTGTAATGTGATATTTTATTTGTCTTTCCTCCTGCCAGTGCCATATGGAATTTTAGGCACATTTTGCAAATCTGCATTGTACAGTATAATAAATAAGAACTCATTTACTGGTAGGATAATGGTGATTGCTGGGCTGTGGGTTGCTGAATAGCTGCTGAAATGCTCTGGTTGTGGAGAAAGGAACGAAGTGTCCCTCCTTTTTTTTTGGTTGCCAAAGCTAAGAAGAATTATTCTGATGCAGTTCAAGGATGACTGCTCAAGAATGTAGAAGTCCCCTGGGGATTCAGGTATCTGTTCCCTTTTCTCGAAGCATGCCAAGGGCACCGAATTCAGCAAAGGGAAGCACTGTGACAGGCAAATGCTAGAGAAATGGAGCAGGTGGCTTGTTCTTCAAACAGAAGGGGAACATTGTCAGTCTCTCCACCTGCAAGCAAGCACTAAAAAGCTAAAGGAATAAATTGGCCATGTTGCTAGCAATCAAAAATTACCTCAGCAGCTACTTGTTAAGAGTGAAATGGGCTGGAGGCTTGTTTCGGGAATGAGGAAGCAGAGGTTATCTTAGGATGCGAGAATGTCATTTTTGTGAATTTGTAAAGCAGTGACACAAGCATGCAGATACAGCAGGATGCCATGGACTCTTGCATAAGGAGAGGCATTTTTTGGTAACTTCAGTGCATGATGCAGTCTTTGGTGAAACTTCCTTGGCAATTACAATGGAGAGTCTCTGCTCACGATATGTATTTTTTTTAAACTACCCATCATTTCTAAAGTTCATAGTTTTAAAAGACTAAGTTAAAAAAAAAATTAATACATTATTTATAAAAATACGAGGCTTGTTTTGTTCAAAAGGCTTTTCATGTGGTTCCAGCAAGTCTCCAATAAGAGAGTGGCTGTATATTCAGGTCAGAACAACTGTGGTTAGTCAAGGAAGTTTCTTACTGCCTTCCCTGGGAGAGGCTGGAGAAGTGAGAGACGACGCTACTGTGGGAGTTTACACGTAGGTCCATATCCATCAGAAGACGAGAACCACAGGTAAATGTATATTTTCATCATCTTCATGTATACACGAAATGCACATATCTATCCACACAATTCAGTGCTCTGTTGTTGAATGTGATGGGTCCAAAGCTGCAGTGGATCTGAATGCAAGGTGGTGTTTTGGTGACAGAGCTGTCACAACTGCACACAGGGGTACCTCAGTGTGGTATGAGGTGACCTGAGTCGGTGCCAGGCAGTGCTCTTGTCCAACAGCATGGAAGCCTGGTCCCAACTGTATCCCTGTTTTCCCGTCCCTGCTCTGCCACCTTCACTCTCCTTCACCATCCCCTGCCTCCTGGGACAGTAAAATGAAGTTGTTTAGAAGATTTCAGTCGCTTTGGATTGAATCAAAATGACCCAGCCAAACTCGATACAGAGAAAGGTTGACTGCTCTGTATCACAGTACTGTTTTATTTGTAGAGTTATTTGTCTTACTTCCTTAGATGTTACAAGTTACTGATTAAAGCTGAATGATTCTCAAGCCAATCTTGAGACTGCCTAATCTWATTTTTTCTCTTATCTGTATTTTCACAATTTCGGTATTTTAAATTACTGTATTTAAAGTTTCTTCTCAGGTTTCTGCATTTTTCTTTCCTCCTTGATGTCAATATTTTCTTGTTGCCCTACTGTTTTGACTGTCCTGTTGGTTAAGGAGCACTTATAGTAGTAATATATTACTCTAAATATGCTTCAGTTTTTGGTTTATTAACTGGTAGAATATATGAAGTACAGCATGGTGAATATTATATAAAAAATGAAATACATCTGACTGCCCAGATAAAAGAAAAATAATATGCTTTGACTGAATTTATGCCAGCTTTTATAAATATGTRTAGTGACTAAGGGAAGCTTTTTTTTTGCAGAAACAGCAGATAATATGTATATATTAGAGAATTTTGARCATGTCAGAGTATGCAAAAGCTATACTTTTCTAGTCACTAAGAAGAAGGTATGGCTCATTAATTGTAAATAATATATGATGGATCAACGTCTTCATAACAACTTTGAACTTCACTGAGAGGAGTACAGCTCAAGCACTTCTGCCAGAAATATGCAGGTAAAATGCTAAATAATTTAATGTATCTTGAAAAATAATAGTGTCATGGATATTTTGTGTTTAGAACAGGTAGCTGCATTAAGTAAATAACTTGCTAGAAATTAGTCCAAGCTTTATTCACATATTTGTTACTTAATGGAACAGCTTAGGTGCTTAATATTAAGGATAAGATTAAGTAGGTTGAGACCCTTCTTGATAATATSTTGTCCTCTGGGCTACATCAGTTAATTTTCTGGCTGATTGCAGTAGCACATAAGGAGCGCAAGATTGCTTTCCATTGGAGTTTTTTCCCTGTGACAGTGCTGTGTGTATCTTTTGAAGGTTATCTACGCAAGGATTCATCATCTAAGTTGCTGCAAAATTCTATTCCCCATATTTCTTTCATGAGCCATGATTTATACATTTCAGCTCTCTATAGAGCTGCAGAGAAGCAGCAGTTTTCTGTCTCATTTCCTTGAGTTCTTGAAATTACTTTTCAAGCTGGGACATGTTTCGAGGGTTCTTTTGCTAAATCATCTGTTACATGGAGGTTGCATGAACATACTGGAAGTTCTGCTGCCAGTGGGATTGTTTCTGCGAGTTTTTCACTTTAAACCTGCAATTTAGAAGACGCAATGAGCTAGAAGTAATTATTGTTAAAACCTGATGTATGAACAGGTAGTATTTATTGGAAGTGAGAAGTTTTGCCGTTACCRTCTTTGCTGTAGGCAGTGCCTGAGGGATGAGTTGGTGCGTGAGAAGAAGGTGAAGTTGTGCTGAATTTTTGCACAAATTTCTGGCTTGGGCTCTGCTCGCGGTCGCGGCACCACAGCCCTTTGGTAGCTCTGGTAGGATGATTTGTGAAGCTCCATGTTGGACTTGCGGAGAGAGCATTGGGATACTCATCCCCTCTTTACTCAGCTTCTCTCACGTGGTAATCCCTACTTGTAGGTTCAGACTCAGCATTCTAAACTTTTTCACAGTCTTATTGACTTTCTAGTATTTGAAGCTAAATGCAAAGTATTACCAAGAACATGAATTTGTTTCTCTGCCAAGAAATGCATGTGTTTGGATTTCCATCTAATCTACTTGAGACTTTGTCAAGTAATGTGATACTTTAGATAAATCTTAATTCTTCCTTCTTGCACAGCTTTTAACCTTTCCGGCTTCTTACAAGAGAAAATACTTCTTTAGTTTTCGATTCTCATTTTTTCCTTTTATGTCTTTCATTCTCTGCTCGCAAAATCACTCAAACATGCTAGACGACACCAGCTGTCTCTTAGGGATCTGAAACTCTTTCTCAGTGCTCAGCAGGAGATCAGCTACAGACCAAGAATAACAGGAAATACATTATTTATGTGCTCCATTCCTTTTGAGCTCCTGGGTCCCAAATTCTGGGGGGTATAACCCTTCTGAATTCTCAATTACATCTCAGTGTAAATTCCAGCACACTTGTGATAAAGATTCTGAAAGTACCAAGAATATTTGTGTTACTGGATCATCATTGATCCCTCTTTTTACTATCATTTTTTCCCCATCAGCCAATCTACAACTTGATACTGAATTTATCCACAGCCACAGAATCAATTTCATCTTCAGATCATTTCTGATACCCAAGTTACTAATAAATACATCATGAATGAGGTTCCATTTGTGAGGTCTAAATATTTATATGGGGCATGGGATGGAGAGGTTGGATTGTGTCTCTTCTGTTTTCTTTATTTCAACAATATAAATCTAAAACCAGAGATGGTCCCAGTCCTGCCCATSCCTGTATCTCTGTCTAATATTTTGCCTGTGGAATATGCTTGAGTGATGGAAAAAAAGTCATTTAAGGGGGATAAATGAGTAAATAAATATTTCAAGACATRCTTCATGATTAAGGTTCATCTGATGAAAGTTTTACATGTACCAAGTYGTATATGCATTCTAGAAAATTCTTTCAATTTTACTCACCTTCTGCAGTCTGGAACCTTTTTAAGAAGCTACGTTTTGTGTGAGAGATGGTTGCATTTCAGTGATGAATTGGAGTAAAGTTTCTTTGGTTTTCAGTGTTGTAATGTATTTGCAAGCAAGACTCTCCAGGCGTCAGGCTTCGGGAAAGAAATTGTGTTTGCTTTGAGAGAGTATAGTTTTGAATGGATTTCTAAACTTGCRTGAGTTTTAGGTACAATATTGTGCAGTGGGAATAAATTCTGTCTTTTGATTAACTAGAATAATGGCACGGTCCCTGAAAAAACTCTATTTCTGAGCCAGCGAAAACCTAGAGCAGCCTTTCTGGTAATGTATATAAAATATATCCCCATGGTTTCAGATAAACTCATAAAATCCAGGGACACCTTTGGTGTTGAAGTTGCCCTGAAGTTGAAAGATAGGTTTTAGAGTAACATAGCCCTATTACTTTCAAGTACATTTCAGGATCCTGTATTATAGTTCAGGATTCATCTGCTAAAAACAAGATTCTTACCAATACTGCAATTGCTCTGTCAAGTTCTACCAATTCTTCAGCCCTTGAAAAAAAAGGGAGAAGGGAAGAAAAAGCACACAAGGATGATGATTTTTTTTGGAAAAGCAAAAATCCCTAAGGGTGACAGAGACAAACATACCACATCACACAGTCGTGCGCACACACATGCAGTGTCCTGTATTTCCTTCTATTGTCCTCTCTAAATAGTAAAAGAAATACCTCCCTTCTGTCTTCCCCACTGCAATTTCTTTTCTTCCTTYTCTCTAAATAGGGTATTTAATTTAATCTTAAGGRGRTAAAAATTAATTCTACCAATATTGCTCAGTCAGAATAAATAAATTATTTTTAGGATAGTTCTTGCAAACCTATTGGGTAGGTGTGCTATGGCCAAGTGTACATGGCTAGTTCTGCTAGTGGTAGACATGAGATARAGAGCACCTGACAGGTATTTTGTATTTTTGTGTATATCAAAACACTCTTTGCTTGTAATACCCACACATGCCTTAAAAACAACCAAAAACAACCATCTGTGCAATAYTGATTTTCCTTGCTCAATCCAACCCAACCCAAGCTGCTTAGTCTTCTGTAATAAACTGTGGTTAACTCCCATRTAGTGCAATTTCCCTCCTTGCGAAACGCAAGCACGGAGCCTGTGTATAGCTTCAGGCTTAGTTAAGACTAGTTTTGCTTTAAAAAACAGCAATAAAGGAGAGTTTATAGGTGCTGCATATTCAGCCTGAATTGATTAGCACACCCACCTGTAATTACATGCCCTCTAACCTGGTAGGTTGTGTGATTTGTTTGAGCATGTTGGTCAAGCGATTGCTGACATAATTCCAGCATGGCATGTGAAATRTATTTCAGGAAGAACATTTCCATCAACAGATCATTTTTTATAGCAAAGTAAGAACTGTGTATTTATTTTTCATGTTTTAATTAGCATTGTAGTAATCTTGATGGGCTTACAACTCATTTCCACTCTGCCTCCCACGAGGATATGCTGCTAAAGGGGGCCATTTTTTTCTGTGCAACGTGAGAAGGAAAAAGGCTTTATCTGCCACACACGCAGGCAGGGCCACATCCTACCCTATTTTAAAATCTCTTTGGAGCCTGGCTGTCAAAGAGAGCAGTGGTAGGCAGGCCAAGTCTCTGGTGCCTGCATTTTGAGTTCAGCTTTCTAGTGTTTTAGAAGAATATCAAGCCTAACCTGACCTTTTCAATATAAAGGCATATTTCCTCCTCTCTGGTCTGTGATGGTAGTCTTCAAAATACAAATTTTATGTTGGTATATTTTCTTTCTCTCCTTTTTTCTTCCTGCTTGCTCTCCCTTCTCATTGCCTTTGTTCTCATCCCGATGCCTCTCCTTTCTCCCTGCCGCATTACACCGTCTCTGCGTGTTGTTTCTTTTGTCTGTCTGTCACTGACTGTCAGATGTTGTCTCCCTCTTTCTGTAGAGAGATCTGATGCATTTTACTTCAAATGCAAGTGCTCTTTCACTGAGCACCATGACGTTAATAGCAAACCAAAGGAAAGAATCTGCCCACAGTGAGGCATCTTGGCTGTTGTTTGGCTTTTAAACCATAATAATAAACCACAATGTTTTACATTTATGTCCAAATTAGCAATATTGTGATTTTTCTAAAGCTTCTTAGCATCTCCAGGAATATTTATATTATAGGATATAAACACATTACTATGGTAGTTTACTCTGATGCTATGTAATTAGATAATACAATCTATATTTTTCACTTACGTGACGTCCTTCTACATTTTAGTTAATCTTTCTGGACTTGACTAGTATTGTCAGGAATGAAACAAAAAGCACAAATGTAGTTTTTCGCTGCCTGTTGCAATAAAGTTAAATACTGTGTCATTACTAATGTATTCATTATATGCATTTTTAATGACTTACATCAAGAATAACGGATAAAACTAAGCTTAGATAAAGCAACAGAAAACGTTGTCTTGRTTTGACATTATGCGCCTTTCAAGCACATCTTAAAAGTTGCAAAGCCTCTTGTTTATCTATTTTAAATTCCACGTGTTGCAGTGATGAGGAGAAAGGGAGAACCTATCAGCCTTTTTGTATTTACGTGTTACAYGCATATACGTAGATGTCTGTAACTATATGCAGGCGCTATAGATATATATATCGTTGTGTGTATACTACATTATRTAGCATCTGAAAATATTTTTAACTGATGAGGGAATCAGTGTGTCAGCACCAGTACTTTGGATTAAGAAAATACTTAAAATAGTCCAGTATTTCTTTCATGAAGATGAACTTTCAATGATGTAGTATAGTTTCCGTGAAGTATAGTTTAAAAAGAAAGAGAAAGAAAATGCAACCTTGAAAGTGAACTCATTTCACGTTCAAAGGCAAKAGCTTCCATCAGAGCTGCTGCTATCCCAGAAGAGATGAGAATTAGATCAGAGATCTGTGTGATAATCAAATGAGATCACTGTAAGAAGCTTGAACACTAAATAAAGCTGTTTTCTTGAAAACAATGTCAGACAACTAGRTAGCTAAAATGCTCTTCATGATTTTCACATCAGCTTCTTCATCTGGGTTAAGTTTCTCCTGACATTGTGCCTCTCTTAACACCAGGATTATCTGGCAATTTATCAAGTTTCTCAAGGCTTTGTTTAAAAAAAAAAAAAAAAAAAAGAAAGAAAAAAAGTAAATCTTGAAGAATATCATATGTGAGGAAATTCTTTTGTGTAGAGATAGTTATGGATAGCCGTTTCACTGGAAATACCTTTTAATAATTTTTGCATCCCCTCCATTGATGAAGAACACCCTAAACATCCATCTCTCTASTGAAACAGAAGGTTCAAGAAACTTTAACTAAATGCTGGCTTTATAACCCTGAGCTTTTGATGCAGCCTTTTGTGTCCCCATGAAAAACACTGAAAAAATTTTTATTTGATTTTTCTGTCCTGAAGTGCTGTGGCCCATTTGACACTGATATAATGTTAATTCTGTTTTGCTCTAATTTTTGGTTTTGGTTCGTGTGCCAGCTACAAATTCAAAGGTTTTTGGCCAAACTCCAGCTGTGGTGGTCTGTGACTTCTGTTTTTGCATGAAGATCACAATTTGTCAGCGTAGTTTAACCAAAGATCAAGCCCAGAGATGTCTCTGCCTAGTGACAGGTTAGTGTCAAACTGGTGCATGTAAGAAAATCTTGATATTTTAAAGGACTAACATAGTTGGAGGTTGGAAAAGAATTCCTCTCTGTCTCATAATTTTTTCTTCTCTTTTATGCATAATCTTTAAGGATGAAGTRGAATAGGAATATTTTAATGAATTTTTAATTGATTCTTTTAACATGGCTTTTCTTATGATCAGTTTCCTGTCTTAGTTTCTTAACACTGTTCAAGAACAAGCAACGAAGGACCAGCCTGGATTAAATCTTAATTTCAGTGAAATCAGTGATAGCTTTTTCTTCAATGACCTCTTTGAAAGCAGGATTTCATACCTTTAGCATCTACAAATCATTGCATTTTCCAGAACTGTGATCCCTTATGTTGTTGGAAAACCACTGAGTGGAGACAAATGGCTGTCCTCAACTTTATTCCAATTTGCTTTGGTTAGAATTTTTTTCTTTCATACTGTCAATTTTACATATAAGCCATATTATTTAAATCTTGATTTTGAATGCRTTCATACTGAGCATCAATATGGCTTCATATATGTGCCTCCATCTGGAAAATTCTAATTTATTCTCATTTTACATTTTTTTGCAAAGTATGTCTTTCCAAGCTGCATGGTAGCAGCACAGACCATTGCACCAAGCAGAAATGCTGACACCTACTGCTAGTTTGCAAGGCCACTTTTTGCAGAGTARTCACTCTTCTCAGAATGAAGCATGAAACAAACTTATTTTAAGTTTCTTCATGGAAAATGGGTTTGATTGTCAAAATCATAAGCAACTTTACCAAAAAAAAGACATGTGACCTGGGATTTTTACTCTGCTGTATATGYCTTGCCTTGAGAGTTAGAATAAATTAAAGTAACAATCTGTATTGGTAATTAGTTTTTTAAAAATATATAATATGAAATTTTTGACTTTGAAATAATTTTACCTTTTTTCTTTTACAGTTCTTCCAGAAGTCCACACTGGAATTGAGTAAGTGTAAATATTTTTTTTAATAGTTGAATTTTAGAGGAAAAAAATCTCTTTTTAAGCCTCAAATAACTAGATTTTTAGATTTTTTTGTAATAAAATTTTTCCACTTTACCACTGCTCTGCCATTTATAAATGGCAGATGAGCCAAGAGAATCAGAACCAAGGGCCATCATGTGCAGTAAAAAGAAAACGCTTCAATAGCAGCCCAGAGACATTGGTRCAGATTGATGATGATCAAGAAATCATTTGTCTGGGCTGTGGCAGCTGCCCTTCCACAAAGGACTGCCTCCAGGGCTAAAAATGTAAAGCATTTTCAGTAAATTGCAGCTGCTTTTGAGTCCTTTATTGATTCTTACTTGTTGTGTGACAAAGTCCCATGTGTTAGTGACACAGCCGTGTCATTATGAAAGCAGGAGGCCATCAAACTCACCTGCAGATTTACAACGRGTTCTTGAGATGAGGCAGGAGACCAGTAGAAGCAGCCTAACAATGCTGGAGAGGGACCTTGCCTGCTGCAAGTGTGTCCCTTTTGTCCTGAATGAAGGGATTCTATAATGGGACATGACGGAGAATATGGATAAAAGAATAAGTGCTCTGTTGTTTTCAATAAGACACTTTTCCAATAACTMTCCTAAAAGAAAGCCAGCATGCAAATAAATAGTGCAATAGGAGGTGTGTGCATGTGTGTATATGTTGTGGAGGATCTTGGAGCTCTTCAGAGTTGAGATCTAGGACTATTCATAGCTGCAAAATTTTTGCAAGGGAGGTAAACCTGATCACCTGCAGATTCTTACATAAACTCMTGCACTGCAAGAGCAGTGTGAACCCCAAGTTATTCTCTCAGTCTCTACACTGACCTTCCTCCTTTCCTGTTGCTGTTATCGAAGATACTTGCACACCTTGGATACCCAGGACCAGTTTATCTGCACAGCATCCTGTCTAATATCCGATCAGAGTGTTAACTACTTGGGAAGAATGTTGCTTTTGTTCTTAGGCTCTTCTCTCTCTCCCTATTGTAGGAATGATATTATTCACCTTCAGAAACAGCAACATAAGAGGAATGGTTGAAAAAAGTTGCTTATATCTAATTGTTTTAACCACAGGTGTCATTTCAGGGAAGAAGGAACAAAAGAAAGAGATGGAGCCAGCAGGCYGGAGAAGAAGTTATTCATGTTCTGCTCAAATCTGAGCAGTTCACAGCATGCTCCAGAGCCTGCTGAAGTCAGGAGAGTCTATCCAGTGACTTGAGGAAGCTTTGACACTACAGTATGCCTCATTTGCTGGATGGCATCCAAACTGTATATTTATATATTCTGCAGAAGTGGAGCTTATACTGTCCTGTAGCAGAATGCAGACAGGTAGGYTTTTGTTGTTGCTTATAAAAGGCAGTTTAAAGATGGAAATGAAAATAGTGCTTTAGCCATATAAAATTTAAACTATTAAGTCCTGCAGTAGCGATTTAGAAAGTAATTCTGTTCTGTGCATCATGTTTTCTCRTAGGCAATATTAGTGAAAATATCTTTGTCATCAAAGTCGCATTCAGGGTGCTATAGTAATAGCAGAGGAGAGGAAAGCAAGCTCTGGATAAAATTGCCATAGGAGCTGACAGATAAAATGACGAAATAACATTTGTTCAGTTGCCTGAGACAGGAAAGGTCCTTTCAGGTTATTACGAACTTAGACAAAAAAATTGCTTCAGGTCTACTGCTAAAATGAGACATGCAGGGATAAAGACAGAACTTATCATAATCATCTTGTTCTGTAGGGGATACATAGATGGTTTTGAAGAAGAGTATAGCAAAGGAGAAAAATACCTGCTTTCAAGGAACATCAGTCAAAGAATCTAGGAAGTAATACTGTCTTCTCRGTAATAATAAAAATAATTAAAGAGTGCCTGTAACAGCACTTTGCAGTGTATATGTCCATGAAAAACAATGTGGGCCTCTGGCAGACAGTATTTATCTGGATTTTTTTTTTTCCTCAGTCTTTGTTCTTAATAATCTTTTCATATTGCCTGACGAAGAGTGGATGAGGTCAGACACCCTGGAGAAAAGGGGAAATGCTCTTTTAATAAACTGCAGAGCCTTTTCAAGGAAGAAAACTTTGCAAAGACTTGAAGTGGTGAATTGGAAAAAGAGAGCCAGCAGGGATCTGGGACCAGTCAAAGCCTCCCAGGAGACGGAAGGGACATTCCCTACAGACCGGCAAGGACAGTCTGGAATCTGGGTGCTTTGCCTTGTTTTTTTCTTGCCCTGTGTGTGTGTGTGCGCGTGTCGACGAACTAGGAGTAGATCTGATTATACCGCAACAAATTCAAGCCTACTTAATTTGTCTTTTTTTTTTAATTCATTTACATGTCTAAGTCAGGAATCCAGCCCTGTTACCAAAACTTCTTATTTAGTGTAACAAAATGACTAGCAAGTCAGATGTGTATCTTACACTGAAAATGAAGACTTGATTTACGTTTTTTTTASGGTACTTTTGGAGTTTATAATAACAGTGGTAACTGCGGCCTTCTGTATTTGAGCCTCATCTTTTTGAAGGTAGCAAGAACTTYAGCTTTAGTAGAGGCGGGATTGGGCCTGCATGTTCAGCTAAAAATATATGCTGAATAGAAAATTCTCAGTCTAACAAGATAAACACTGAAGTATAGAAATTAAATTACTCATATAAAGAAATTCTATTTACATCTTAAATATATTATGTCTATTTATATTTTGTTGACCGTTAAAATCTAACACCTCTGTGTAATATACAATGTGGTGCAAATCAAGGCAACACAATATGCCTTATCTCAGTGTTATTTAAACATTATGTCCAAGATATGCTATAGAAAATTGTTGTCAGCCAAATATTCCTCAGTCCCTGTAGTTGTCTTTACACTTGAAAGAGCAGATGTTCAATTTATCTGATGAACTGAGAAATATCACTGACTGCCTTCATAGAAAAATAGTCTTGGAAAACAAAAAAAAAAAGAACCTGAACTTTGCAATATTTCGTAGGTGCAGTACTAATTCTCAGCTTATCAAGTGAAGATATTTTTTGCAAATTTTTGTAATGCGTGATAAGCAGTACCAAAATAACACGTACCCTGGGAACTGATCTTTTCGTGTTACTTTGGGCTGCAGAATTCTGCTTATTTCCTTCCTGCTTGGAAAAAACCTGTCCAAGGTGCACACTAGCCATTCACGCTGTGGGAACAGGCATGAGCTCAGCCTACCACAAACTGAGCCGTGGTGCAGCCACGCTGTGGGGACTTGCAGATTGTCCCTTCTTCAGCAATAGCCTCCCCCGTGCCCGTTTCTCCAGGAGCCGAGCGTTCTTCTTCTGCTTCTCTTGTCCAGAGTCGAGCTCTGGATATTCTCTGTGAAAACAATTTCTAACTGTGCAGTCACGTTCATTTTCTTGTCCTTTGCAGACGAGGAATTTTCTGTATTGTTTGTGAGGGAGAACCACGGAGTGAGCTTTTGTGGTTGCTTTATGGTTGAATGGCTAAAAATTCACTAACTGATTCATCAAAGACGTTGGATTTGGTGGCAGATTCTTCAAACAGCRGCAAGTATTAATACTCATAAAATCCTTATTATGGTTTAATGCTAAGTTGTTACATGGAAAAATTTCCTTTTTCCAGGTTCCTGGATGCTAGTCTGAAGAGTGATTTTTGCGAGGTRCAGGAACCAGAGGCCCGTGTGGCTTTAGTTCCCATGTGGCTACCTAATATTGGGGTGGGGAGGGTGGAGAAAGTTGATAATACTGGAGAAAAGATTGTAGATYCAGAGTGCAGCCATCGTTTCCCGCAGGTCCTAAAAGAAGAAAGAAAATCTTGTTTAGCAAACAAGAATTAGGATATTGAGAGGCATAGTTAAACATTTTGCTGATTTTTGACTGACATGAAAGATTTTTTTTTAAGCATGACACCTTAGGCATAAGAATGTAGTGCTGCACCCTAGTCTGTTTTTTCTTTCAATGGTGTAARAGTAATAGCAAATTTTATTTTACATTACTTTTAGATTGGAAAGCGTACCATTTAGGGAAATAATCTTTCCATATGACATGCCTTTAGTTGTGCTAGCAAAGCTGGGTTTTATTGACAAATTATTTTGTTAAGATACGTGTAAGATTAATGTTTGAAAGCATTGTGATTGTGTTATTTATGTGATAGCGGATAGAAGATAGTATTATTTATGAATGATATAAATRCCTAAGTTACTCGATAAAGATCACTCAGAATGCCCTGTGCAGTRTATGAACTGTGAAGAGAGCTCACAGATGCCTATGTGAATTGGATGCTTGTAGGATATAGGAGCACATTTGAGGGTAGTGGTTTCAAGATTATAGAGTCTCTATATCCATCTTTCATCCTATTTCTTGCCAAGGAAAAGAATGAGCACAGCTGTCTGTTTTTCTTGATGCAGGTAATAGTATTACCCTTGGATCTTCTCATCATCCTGTGCAAGCAGGCGGTGTTTGCCAGAACACCTGCAACGGGAGTCATGTGATGGAGACAGCAAATTCCAGATGCACAGTATTTTTGTGCGAATTGCACTGTCTGCTACCATACAGCAAGCTGCACTAGCAGTTGTTTGTTTCTAATGATGTGTTCCTCTCAGCTGCTCCCCACCTCTGTGGGGCTCCCCTCAGATGTGCCCTGATCTACTAGACTAGGATGGAGCTGAGGGCTTTGGAGCTCAGCAGAGTGTTTTTCTTCCAACAAAAGCCGTTCAATTGCCTGTTAGGACTTTAAGCAGAGAGCAGTGTTGTTTTGGCAGCAAAGAMAGCATGATGAAAATGAGCACAAGTCCCAGTGGCCTTCAGTGCTCTAATGCRTTAATTCTTGCTATGTGAGGTCACTGTGGGTGTTATTGTCCGTGGCTGAGCAATTAAACCCGCTGAAAGCTAGTCCTTGGAACAGGATCCAGCCTCAGATATGCCATGGTATGTGTTAGAGGAAAAAGCCCCCGCAGCACACTTGGGGTAGATGGAGATTAAAATTAGAGATTCTCATCCCGTATGGGGCTTCTAGGAGGAAACAACATGTGCCAAGATTATTAGGCAGTCTGTGATTATGTGCCTTAAAACAGGCAGGCTGAAATTCTTTTAGCTTATTTTGAAAACATGTAACAACTTTTTTGGCTTTCATCCTTTTCTTTGTTATCCATATATATCCAGTTTCCTTTTTTTTTCCTGCAAAATGTAATCTGAGCTCTCTTACAATTTATATTAATGGTGTATAATGAAGCGTGATATAGCCACAAATTTTCTCCTTTTTTTTTAGATGCTGACAGAAATGTTCTGTTCTTTATTCAGTAAAATTTGAAAAAAACTTGCAATTTTGGATTACTCTCCCGCACATTATCTTCGTTATTTGGATTCTTATCACTGAAAAATACAATTATTCCCCTCTGCTAAGCACACACATATGAACAAAGAGTCTTTAGTTTCAGTAACACTTTCTCATGAGCTCCTTAAGTCTCCGTGTGTGCCTCATCAAATCCCATTTACAGATTGCTAAACATAACATTTTTTCTGTATCTGTTCTTTCTGGCACATCGCTTGTTCTTATGAATGCATTCCCCTGATTACATTATTCCTGCACACGTGGTGTTTCCCTCCAGTGCTCTCTTGATCTCATACGCCTATGCCCCGCACTGAGCTTCATCTTTACTTTTTCTTTGAATAGTTTTTTTAATGGTCTTCATTTTTCTTTCTCTTTGCCTTTTGTCCTATCTCCATTATCCCAGAATGTATTTATTGCACCCTCRTATACAATCCTCTACATAGTTTTGTCCTGGGTAGAGTATTATCTTCCCAGGTGAGTGACCTGTCAGTGCTCTATCAGGTGAATTTTTAGGTGTTATGGTGGCACTAAAGAAGTAACAGCCACATTTCATAATATCATATAGTTTAGAAGATAGCATTTTTTATGCCAGGTGAATGAGGATAACTTTATTTTTTTTGCCAGTACAGCACCTGCCAGCGCACAAAATGAATCATTTTGAGTTGCACCAGATAGACAGATAGACCTGTGAATTTTTCATTCACTTAGGCGCTTAGTTGTGTCTAAGGCAGTATTGAAGACATAGACTTCAGTACTGGTTTTGAAATATATCTCTTAAAAAAAAATTCTAAAGGATTTTTAAAATTTTAAATTAATGCTGTCCTATTGTTCTTGMAATTATTTATATTCTTTAAGACCCCAAAAGTATTATTTTAATTGTCTGGAAAGAAGAATGTCTGGAAATATGCTTTCTTTGTAGGTTAATGAATGTCAACAGTTTTCTGTTTTCCTTTTTTTTTCAATATAAGATCACTGTGGAATTTATGTAATTATTTCTTTTTCATAAAGATTGCATATAATTATTTCTTTCTGTGGGTAGTGTGGAATACCTGTAATAAATTGGAAACAAAAAGGATAATGCATTGGCCAGAGAAAAAATAAGGTACTGAAGTAAATGAGGGCTTGGTAATGAACTGGAAAATTAAGAATTCATACTATAAATCATTGTTTTTGCTGTGACCCTGAATATATGCACCTTTTGGGAAATCACAGAGACTGAAGCAAGAACAAAAAAAGAATTTAAAATATCTTTGCATTGCAGCTAATCGAAATTGGATTTTTTAAAGTCAGCATATTTTATTGAACCCTCCATGAGGTTATTAGGTATGTGTCATGTTTTTAGCATAGATTGCATTAATTCATTTAAAGAATTTAAAGTTGACCTTCTGTTTTGTAGCTAGTCATACATGTAGATAGTTGTTTCCTTTCCCACAGCAGCTGCAGATGCTTTTAGAGAGAGGGACAAACAGTTTATTGAAATTTTCTTACGGATTGCTTATTTTTTCTGCTCTGGGGACTTAGTCTGCAGTACTTTCTGACCGCCACGTCCCGCTGGTGCTTGTGAAAGCTTCAGGGAAGCTAAGGAGAGTCAGCCATTTGCGCACTAGTCTGTATTTCTTGCTGCTGAGGGCTGAAATTTGGGCTGCAATTACATAGCTGTCTTTCCTGCAGCAGAGTATGGGAAGTGTATTAAACTATCAGTAGCGCACGTTAATTGCTTTTCAATAGTTCAAAGCCACAGCGCTTAGTGTTAATCCATTTCTCTCAATTTTTCTTCCCTAACGACATAACATCTTTTAGAAGTAGCATATTTTCATGGCCTTTTATATTTTAAAAAAACATTTGCAAACTAGCAATTGGATTTTCAATGTGATAATAAAACTAAGCCTAAAATACATATACATCATGTTATTTACTTCTCTTTCTTCAGCTTTCTTCTTAGCCCTCTTTAGGAGTGGGGTATGTGCGGCATGGGGAGACTAAAACACGCAGAGAGGAAATGAGAATGGAGCCCTCTCATGTCTGAACCTGTACGTAATTAGCAGCTGGCCATGAGGGGTTTTCACAGTATTTTTAGTATCTARAATGTGTGGGGGTTATTTTTGTGTTTTGGGTTTTTTTTTGTTTATTTTTTTCCAGGTAACTGTATAAGGGAGGAAATTCCTTTCAGGTGTACAGAGTTGCTGTYCGAAAGACTCAGGGTTGCATTATATCCCTAGCATTAAGATGCATATCTGAGAAGGAAGAATCACATATGCAAATTATTTTTCCCAAGTGAAATAAAAACTGGTATTGCATGTGGTGTGATGGTGGGACATCTTGCTAAGATTTCCATTTCCTCATTTGTTTTCATGTTTGTGAAACAGAAGGAGGTTTTTGTTTGTTAAATGCTATGTTGCTATTGAGAAAATCAGCAGGGATGTACTTGCAGCTTGCCCACTAATTACTCAATTATTTCTGCAGAGCAGAGTTGAGGGCAAGTCAGGAAAAAAAGGAAAGGAGTGAAAAAAATCAAATGCTCTGGCATGTGAAGGAATACTTGGTAAAGCTGTAGGAGAGAGATTGAATACCAGTGTTACTTACCTTTGTAGATATTGCTGTGTTGCTTTTCATTCTTATATGAGCAAAGCATGACCATTTCTTATTTAGGAAAGAAGAAATAAAAAGGACATTGAAAGGTTATTCTGTGTTTGAGGAGGTGAAAAAATGCTTGAAACTTTCTTGCTACACACCTGCCCACAAAAGAGTAAAATTAAAATAAAACCTAAAAAAGATGAAAGTGTTCTGGCATGACCAAAACAGGAGAAAAGCATTACAGAAAAGAAAAGAATGTTTTTCAGGTCGTTGAAGAAAACAGTCTTTCAGAAGACAGAGAGTATTCCAGATTTTGGAGTGTTTTGAATGAAGAAAAAATGATTCCCTAGGGTCTGCCCTTTGGTGTTCAGTGAATTGTGCAGGCAAAAATGAAGGAGGAAAGGGCACAGGAGACGCAACATCCCTCTTCTCCCTCTTCTGCAGAAAATCCGGTGGCTGTAGTGGATCTAAAACAGGAGTTACCCAAGTCTCCCTGCCAATTGTGATGGAGAAGGGCAAAAACCCCGTGGCTTGTGATGGATGASCTAGAATAGCAAGTACAAGATCTGGTGTCTCTGTTCAGCACTGTTAGGGAAAGTCCATAGGAGAATGCTGAGAATGAATAGAAATCCAGAAAGCCGGAGTCTGAGGGAAAGAAGTAGAGACAAAGGCTTCAGATATGGTTGATACCAAAAAAAAAAAACAAAAAAAAAAAAAAAAAAAAGTCTGGTTTTTGTGTCTGTGGTAGGTAGGTTGAGAGGAACTCAACCCTGCACTCCTGCCAGGTGCTGGTCTAAGCTGCTAGGTGGGTTCTTCCATGTAGGTRTCTACTTATATGCAGATACTGATCCTCGCTGTGTTTTCTTGMATGGAGATGAGTTGCCAGCAATGCCTGTGAATGTTTGGAAAACACAGGCAACTGGCAAGGAACAACAGTTGTGTTAGAAAGATACCTGCCTCAAATAACATAATTGCTATAGCTAATCCTGCCCAAGGACAAGWAGTAGATCAGATCAGCTCTTGAGGTGCATTTTAATCCTGTTTTTATTAGTATTCTGTGATTTAAAAATTCTCATACTGTAAATGCTCTGAAATTTGCAAACATGGCATAATGGAATGACTGTTGAGCAAYGTCTGTGGTCCATCTCCCCCAGATGCTCATGCTGCAGTCTCTTTCTAATCAGTAGCAAAAACAGAAGGAAGAGAAACATACAGGAGAAATTGGCTGGAATACAGAGAGAGACAAGAGCATTACTCTTATTTTTTGCTTGTTTAGAAACACTTCTATCTCCAGCTAAATTGCCCCATAGCTATGCCTACACTGAGATTATCACTTGTACAAACAATTCTGYTTTATCCTTTTGCTAAGCTATTATAGCAGCAGATAACAGTTTAGATAGCTTTTGTGTGGGAGAAGTCTCACTCTCAGAACTGAGCCTAATTATTTACTTGTCTTTCAGTCAAATAATTCTCCAGGGTTCATACTTGTTTCCTAAAACAGTAATTTGAGTTGTCACCTCACTTTGARCATACAAGATTATTAATAATATTTGGATTCAGTTTCCATGTGCAACTTCTTTACAAAAAGAACTCTGACAGTAGCAATATTGCTTAGCCTTTGATGCCTCACTGAGGAAAAGAAAATATCAAAGACTATTTAAGATAGGAAAATGTCTAGAAAGTTCAGATTCCTTTTCATGCCTTTTCTTGCTGGAAGAAARAATCAATACAAGAATCAATCAATATTACAGGGTCCACATGTCTACCACCCTCTAATGATATGCTTAAATATTAAAATTAGTAATTGAGTATTAGAAGGAAAAATGAGGAAACAAGACTGCAGACTCTTGCTCACGTGAATACGGATCGAGTGTGTTTGAGCTCCTGACTATCCAAACCCAAAGATGCCAGCACAGCTTGAATTTGGCCTCTCTTTGAAAAACCACAGGGTTTMTTCTTCTTCTTCTTGCATATTCTGCTGTGTTGTTAAGCATGTTTGACTCACCAAGTATTGGGAAGCTTTGGCTTTGAGAAGGCCCTCTGAATTTATGCAAGCGTGACATGCTGTGGTGTGTGACTTACTTCACTGGGATGGCAAAGGCACCCTGCTGACCCAGACYCACCATTGAGAGATGCTCTAAAAAATGAAGCATTTGAGACTTGCAGCGATACAATTTCACATCCATTTGACGTTAGCAAAACCATTTGATGTTTTTCTAGCCTGTTGCATGGAATGCTGAGTCATTTTTTAAATATGACCCACTAATAATAGAGAAGAAAGAACATAGAAATAAGCCAAAGAGCTGTAGTTTAGCAAAGTTAATGTAYCTGAAAGCAGGGTCTAAGTATGGAAGTATGTTATGAATTCCTAGGGACCTTGTTTGTTATCTCTTCTGTAGCCTTAAATCATGAAATAGCTTTACTTAATTCCTGGCAAATACAGGACTGCTCTGTTCCCTTCTTTTCCTACTTGTATAACCAGCCTTCACCCAGGTCTGGCACCTTCATGGAAACTCCTTCCCCAAGGAAAATGATTAACAGAGAATTATGTGCTATTGAGTTTACTGCTCCCTTAAAGGCAGCAACCTGAAATTACTTTTTAACCTAAACACACTTAAAAATGAAATAAAATCAAGTTCATTCTAATTAATTCAGAGTAAAGAAACAAGTTGTAATGTGTTTGGAAACTGATGCAAAGAGATTAAACAACAACGTGCCTTGCCTCGGTTTAGCATCAAGCTGTTTCCTGCAGTTTTGTTCTGTGAACAAAATTACGAGGCTGGTTTGCTCAGCTCTCAGGGAGGGCTTCAACTTGCAGGTCAGTTGCATCTCAGATATGTTGTCTTTCCAAGTAAGGAGCTTTATTTGGAAGCAAAGTCTTCGTCTATCTATTCCTCTTCTCACTGGGGATCCCAGGAAAGTGAAAGCATCCCTAGCACATGCTGATTACTCTGCAAGTGATAATTAAATCTATCCAGAGATTAAGATACAGCTTCTCCACTAATGAAAAATTGCTGTTGCGATGGTGGCTTTTGATGTTCAAAGGTGCTGTGAATGTAGCTTCTTGATGACAGACCTAGAAAATGTAATGTTTAGCATGCCAGTAGTCAACATGGCYTTGCTGAGCACATTTCATTCTTCCCAGCCCAAGCCAGTCTGGTTTACTGCATGAAATCCTCATCAATACACAATCTACAACTTGAGAACCATGTAAATAATTTTATTCTGATGAAAACTTTCATTGCTAGTTATCGAAAGAGCTGTGAAGACAATTACAAGCTCGGAGACAGACAACTTTAARTGTGCTACCAGGCTAAATTAGTACTTTAATAGAAAATTCTATACTTAACCTACCTAAGCGACTTTGTCTTTTCTTAGTTTAATAACAATTTCTTGAAAAAACAAATAAATAAGACCTTCTAGGGTAAGAATTTTGTCTGCTGGGTGCATCGGAATTTGCTTTGATAATGTTTTTATCTATTTTCTGTAATTCATACCTCAGCAGGACAAAGATGTGTATACAGTAGTGTATGAAAAAGTTCACCTTCAGCTTTAAGAAGATGAAAAATATGATTTTACTCTGTTTTTAGTTTGTAATTTTAAAATGTGTAAGGTTTACAGCAATTTTAAGCTTTTAGTGATCTAATAACCTCACAATTTAACAACTGTGCTTTAATTCAAACTACAATTTAATTCAGATTTACCATTTAATCCAGCTCTATTAAGATCACAGATATTCTTATCAATATCTTGGGTTTCACCTGAGTTGGAGAGGCTGGTGTCTTTTCTCTTTTGTGAGCAGACAGAGAGTGAAGTAGAACTCTGGCTTTATTTTTTCCATCACTTTGTTATTACATTTTATTTTTTCTCTATTCTGGGAATGTTTGACAGGGTCAGGTAACTTCTTAGTGAGAATGAATCAACTTCTGTTCTGCCCAAAATGTTTTCATCTGTCTCAGTGTACCAGGTAGACAGAGAAGTAGAAGGAAGGAAAGTCTGGAACAAAAGTAGCTTCAAATTCAAAGTCTTAAGTGCAAATAATTTTAAAATTCGTTTCAACTGGAAGCAAGTAAGTAGAATTAGGCTAATATATAGTAGCAGTGCCCCGTGGATGTGGGGAGATCACGGCTGCCTATTTGCAAGACAACTGTAATACTTTCATATAATTTTTAGCCATAGTAATTTAAAATATATTTGAAAGGCACTGTGATGCATCTGCATCTTAGGACACAGAGTCTTGGTTGCAGCGGCATTACTCTGAGAGTGACCTTCACTCTCTTTCAAGCCTGAAAGAAAAAGCTGCCCTTGTAGAAGGTGAATATACCTGGAACATGAATATATAGATTCATACATTTATGTGAATGTATAGTTTCCAGGATTGAGACAGAATTTTAAAATATAACTTCCAGCACTGTAAGAATKGTTTTTAATTAGAATCCTATTGTATAAGTAAAGATTTCAGCTTCTAATAAATGTATTAGCCTAGTCAGAAGATATGGTAGGAATCACTATCATCTTTTTTAAAGTAAATTACAAAAGATTGTATGCAACRGCTTGGAAGCCAGCTGTGATCTGCCTGTAGTCGGGACATGCTTTTGCATTCTCAAGCACATGGTTCTCCTGGGTGAAAAGCCTATGAGCAGGAAAATTTTGAGCACTTTGAGGATGCAGGAAAGTATTAGAGGAGTACTGTGTGGGATTAGTGTTGGGATATAAATTATGGGTTAGCTCCGTGGCTGACCCCCATCTCTTTCTTCCTTTGCTTGCTCCACAAAGCAGGACTGTAACCTGCTTTGTGCTGCAGTTTCAAGCTACCAGTTACCTTCCTGCCACTAGGATGTGTATTTCCTCACCCCATTTCTACTACAGCAGAGTGGCCGGTGGTCACTATGCATGGCCAGGCTACGTGCATGCTGCACACTCTGCCCGGAGCTCCTGGCATGACGCTTCAAATGCAGCTTGCTGGAAAGAAGCATGACTTAGTYCTGTGGACTAGGACACAGCAATATAGATTTAGTGGTTTTTTCAAGTGCTAAAGTGCTCAAAGATGAAAAAATCTCGTGTTTTAAGGGTCCTTTCTGGGAATATATTCAGTGTAAAAGGCAGGAAAAAAGTAAAAGCTTCTAGCATTTTAGCCACACACTTAGAATCAGATAACAGCATAAAGAGCTATATTATACCACTTTGCCATTTTATCTCTTAGTACCAGTCATTGCTTTAGCAAGATCTAGACTCAAAGCTTTTTAATAAATTTATTTCCAAGTAGTTAATTATTTGTATCTTCAATTTTAAATAGGAAATAAAGGGGGGAAAAAAGATGGATGGCAACTAACTGAAATGAAATGTTCTTTCTAATTATATAATGCTTGGAATGAAAATGATTTGTTAYGTTGTGACTTTAAGTCTTCATTTCAGTTCAAATAAACCTTGCATAAAAATCCTCTTATTCTGAAAGAGATTTRTTATAGCAGAATAGTTTATTTTAAGCAAGTAAGATAAATTCRTCAGGACTCTGTTCAGCAAATGCCTGATTTCTTTGAGGAGTATTTCCACTAGAAAGAACAAGTTCGTAGGTATTCAAATGTTCAAATGGTAATTGCTCCTTCCTCTTCCCTACCAAGACATGTGCTTTCTGTCTTTGGTGCTTGTGCTTTTCCAGTATTTCTGTTTGCCATCTCCAGCTTCCTGGCATCCCCAGTGGGTGTGCGTGGAGCTCGGTGCTGCTGCTATGCAGAGCAACCTGGTTGCTCCTTTAAACAAGCTGCTTTTCAGGGGATGAATTTTAACRCGTGTAAAAATTCAGTATCCAAAAGAGATTTGTATTTCATGTAACTATCATAAATTGGGAGTCTTTTTGGATTTAAGTCTTGATCTGATAATGGAAATGAGGATCAATACATGATGCAGAAGAGAGCGACAATTACTCATCAACCTTAGGGTTGATCTGCTCCTAATTCTCAATCCAGTTATTTTTTTCTCTTATTTTCTGAAGTGTTTGGAACTTTAAAAGATACATTAACCCAATCTTCTGTATGAAGTGTCATGTTTGCAGYCCAGTGTTGTCTGTGAGGCCCCTTTCCTTGGGGGAATTTCCCTTCCTGTGGGAATTTCCAAGCTACACAAGCTAGTTGTTTACTCAGAATAACCTCAGAAATAGCTGTTTTCCTGCCCACATTGCTTGCAGAGAGCAGAGCATGCCAGACACGTCACAGAGGAAGGACCATGGCTTCTGGAAAAGAGTTGAAGAGAGGAAAGGACACTTTGGACTTTTGTCTTGTGGCTGTGGATGCTTCTGAATGGTGGGTTAGAGATGCTAATTCTTGTGCAGACCAACAACTGCAGAATGTTTTGAGTGAATGCATCTGTCTGGACCCAAATCTACAAAGAAATGCTGGCAAAATAGTGCCTGAGGTCAGCAGCTGAGAACTGAGAGAAGGAACATAAAAGGTTTCTTTAGTTTTGTTTTATTGTCATTCTAGACTCTGTGAATTCCCAAGTGCTTTTTCACATGTTCATTGCTCAGTGTAGTAAAAGAAATTTTAGCCTCTTAAATAACACTTTAGTTGGAAAACTGGTTGGAAATTTTGGCTGTTCATTTTCAGTTTACAGAGGCTGATTTATTTTAAAACAAAGAAGTATTTTGCAAGGTTTGGAAAAGCTAACCCAAAGGCAAAATTCTTACAAATCTATTTTCTTCTCAGTAGTGAAACATCACTATATTTTTCTTCTCTAATTTCTTCTAGTGGAATTACTATCATCCAGCTTCATAGTGTTAAATGATATGTGCCTATAAATAGCTCTCAGATGACATGAGGAATATGCAAGACATCAAGAAAAACTGCGTGTGAAAAGGAACTTGTTTTGTCTTTTCAAGTTACTGCCAGTGCACTCAGAGGTTATTTTCATCAGGCACTGAGCAAATCAGGCATAAGGTTTCTTCCTCAATGTGAAACAAGATGACAAAAAATAAAAAAAGAAAAAGAAAAAAGAAAAAAAAAAAAGGAGGGGGGATGCAAGCAGGTATAGCACCCAGCAACGTAGAGAGTTCTTTTTTTTTCTGACAAATCACACACAATCTAGCAGGATTTGAAGGAAATGCATATATGCATAAAGAATATAGAATGCAAAAATACAAAACTGACATTTTGATAGCCAACTGCAAGTGTTTGCCATCACATTTCTACCACACGCAATTTGTTAGGAGGCATCAGAGGCTTATTACGCTGAACGTTTCTAGAGATACATTTTCAGCACTGTGTGAATGGGTTTGCAGCTTGGTAGGGAGAGAGCATAGCCTGAATGTGAACACTTTTCTGTGTGAACTGTGTTCTCAACAACTGTGAAAATTTCAAAATGAATCAATCCCAAGTTTTCAGTTCCTTCTCTTGCCTCATTAAAGGCTTTAAGTCTTGCTTCAGAACTGCCTGGGTGTCTTGACAACTTAGGGGGGAAAAAAAAGAGGTGCAGCCGAGAGAATATTTTTGTTCTTGTTAAAATTGTCCTACTAAGTAAATATTGATCAGATGCTGCAAAACCCTGTGATTAAGTTCACTGCATATGAGAAGGTGAGAGGGAAAAACTGCCTCAGGCTACTGTAACTTATCAAAATATGATTTAAAAAAAAATAGACATGCTAAATTGTGGGGTGGGGGTTGTCACAATGTGCTGAGGGTTTTCTATGTGAGCCCTGGCAGTTCCAGAGGGACGAGGGAGGAGGACAGAACCCCTCATGTATGTGCACTATTGCCTTGTAATGACTTCATGGGACTTCTTCCCACACCGCTTGGTTGGAGAAATGTAGTAATTGGGCTCTAAAGTGGTAACTGCTTGCAGGCCTGGTTATTTTCTCCCATTTATCTAGCTGAACATTTCTGCACCCAGCTGCCTGTGTGTGCTGTGACACTTAGCCCAAAATATTTTCCTATTTCTATGCCCATTTAATTCTGTCTGCTTGCAAAGATTTTCTCCATTTCTTCCAAATGGGCGCACTTAAATTCAGAAGTTGTTTGTATAAATTATAACGTAATSCTAATCTACAGCTTAAAATTGAGTTAGAGAGAAGCAAATCAGCTTTGCTCATCAAAACGTGCTGTGTCTGTCAGAAAATTGATGTCCATTTAAATTATTTTTGATGTATGTTGGTATCCCTGCATTTTCTTTTTACTGATGCACTTTTTTCTTCAAAGTCAGGCATTCAGTTTTCTCTTTGTTCCTGAATGTGCATCAAATGGTAAGAACCTGCTATTTTTTTTCTCCTAATATTGTATTTTATTATGCTAGGGAAATATATATTACTTTCCTGTTGGCCTTTAAGGTTGGATTTCTTTCCAAATTCCTGATTTTTTCTTCTTTTTCTTTCTTTTTTTTTTTTCCTTTTTTTAGTGGTTCTTGGACATTAGAACATCTGTTTTGCTGGTTAGCTCTTACTTTTTAACACGAATTATGTTTAAAAGGGTTCAGAAGTTCATTAACAAATACTACTTGTTTACTTGCTGCAAGAAAATGACTTTACCACAATGCAGATGGTAATGGAAAGCACTTTAGCTGTACAAATCTATATCACCAAGCCTTGATAACATCTAGTAAATTAACATATTTATACTGCTGCCTAGTATACTCTGCATGCTTCTGTATTGTGTGTGTCTGCTTGTCAACATGGATTTTTTCTAAAGACTTGAGCTTTAAGTGAGCACTCACCAGCATGTTTTTTTGACTGTATTTCTCCTGACACTGGATGCTGATAGGCAGAGTATGAAAAGGACAAGGCTAGTTTAGGCTTTCAATTTGTTTTGCAGCTGTTTAAGCTATTACGATTTTAAATTTTCATCTTTTTGCTATGTTAAACCTTTCCATATTTGAAACCATTCCATAATTAGTTAGTAACATTTGTATCATCCTGAAGCCTGAATAATTTACTGGCCACAGTAAGAGAAAACCAGTAATGCCAAGAATAAGAGATGATGTGTAACTAAGAGGGCACGTCAGGTTAAAGAAGCTGCCTCAGATTATGTACAAACATGGCAACTCAGTCTAGCAATATTAAACAAGACAAAATAGAGCAAAACCAGGGACGTTCTTTCCAGGAGTTTCCTCTGGCTGTTTTCAAATGACTACTAGTTAAATACTGATGGCACAGCGTTGGATTATCTCCCAAGAGGATATTCCCTAGGAGTAGCGGTATCTGGAATAACTGGGCAGTTGCATTGATGCAAAAGAAACTGGTCCTAGACTGGGAACTTAYGGGAACCACAGGCTCCTAGGCTTGAGGCTTGTGTCTGTAGTGCTCTAAACCCAAGGTCTAAATAATCCATAAGTCCAGTAAATGATATTGTGGAGAAGGGTATGAAACAGAAATGATCGAACATTGCATACGTCAAAAAAAAATTTAAGAACTTTTCCATATATTCCTTCAAGACAATAACAAGGAGTTTCGTTTGATAGGGCTACAAGTATTTTGCACATATTACATGACAGATTTTGAACTTGTGTGAATTTTGAATTAGTTTCAAGCTATCTTCCTTAGCCTGATTGTATTGAAGAAATATTTTTAGGGATCTTGTTCAGGAAGGAAAAAAGTACATGCAGTTCATGTAAAATTTTTACCTTTCAAAATCACCAGAAGTACATTTTTAGTATTTTTARCTATCAAATTTGTTCCTGGAAGGAATTTAAAAAGTTCAGGAARGAATTCAAAAAGTGCGGGACATTTATAACTTCTCCAGAGCAGTTTTATATACACGCTGTCTAAACTCCTTAAAATGATCTTTTTTAATCTTGTTGTATTAGCTTGGTTCTYTTCAAGAAGCATTTGTGGGAACCTTCTCACTAATAGTTGGTAACATGACTATTACTGGCTGTAAGGTAGAGCTCCCTAGGTTCTTTTATTTAAATACAATCTATACAGCACAAAGTTTTCAGTTATTACCTGATACGAAACATATACAATAATCTCCAAGGTTGGAGTCCTTGTACAGCTTTTTTATCCCTTTTGAATTCAGCATTTTCTGATTGCCTGTTTTTAAGCTAAATTCAACAAGCAATGCTCCCTGAAGATTTAAATTGTTCTGAAAGGTATTGCTTTTGTTATGACAGCCAAGCATCCTGTCTTATCCATGTGATTTTTCCATCTATGTAATAGCTTTTTTTTGCCTGTATTTCTTATTTCTGGAATATATGTTAATGTTTAATCTCTAGTATAAAAAGATTCTTATAGCTCCAGTCCCTGTTATTTCATCATATACATCCCACTCCTCATCCTCTTCCTCCCCAAAGCCACAAATGAAAAGAAAGGAATTCTCATAAATGCCATAATTGCCCGGTTATTCAGAAGAGCAAGGTTAATTCCCGGGTCAAGGAGTGACTTTTCTGGGAGCGTGGCTTAGCGGCAGCTGGGCACCAGAGGTGTGAGGAATCCAGGTGCCCCGATGCGGTGCCCAGAACCGTCCTGCCAGTGGGTCCCACTGCTCCCCTCGGTCGGACTTAAACCAAGAAAACTGGTTCAAGTCGGCCTGGCCTCTGTGGTATTAGMCCAAGTTTCTGTTGGGCTAATAAATGTCAGGCCTCTCAAAACGGGAACAGTGACTCATGGTCAGGCCTGTCCTCTTCACACATCTTTAGAAGAGTTATTGAAATTAGAAGAATCAAGTTGTTTTGGACCCATTACTTGCAAACTGGGTTTGTAGTGACGCGATTCAATGTTGCTTGTGAAGTTCAGGGAAGATTTAATGCTTATTTATTGTGTCTGTGCTGGATTTCAAAACAACAACTTCAGTGTTTGGGGAGCTGACCAGTGTGGTGACATTGCTGTGTATCTGCAGAGTTTCATAGCTTTACATCACTGTAACTGAAATAGGAATCTAGAGATTATTATTTTCCCTTCTTCAGAGGGGAAAAAAAAAATTGTCCTTTAGGCTGTACAGTGAATAGAACAAACTTATCATTTCTATGTACTGAGCCATGATACAGCAAGAATATCCATAAGCTTTGAGGAATAGTTCTAAAAATGCATCACTAGATATTATATTAGAAAGCACATATTATAATATTCATTACAGTAGTAGAATGCGAACTGCGTGTTATTGTAAAAGAAAATCTAATTTGCTGCCTACTGCCTTCAATTTGGTTTTGACAAGCACTCGATCTTTTGCTCTGTTTTGCTTTCTACATTTTATCTTCTTGGGCATGTTCTGTAATGTCTGCTTAGGGCAAAAACAATAATCTTTTCATTTAATTTACTGAAAAAGCTCATGTACTCTCTATGCTTGCTCAGTGCAACAATATGAAAGCAAATCCCTGTTGCTAAAGATCCACTTGACAGTATGAAATAGATTCTGACTTTTTAATTTAGGCATAAAAGTGCAGAGAGCACATAAGGGATGCAGATTTACTGTGCTGTAGCATTTATTTATGAGTGGTTGCCAGGGAGTGATCTCTAAAAGCCCGTGTTATTTTACTGGTGATGGATGGATCTAAGGAGGTGTAAAGAAGTCTTGTGCGACCCATGCAGCAGACGTCTGGAAAGCATCAAACTCACCTGAAYTGGTTAAAAGTGCGAGATAAACTGAATCCTCACAATTTCTCCAGTGGTTTGTCGGTGTTTCCTCAAAATGAAACAYAGCTTTAATTAAAATGCAATCTGCTATGTGCTAATTTAGCTCACTGTAAACCATGAGAAGAGGCAGTGGGAGTAGGGGGTGCAGGGCGTTTCACCCTGAAGTCAATCAAATCTCAGCACTTCTGCAAAATTGTGCTTGAAGCAGTACTGAGCTAACCAAGGGAAATTGAGTTTATTATTTTAAATCAGAGGCTTGCTTTGCTTTCTGTTCTTTCTGAATAATCACCTAAGCTTGACCTATGGTCTTTGGGAGTCTCAAGAAAAAAAAGTTTTATCTAAAACTTGCACTAATTTTAAATATAGTAAAAATGTGCTTCTGTTTTTCTTTATATTTTTTTTTCCTTTTTCTCCGACACAAGTGTGACTTTTGGATAAGCTCTTCAAGTTACCTAATCCATAAATACCCCCTCCTCCCAAACCCTGCTCTCCAAGCCATCTATCTTATAGCTTTTAGAAAATAGCGTTTATAGAAATGTTTGCCAAAATTAGTCARACTCATCTAGACTAGTATATTTTAGCTCAATCCCTCTACCAACTTCCAAAAAAATAATCAGAAATGTCTTAAAGATGTTTCTATAATGCTGTTAAACCTGGTGACATATTCCTCCTAGGAGCCACCAGCAGCATCTTTCCTGGCTCCTTTTTCAAAATGAGGAATAGCTGCCCAAGCCCCAGTTAGGTTCATTATTTTGTCCTGGGATAAGGATCAGCCTTAAGAGTAGGACTATACAGCAGCCTTATATATTTGGGCTTGCTTCCTATGGTGGCTGTGTAATTCCAGTTATTCCTTATCTCCTCCAACTTGAAGGAGCAACAAAGCCTCAAGCAATCACAACCTCAAGCAATCACAATCAAACCCCTGTTTCTAGAGAACTGAGACTGTCAGAGCCAATTTGTTACTTTTCAACCCCCTGAAGTTTACATTCTTGGTTGTAAAAATGTGTCTTTAGAGTTTAGCAGGGTTTTGTTCCATAGCCAGAAATGATTTTATCCTTATGAACCAAACTCTGCAGTTCCTGCTTCTGCAAAATTCCCATTGACCTCAAATATTTTTGTTTAATCTGTGCCTGCAGGATTTGACCACCCAGGAACTTATCTGCAAATAATCGAACTCATGACTTGTGTGCTATAACCATGTCTGATCTGCTCCATGCTCTTCTGAGCAATTGTTTTTTTTCCCCCTCAGTAAGGCATTCGGTCCCTATGGCTATAGGTGCAGTTTAAGAAATTGCAGCATCATGTTCACAACTTAGCTCTTCTGTCTGCGCATTTTGTGACCAATTGCARCTGCGTCTGTATGATCCAAAGGTGCCCTAAAGCTGATTGTTATCTGGAAAGTCCATAAAAGTGGCTTTGAAAATCCCACTTACTTGCTGCATGCTKCATTACCCTTGAGTTTCCTGGAATTTTATTTACTTATTTTTGCATAAGAGTTTCTCTGGACACTTAGTGTCACTTAGTGTTTCATTTTTTTAGCTTGTCCAAAGCTGCTGCCTCCTTTGTGACAGAGCTGAGCACCTTGTGGCTGGAGCTTGATTTGGGTTATCCAGAAAAGAAGATCCCATTTCCTGTCATATACATGCCTGCAAGCCTTAAAACTTAGGAGACATTTTTAAGCATATTAAGAACTGGGTATTATCATCACTGAAAATTCTCTTATCAATTTGACCCTCCATTTTGAAGTCTAAATTGCAATTACTTTTCTATTAATTTTCCAATCTGTTCTTTGCATATACCCTATGTCTCAGCCAAGCTGGAAACTCACAAGAAATTTAAAAATTRATAATTTATTTTGCTATTTCTTTGCTCTTCAGAAGTTAGCAGTCTGCTAACAGTCATCCTCTCGTGTTGATTGATTCCCACGTCTTTCTGCTGKAAGGCTTTGCAACAGAGAGACTCTTCCAGTAATCAATAGATTTCATATACAGCAATTGTGCAAGGTAATTAAATAATGACTCTACTGCAAATCAATTTAAATCATTCTGACTTKCCAAAATGACAGTCACTGCAGTTTAAAACCGGAGAATTTTGAATACTTAAGTCAATCCCAACTGTGTTTCATCTTAATCTTCAGAAAGCAATTCCTGCAAATGCCAATATTGCCCTAATAGATGAGGTGATGATATCTCTGTATATGTTAGCTTCTGAGATACACTTGTATCAGATCAATTAAATGAGTGTAATTGTTGCTTTTCTACACATCACAGATAGAAGCAGCTTTCTGGCATGGTGCTTGAGATAAGACATGTCTTTAGTCCAGTGGCTAAGTATTCCTATTGACATAATGGGGTTTCTGGCGTACTGGAGATACATAGCAGCTTGTTTTGGGTAGAGGGCTTTTTTTCTGCACCTATCCCCTCCCACCCCCAAACACACACAGTAAGACCTTGAGCTTCATCTAGGATCACAGCCTAGTTTTGTGCAGTGCCATACAAATGCACAGATATTCTTTTTCTTATGTCTGAGTGTCTGTGGTTATCAGTCTATGAACATCAAATGCATTTTAGTTCTCATATTCCTATGGAGGTTGCTGAGGAAAAAAAAAAAAAAAAACTGTGCTTGCTGATGTAAAATTCCTGAGTGATGTTTAGTTAGTCACATCTAGTCATTTGCAATCCTGAATGTAAAAGCAACTGTCACAGAATTATCAGGTTTTGCATTTGCCTAGTGACAGTGCCAACCTTATTCATCTCTATAGATTTTATATTAGCAATAAATGTTACTATAGTAAAAGAGAGAATGTGAACTAACAGGTGCTATTGCTGTATGTAGCCAGCTAGTCCTCTGTCTCTGAGGACCTGGATCATTTACATTAATCATAAACTAAATTGCTAAAATGAGAAGCATGTGCATAGTGTTTGTGCCCTGTTTAAAAACTGCACCTGGCAGAGGCGACTAATTAGTCTGGGTTATACCCATAGAGCATTAGTTATGTCCTCAACTGAAGTAATTAGCTGGTTTGTAATGCCTTTAATGACTCAGAATTCTTAGACTTCAAAATATAATTTCTAACCAGTGTCATAACTTTTCTATGCTTTGAGAATTGAAAGCCTGCACAAGTTGCATCATTTTCCAGATAAAGTTATAATGGTGTAATGGTGACAACAGTTATGTAAAAAATTCTTCAGAATGTCGAGGTGCTGAGTTCTCAACTCTGCTTGCTGTCACCAGGTCTGCATAATGTGGAGCAGGACTCTAACGCACATTATTAACAAAGCAAGTTTCTCTGAAGATGCAAAAGCATCCAAATATAGGACTTCAAGCACGCTAATCTATGCTTTATGATAGGCGAGCCAATTGTCTAACAGTACAGGAAAGCAAGGAGATAATGAAAGGTAACTTGGTTGTGTCATGATATCTTTAATACAGGAGGAAACATAAAATGGGGATAAAAGGGGCAGACCACTCTCATAGGCTATTGAGAATGTGCAGCAATAAAATCAGACAGGCTAAAGTGCCAAGTGTGTTGAGATTAGCAAGAGAGATAAAGGAAAGAAAAGCAGGTAAGATTAAAACAGAACAAAGAAAGGAGTCAAGCCTCTAAATTAATGGGAAGAAGAGAAAGTGGTGGATGTCAGAGGGAAGGTATKTCTTTTTCCTTTTCCTTCTGTCTCACAAAAAGGATAACCGTGACCAGATACTTGGGATTCTAATAAGATGATGAGAATAAGAAACAGATTTATCAGGAAATAATGCTATTAAACTGATTCAATTTTCTTCTTTGACAAAGAGCTAGCTGAAGAAGCAGGAGCAGTCAATGTGCTATAGTAGAAATTTGAGTAAAGCTTAGTAACCTGTCCTATGACACATACCTAAGCAGCTGATGGACTTGGAGGTGGCAGGAGATACTCCTAAGGTGCAGTTTGGGAAACTGTAACTGAAGTGTCATTTACTATACATGAGCATGAACATACATGAATATACATGCATGCTATACATATATACTATACATGAACATGAGGATGTTCAGCTTTTAAATACTCTCTCCTTTCTTCCMTTCTCTTTTTCTTTTGATAATGAATGAAATAAGATGACATAATTATGGTTCAGAAGTTCATTTCTTTTACACTTTTTTGTTTRCCTGTAAGTGATGTCTTTCTAGGGTTGCAGACATGGATGAAGATGTACAGGAAGATGTAAATGGCAAAGGAGGATCCTCTTGTTCAGTACCTAGCAGGAAAAGAAAAACAAGACTTYTTCAGTAAGTCTTTAGACAGCCTTAACGAGCAGATTAGAGGTGGCCAGATGAGTGAGGAAAAGCAAGTTGACATTGATTTGTTCTTTCAAGAGAACGGGCTGGGGAGAAGTTGATGGAAAGCTAAGAGGCAGGAGGCCTCCTAACAACCGCGTGTCATTCAGGAAATAGGTTCTCACACGGAAAATTTCCTGCTGCATGATTTGTGTTAGTATTCCTGTCAAAAGGCATAGCTGCTGAATAACAAGGATTAACATGCCCGTGGTCACAAATAGGCTTTTCATTTTGTTGTTTTTAAGCTTCTCATCTTKGTGATTAATAATTTGTCAAAGGCTTGAATTCTGAACTCTGAATGCTAAATACATCAGTAATTAGAGCTCTGCAAAATTACAGTGTAGACAGAATACCCAATGACTTTTTATGTTTTTTAAATACAAAGGACTTCAAAAGGAGGAGGAATGATGTGATGTAGAACAGAAAAAAAAAATGGAAATGCTGTGGTGGGGAGAGGTGGAGAACTGAGGAATCAAGTCTCCTTCCAGGCCCATCGTCTTCAGAGTGACAGTTTTTCACAGAAGCGAGTGGAGAGGATGCCTTGTCTGGGGTTTACAAATGCCACATTGGAAGATGAGAAGCATGGAGTCTGCTCTGGCAGGAGGATAGGACTGGACATCGGGAACGGAAAAAGCAGGGTCAGGTAATCAGACTTCAAGGACACATGGCAAAGCATCTGTGTTTGCTGCATCCAACCCARTTCAGTGCATTTGGTTGAATCCCAGTTCTGGTCTGCAGCCAAGGAGATATAAAATGACTTGCTACAAGAACAGATTAAAACATAAATAATTAAAAAAGGGAGAGAATAACTACGATAATCAGCTCTCAAAAGACGACAGGCCTTASTTTATGTGCTTTATGTTTAAAACCTGCATTCTTGTCCATGGCCAATATGGAGAGAGTGAAGAAAACGGCCAGGAGATATCCAGTGCTTTAGATTTTGTTAATATTCAGAAAATCATGATATCCCCTTAATTTCAGCATCACACAGCCATCAGCTGGTGGCTGAATTCTTTTTTCTTTTACCAGAATGGAGTGATAATTCTTAGAGTTTGACCTGTCACAGTGAATGTGCCAGTGATCATAAATAGCAATTGGAAACCATCACCATAAACCAGCAGTGCAGCAAACTGCGAAAAGAGAAACATAAGAGTAGATAATATTTTAAATGTGAACAGTTGATAGTCTGTAAATGGATGTGTTTGAGGGTTTTTTTTTTTTAATGTTTCAAGAATTACTGCGGCATACAAGAGTACAAAAGCTTTGGTTTTATTGTTATGTCATATATTTAGAAAGATCTGTGGGGGGGAAAAAATGGAAGTGCATTCTTCTAAAACCATCTGATGAATATCCTACTCATTGAAAATTCTAGGGCAATATACTCGTTATTACTCTCGTTGTTATTGTAGAAGCTATTACAAGACTCATCTCAAAGGCAGTCTGGGGAGCCCAGCTCCCCACTGACCAACCTTTGTGCAGTGAGTTGACCTTCAGTAAAATTGCCTGACAGGCCTTGCTGGGAATCAGCTCACAAAGAAAGCCCCCAGCCTACCTAAGTAACTTCAATTCCAATCGTTAATATTCCAGCACCTGTAGTATGCTAATTAACAAGTGTTTCTAATTCTAGCCATCTGTGGAGATATAAATAGAAAAACAGGTAAGTATCCTGCCTTCTGCTTCTGTTCGTAGGATGCACATCAGAGACTGGACATCTGTGTTCTAGCAGTTTTCATAGGGAAAAGGGGATGCACCTACTTTTTAAAATATTGTGGATCTGGTAACAATCCATGCGTGTAAGTAATGGCTTATGCATTTTTGGTATTTTGCTCTCCAGGTTTTCTGTTCAGAAATGTTGCACAGTACTACAGAGTGCATGCCGAGCAAGCTGGACGCCAGCAGGGAATGACTTATGGAGCACGTGCTGCTTATGTAACCCCTGGCACCTGGAATTCATTAGATTGGGYGTTACTGCAGGTATGTGCTTCTAACGCATGTGAAGATGATGTCCAGCACAGCCTGGATTTATCTGGGAGCCTACAGCTCAGCCGTCATGCAGCAGGTCACCAGGGAATTTCTGGGGGCCCTGGAGATATGACTGACCATGCTGTGAATGGGCTTTGGACCTCTAGACATCAGCAGCAGAAGTATACATGAATCTGAGTTGTTCAGGCTTTAGGGCAAAAAGAACAAAGGGGTATTGTGGAGGGAAGCCAGTCATATGCGAACTCCCTCCCCAAAGTCTCTTTCCTTCCATCCCATTTAGCTGCAGGCTAAATGCAGCTGAAGGGCTCTCCTTCCAGCACCAAAGATCTGCAAGCTGCTCCAAATCCAGCTGCTGAGGAACCATCTCGTGTTTCAAGTTGCCTCATTCTCCATTCTTTCTRTAACCTCTGTAACAGCTAAAATTCATTTTATATGTATGTTGCAGTATAAGATGGTTTAATATGCAGTATTACAAGAAGATATAAATTCTTTTCGATGAGCCTTATTAACAGTATCATTTGAGTTAATATTTTCATATGCTTATAGTAGTAATACATCTCTCTCAGGCACAGTGGCAGGATTTTGGTAATTTCAATATGATTGAATGCTGCCTTTGCTAGCAAATGGCAGAGATTAGGAAGATTTTGGAAAGGAATAATGGGTAACTTAGAGACTAACTTCCAGTAGGATATTGTGTTTCAATGGAAAAACACTTGCATAGACATGTATGATCACACATGTATATGTTCACAGATATGCRCTAGATTTTTGAGAAATTGAATTTTGTTTGCCCTGTCACGTTAATAAACATGTTTCAAGAGTGGATGAGAATTTTAAGATACAGTAGATGATTTGTCAAGTCAGTGACATAGTCTGCAGTACTCTATTTAGCTCTTTTTGAAAAAGAAAAAAAAACCACAAACATCACAGCAGTAGTTTGGAGTGTCATTGCTCGTGTCACTTGTCATTCTTGTAGAGCCTTCTCCATGTTCATGTGTTTGTCCTCAACTCTTGAACCTGATGCCTGATTTCGGGCAGTTAGAGCAGATGGGTAAAGTTCAAGGTAACTAGAGTAGCTTGAGGTCTCAAACCACCTGAGTTAATTTCAGGGCGTTAAAATGGCTGGCCRTGGAGAAGGAAGAGACCTCATCAGTGTCCTCTCTGGGGGGATAATAAGAGATTGAGATCAATTGTTAGAGAACAGAAAAGAAAAGAAACACTGTCTCACAGTAGTGTGAAAAATCTCACTACTGTAGGAAATGCTTCTGGGAGAAGTAACATAGAAAGCAGTTATCCATGAAACATAGCTCCCCAGGAGAATGGGCCCTGCTAAGTCTAGTTTCATGGAAATACTTGTTTATTATCACTAAGAATTGGTGAGGAAAGCAGGAGGATAACATGGGAAAAGGACGTAAGTRAATTTATTCTGGATGATTATTGCATCTGCTACTCCTGCTTATGAGTTCATTGAACTTAGTTGAGTTTCCATGCTGTATGTCACAGTAAGTCGGATAAATGATGTTTTTCTCTCTTAGTAAAACTGTATATTTCAAATAGCCACAAATTGTTGATTTTTTCCCCCTTTTTTACATTTCCATTAAAATTAATGTAAAGCAGTGCTTGAAAAGAACCCAAAAGGAGGAGAGAGATACATTTTATTACTGTTTACAGTTAGGGAGGCGTGCCCAGTCATTTATGGTTAATAATGCTCAATTGTGCTTTAAAGTCAGRCATAACATTCTTGCAGCAGTCATGTGAACAGGCATCTTTTTTTCCTCAAAAGAAAGAAAATCGGTACAACTGGAAAAATCAGTAATTAAGATGTGATTGTAAATCATTGTGGGAGTTACTTAGTAGTCATACAAACTTGTCTGAGGTTTATACAAACTTGTCCTCTGATGAGGAAGCTGTAAATATTCTTTGGGAATTTAGAGGCTCATAAAAGAAATTCTTAATAACTAAAATTCAGTATGAGGAGACAAGTTTCTAAATGTCTTTTTGAATTCTATCTTAAGCTACTACTTGGCAAACTAGTGCAGACTGTTTGATCAAAATATAACTAACTGCCAAAATATTTCCTCTTAAAATTCAGGCTGCTCTGAAAGGAAAAAAAAAAACCAAAGGAGGTGGGGAGGAAGAAGAAGAAACAAAAGGGAAAAAAGGCAATAAGAATGGAGAGAAATTGAAAGACATTTCAGTACTGGAGATGTAAGTATCCATCGGCATAATTAGTGTAGTCGAGTAATGACTTGTGTTATAGGTCAAAGGACCCATTGTTGAGGGTTTCCAAATGTAACATATTCCTAACATGCTAAAACCAGGTGAGGAACAATTCCATMCACCAGTACAGGCTGGAATCTAACTGTCTTGAAAACAGCTTTGCAGAGAAGTGTTGATCAGGGATGCTGGACGACCTCCTTCCAACCCTGGTGTTTTTTTCACTCTGCAAGAAAAGATCCTTTTTTTTTTTGTTGAAATTTCAGACTACTTTTTTTTAGGAGTTATCAAAAGGGTTTTCAGATTTGCTGTCACTTAAGGAATGCAAACTAAAGAACAAATTATTGTTGCAAAGCACTGAGATTTAAATATTTAACACTTGTTACTACAAGTTTCCTAAATCCACTTATTGATAAGAACATACCTTTTTGTATTTGTTTCGAGACTCTCTTTCTGCATTCTTCTGTTGCACAATTGAACTTGTATTTTAATACAACAATACACACTGTCAACAACCTTATTGCACTTGATCTGAAGCAGTAAACTGCTYGCACTGTTTATTTGCTAAAATATATTATTTGATTTAAGGTAGAGATAGAAATGATTGTGTCATGGACACAATCRTTGAGTGTATGACAAGCAGGAGAGGAATATATAGTGAGTTCTTTGTGAAAAGTCCTGTAACTAAACATTGAAGTACACCGAGGTARAGCATATGTGCATGAGAAGACCTAAATTACTCAAAATGAAGGGAACAGCCCCACTTAATAGCCAGTCCTGAGAAGCTGGAGARATCTCAAAGCTAAAATAAGATCTGAGCATATATTCATATCCTGAGAGAATGAACAGGCCTTGTTTTATTTGGAAGATTACTATCAGGCTTGTAGTTGCTTTTTATACCTTGCAAGCATATAATCTGTAGCTGAAATACTGTGTTATATCTGCTTATTGACTGTTCTGCTTTCCTTGAGTTATCCTTGAGCTTTAAAGCTTCTATCCTACTTTCATCGCGTCTGAYTGAAATGTCATCTGCTCAGTTTTGGTTCATCTCTACCTTCTAGCAAAGAATTTGATGTTCATGCTATTTGCACTTTTTATTCATGATCCTACTAAGCTTTAGGGTGTTTTGCCGAACGTTATCGAAGACGRTCATCACTTCATCGACTGGGGCTATATCATTTTGTTCTCATTATTCTGGATTTAGAAGTTGAGCCACAACTGACTCCTGCAAGGCTACATGGAGGCAGAAGGCAGTTTGTCCTGCTGCCGTGTTCAACCAGACCAGGAGTAAGCACMATTACAGATGTACTGAGAAAAGGGCTGCAATGATCTACAGGATGTTCTCTGTAAATCCTTAGGTGACTTTTAAGAAGACTCTGAAAGGTAACCAAAAAACAGTCTCCAGTAAGTTAACTGTGCTTACCATGCAGTCTCGCTTCTACGGGCAAATCCTTTATGGTTAGTGAACGGAGAACAAGGTCAAAAATTGCTTACTAAATGCACTCAGTGAAAGACTTGAAAGCATGTATAGATAGAACAATCTAATCATCAGTGTGTGCTTTGCATAAGCAGATTGACTGTGCAGTGTGTGTTAGAATTGTGTATTGACAGATGAAGAAATTATATTCTTAGGCAGTTGAGAATGAACTATGATTTTGTCAATAATTTCTTAACATTTGAATCTTATTAATCGCAAGCACCATCATTTTGAGAAAGCTGAACAAATGAACTGTTCTTTAGCTTTGAATATTCTCACATTTTCAGATTGCTGTTATATCCCAGCTTTACACAAGTGTAGTGATTTTTGCTGATTAATAGTATATTCATACAAAAAATAATCTCTTGAAATGTCATTTACTCTTTTTTGAAGTAGAATGACTATATTAAGGTTCAGAATTATACAACTCAAGCCATTTTGCTGCATTTAATTCATTTTGATATCAAAATAAAACACCTGAAGCAATTGCTTAACTAAAATTTTTGAGTGTCACAAAGSTGATTATAGTTTGCTAGAGTGAGATTCCCTCTAACATTTCAAACTAAAATATTCTGACATTAATAAGTAGTACATTATAAATGTATTTCAGTGTGAATGGAGACAATCTTTATMATATCAGGTCACCTTGATGACAGACTTGAAAAATATTTTCAGTATTTCGTACGACCTTATCAGAAGGTATATGAAGTTCAGTGCTGTGTAGGTAAGGCTTACTTACTACCTATAATAACCTCTATACATCAGTAGGATACTTCAGCCATTTCCTTTTTGTTAAACTAACCTGCAATTTTCCATTCTTCACACTTTCCTTTTTCCCTCTTATTTACTTTCAACTGTTTTTGCTTATCCTTCATTTTTTTTTCAGTGTTAACAAGAAATAATTTTCTTTTGATCACTAGTAGATTGGGTATTTGATCATGTTATGAAAAAGCTAAGCTCCATAAGCTTGTTCCTAAGTGTTACCAAAGCTCCCTGCTTTCTCTTTGCTTCTCATGGCACCCAGATGATGTTGGGATGTGGTATGGGGAATGTGCAAGCATCATGACTGAGTTGCATTTCTCATAAACACAGATATAGACCCTAGACTATTTTGGAGATAGCCCAGACTAGATGGAAAGCCTTTTCTACTCGCACCTASATAAAACTTGAGTTTGCAATTCCCAATGTACGTGAATTGTTGGTCTTTTTCACATTTGTAGTTAGTAAATTCTTCATTTTCTGGTCTTTATTTTCTGGTCTTTTATTGTGACAGTTTGTTATAGAAGCATGTGTTTAAGGGAAAGACAGTGTTACTGTGATCTAGCTAAAGAGAAGGCTGTAAGTCGTTGTGGGTGCAAATTCTCCTTTTTACAGGTCCGTGGTGAAAGTTCCAGTGGAATTAGTGATTGAAATATGTAAAGACACTTCTCTGCGATACGGACGCTCATTTAAAAAGTAGAGCTAAATCCTGTTCATCACGTGTACACAATGTTTCTGTTTGCTTCACAGGAACTGCTTATTTCAATAAAAACATTGCCTACAGTCAGCAAATCCTTGCCCAGCGTGGCTCAATGTCATGCTGAAAGTTCCCTCCTTATCTCTAGGCGCCAAAGAAAGAGAGAAAAGAGAGAGAGAAAAAAATTATAATAGACATCTTTATCAGCTCAGTTAATCAGGTAAAACACTTACTGTTCCACCTCATTGGAAGAGATTTTTTTTTTTTTTTTTAAACTTCTGACCTTGCAAGTTAGACAGGCTGGCCCGTTGTATGACAGGCCCACACAATAACCTTCCCTTTCCTTCTTCTGAGTGAAAGGACACATTTCTGCAAAGGACAAGCAGAGGGGCAGTCAAAGCTGTGTTTATGTTAAGAAAATGAGGAAGTGCTGGCGGGAAGTACAGTGGCTGGACTGTSGGAGAAGAAGCTGTTCTGCTTCTTCATTTTAGTGCTTCTCTGTGTTGTGTAATATAGCAAAGAATCCTTGGCATTCATCAGTCAGCATAATTCTCGTTCAAGTGACAAGGCAGGGAGCCCAGCAGATGACCYYTTGTTATTCCCAGCATACATACAARTGGGAACAGAAGCAAAATCTTTTATTCTTCCTTAACATAAGGAAACGCTGCATATAAAAGGATATTTTGGATAAAGTTCATAAAGTTAAAATGCAGATTGTATGTTTAATTTTTTTCACCCAGACAAAACAATCCTGAACAAAAAAGTTTAGRGTTTTAAAGAGAAAACTAATCTGGAATTTGAGATGTTGATACAGGTTTCCTCTGGAAGCAGAGTAGGGACACTACTGGTGAGGGGAAGAGTATAACATGCCAGCATGTGCCCATGCTGCCAGGACTAAAACCTCTATTATCTGGTTATTGGGAGAGAGTATTTTGTAGGGAAATATAAGGAGAACTTTCTGAATAAATCCTTTTTCTTTGTCCTTTAAACTATGCGGAAATATCAGACTATATTTCGACCTTATCTACCTGCATTCGTTTTGTTTTACTCTTCTGTGTAATTGAGGTGATAACCTCAGCCCTAAATACCCTGTGCATTTCCATCTTTTCAATTTCTTTTTCCTTTTTCCCCAGCTCAGATACAAAAGGGTTGTGTGGCAGATTGTAATTTTAATTCCACAGTGCTCTGAATGACCTCAGAGCTAGGATGGCAATGCGACTTTATAGTATTTTCCTTGCTGCAAAGAAATGCTGCATGGAGGCTGCCTCCCTCATTCAACATTATGGAAATAGAAATGTTTTGGRGTATGGCTGAATTGAAACCTTGTGCAAGAATTTAGTAAACTGTTTGGCAGTTTGACTCCTAGGGAGCTTGAGTGAGGAGGGCAGGAAAAGATTTGTATCAGATGAAAAGATGGAAAAAATATTGGAAATAAAAATATTCGGGAAGCCTAAGGAAGAAGAAGAAGAAGGAAAAAAAATAGTTTAGCTGCCAAAATATTTATTTTACTTAAAGAAGATGCAAGTAATTTTAGTAGCTAAAACTGATCAAAGAGGAAGTTTTCACATCTCTTTTAGAAATTAACCAAATTATCATGGAAGCTCATTATGATAATTGTAACTATTTTAAGTTCCCTATGTTGGGAACATGGTTTTTGGAAGAGAAATACATTTAAACTAGATGAATCCCATTGGTCCTTTTTAAAAAAAATGCCTTTTGTACGTTTCTGTGAAATTTTCATGCCTAAAGTCTCATGAATGAAGGCCTCCATAACCACTGCCTGTAGTGATATTAAAGTTTCTGTCAAGTTGTTTTTCCAAAATCCAGCCCTACTTACCTTGGAGGGGGCAAACAATGCCAGAAGAGCGTACGTGTATTTATTCTGTCTCACAGAGCAAGGCTTAGAAATTGCCTTGTGAAACCTTATAACCTTTCCTCTATTATAAATGCCATTTCTCTGAGACTAAACCAATTTGTATTTTTTAGGCTGAAAAGTTTTTTCTATGGCTGGATGAAAGAACGGTTGCAAAGAAATTAGATTTAAGCCTTTGTTTCACACCAGAGTAATTTTCTTTCTCTCTTTGTCATTGCTGGAATTGAGGCTTGGGTTTTGATTCTTTTTTTTTCTCTTTTTTTGCCTCCCAAAGTCTTTCAAGGATTTTCTATTACTTTGAGGTTAGAACTTTGGTCAAGGCAATGAAAAGCATGAAAACGTATTATCACTATGGTCCTTCTTTTACTACTTAATGGTCCTTCTTTTACTACTTAATGATGGGTTTTCAGATAGTGCTTTCTACTCATATTTTCTGAAATACTTGCTTTCCACATTTTTTTTCTTTTTTTTTTCCCTTGAGAAATATTCCCAACAATGCACCCACCTGGATATTTTCTGGGCTTTGTCCTTGGAGCAATTCCATTTTCAGTGTCTTCCATATCCCGCTTGGTCTAAAAGCCAGAAATTCAAGGAATTTCCTGAGATGACGCCAGTGGAACTGCTTCAGCTGTGAGTTTTCAAAGATGTGCCTTTGATTTTCTTTTGGGGTTCTTTGCAAACTTTTGTGAAGCAATTTGTTAGTCACGACTGACTTCATATTTTGAATATCAGTCAAAATTGCAAAATTTCATGTAGCAAATACTTGCTATTTGAAATTTGATGTATGCAAGTTACATGGTTTAATTTTTTTCCACTGTATCATACAGCCAGTGGCCTATGCAGGCTGTTCAAAGTCCTATGGGGAAGGAGGGACATTTCAGAGGAGAGAGAAAAAAAAAAAAAAGACATTGGAACTGAGCAGATGGTAGAAAAATCATTATGTAATACTTAGTGGAAAGTATGGAGATAAGTGGAAAATATTGGCAGAGCTTTTAATTCCATTTACTCTAGGTTTATTCCTACCAAGTAGTTGAACATACCATGTTTAATAGGCAAGCACTTATGGCTTTATAGGGACTTGCTTGCTCTCTCTTTAATGAACATATATATGCACACACATGTAAAATGTCTAGAAGAAAAATGTTATAAAAATGCTAGTAGTAGTTCTGGCAGAATAATAAACTAGTTCAGTTTTATTTAATCCAGAAAAGGGAGAGACCTCACAGATTTGACCAAATGACCATTACCAAGAAAGCTGAAATTCCCCATTTGCAAGGGAAAACTGGCATGCTACTGAAAGGGTAGAGTAGCTATCTTTGGTTCCTGCTTTTTAGTGAGTTGTCCTATTGTGTTTATTTAAAAAATTGCTCGTTCACTTGTGTGAAATCTCGAAGGGTGTGTGGGTGGGAAATGCTGTCCTGAGATTGTGCATTTACTTATACAAGTCATACAGTTGCAGTAACRTTTTAGCCACTCGTCATGGTATTCTGTTTATTGGATGGCTGCTGAATTGAGAAGTTTTCTAAATCATAACATAAAATTAGTATTTTCAATTGCTTGTTGAGAACAGTTTCAGGGATTGTTTTATGTGATCACCAAATGTCTGGTCTCCAGAAGGTTTGTAAATCTCTGTGATGCACTCATTTTTTGCAGAGGTATAATTGCATATGAGCCCATCTGTTCCTTTTTCACTTCCATCTTCCAGGTTTATCTACCTTTCTTATGCCTGGCGATAAGTGGATGGCAGAGGAGCTCAGAAATCAATAGGACAGCATGTCTGTAATGTTCTGACTTCAGAGGACTTCATATCAGGTGTGGGTATGGTATTAGTATTATCCCTACTTTACAAGCTAATATAAAGCACGGAGATTAGTGCCCTTGCCTTCCAGAATGTCCAGTTAGGTTAGAGGTAACTGTGAGACCACAGCAGAAGTCTGTGGCAGSGAAGGAAGGTTTCTGCAGCCTCAGGCTGGCGTGCTGTGCTTCAGCCCCATGCAGTTTGCACAGGCTGACGTCCTGTCCAGAAGTCAGGCTGCAGAAGGCTACCTGCTGTGCTGCTCGAGCAGACTTAACAGCAATGAAGGATCCTCTGACAGATATTTATAAGCAATCTCTGCCTGCAATATCTATCTAAATATGTGTACTGTCCTCAGCACCTTACAGTAGTAACGTTCTTAATGCTTCTTATCTTTTAGAGCTCATCCTCCTTTATCAGTGCAGAACTGAGATCAAAGAGACCTGCTTAACAGCGAGTTAAGTTAGGTGAGTCATTGCTGAGTCCACTATTTCAGAGTAGTATGGCAAGCGTTCACACACATCTCCCAGAAGGAAGAGCCCTGCTCTGTCCCTGAGGGCTGTTCTTCAGGTAGCTGCACTGCCTGGATCTTTCAGTTCTGTTTTCCCTCACTGTGGAGTTCTGGAAGTTGGTAAGTGCAGAGATAAAATCAAATGAATAAAAAAATCACCAACTATATGAACCTTTTCTTTTCAAGATGTCAAGATATTCAAGAACTGACTTGTCATTCTGACATCTACTATTACAAATCTAATTTTATAAGGGCTTTCTTTTCTTCTGAGTAGTTTCTAATTAATGCATGGCATTATTCTACCATGYAGCATTTAACCTCTCACTAATTACTACTAATGACATGTAACTGCATCAATAGCATTTATAATGGATTGAATGATGGCTTTGGTACAAGTCGTGAAGTAGTTCTCTCCCACTTCTTTATCAAAGCAAGATGATAATATGTATATTTAATTGATGACCTTTTCATTTGGGGGGAGTTGAAGTGGGTTTATTAATTGAAGGGGGTGTTCTTGAGCTTAGCATTGGTGATTTCTGCTTTATTTAGTCCTTCGCTATGTCATTCATAGTCTCACTTTCTTTTCTGTATAATGACTTTATAAATTCTGTGTTTGGTGTAGAAGCCAAATAGAGATGATTACACATATTTTTCTTTTGTTGGGACTCAAGGAACAGTATTTAGTTTGGCAAGGCAGTTTTTTTCTGCCTTGTCGTGTGATAGAGTAAAAATTAAGTAATAAGCAGGTTCTTTCTAATGGAATGAAAGATTATTGGAAATGATCATCAACATGTAGAGAGGATGTCTAAATTAAAAGGGATAGGATTCTGGTTTGATTATATAAGGCAATACCAAATACAGAGTTAAAATAATGATCAATATCTGTGTTTTGGAGAAAATARAATAGACTGAGACAGTTCCTGGAATTAGACTAAATCATAATATATGATATATTTTGTTTATGATGCATGCGAAAAAGTCTTTAATATATACTGTTAAAAAGGAGGAGTTTTTTACATTAGGATATTTCATTTTACATTAACAAATAATAGAGACTGCACTTGATTCTTTCTGTTTGTATGCAATGAAAATCCAAATACAAACTTTTGGATGCTCGAAAATTGGACTAATGGGTATTATTTAATTAAATGGCCCTATAACATTCTTAGAGTAATAAGCAAGCTACAGGCCTTTGCAGTGTGGCAATCTACAATGGAACAGAATGAGCTATGGAACAAGATGCATTTCTATTACAAAAGCTTTAGGTTTTGCATGGTCGTGGAAAGCAAGGATGGCTCCGCAGCATCCGCGGCTGGCAGTTCTCGTGCTCTCCRCTGGAGGACAGCCGGCCCCAGCTCCTCGCGACCTGCCTTGGCAGCGGGGGCCGGGCTGGAAGGAGCAGGCGCTTATGTTCCCTGCAGGGAGGGAAAGACAAGACTACGGTTCCTGAAACAGTGCTCTGAAGTTCAGGCCAAAGGCATTTAAATGCATGTCTGGGATTTTGCACAAAAGCAAAGTGAGTGCCTTTTCCAGGCTTACTTCTTTTCCATGATACACAGAGATGGAAAATATCAGTAAAAATAAGAATCTGGCCACAAAGCCCAATAAAGCAAAACCTATCTGTGAGATCTGGGCAGCTTTATGCAGAGAACGCACAGGAGTTGGCCAGCCTGGAGAGTAATGAAAAGTGAGAATTCTCCCTTTTGCTAAGGCTCTGAGTAAGAGAACTAACAAACTTCAAAGCAGAGTTATGGCAAAATATGCTCTATAAAACCACCTATACCTTTTTTTCAGCTCCAGCCAACAAGACTGATGCTCGCTGGCTTTGTAAAGTTGCACAAAATTCAAGAATTTCATGGCTTATTGCCTTATTGTGCTAGCTTTAATCATAAGTGGTGACCTAACCCAACAGAATCTAGTCAGATCTGCTACCAGTCCTGCTATCCTACATGGACCTTTTTGCCCAGAGTATTGAGAATGAGGAGTCTGTTTCTCTTTTTTTTTTTTTTGGTTTATATAAGGAATAACAATCTCTGTGCCCAACTGCAGCTTCATACATTACATCCCCATCAAGCAATTTGATTTAAGCAGGTGTTTACATGCCTTTTGAGATCATTTATTTTCCTGCAGGAGGTTGGGCATTCCTGTGCCAACTCAGAAAGCATGAGAGGGATGTGCTCAGCTTTGTATCATGAACAAAGCAGGGATAGTCCAGTGCTTGAATTAGTAATTAAGGATCAAAACCCTTGAGCCCAAACCTTAATACAGGTTCCCTTATCTGACCTTGGGTGAATTACAAGTAACGTTCAGCCTATTTCCTTGCCTGGAAGAAGAGGGGGGAAAAGTGTTTTTCTGCCCAGTAGGTGAGAATTGGGGGGATTTCTATAATGAAAACTGTGAGTATAAACATACATTTATTTTCAGTCTAAAGAAAAGGAGTGCAGATAGACCCTGCTTTTCTCTGTCTGCACCCTGGACTGAGAAAACATGAGCTTAGAAGCAATGCAATGGAATTTGTCTTTGTAAATACCTATCCAAGCATCTCAGGAACATACTCAATCTCTTTAGCACTATGACAGGTACAGAAAAAATCTATTAGTGCTCCTCGTATAGCAGGCAAGGTTTCTAATATCTTTCATATAAGAAGTGTTTGTCAAAGCTGTCCTCAGAATGAGTTATTAGACAAATGCAAAATAAGTATGGGAGGAGACGTCCAGTAAAAGGGTCCTGAGGAACTTAAGTTCACATTCGGTAATACAAGGTAAATGCTTGAGTGGTTTCATTTTATCCTACCTCTACAAACAGGGATTTATTGTTCTTTTCTTGCTTCTCCTTGTCAATGACAAGCTAAGAGTTGAGAGATTAAAATTTATCTCAAGAACCTCAATTCAGCAGAAAATTACACTTCAAGGTAAAGTGAGACCACTAAATTCTTTTCAATCAGGCATGTTTTTCAGTTCTAGCATTATTCAATATTGCATGCTCAGAAGCTGTTTTTTAAAGACGAAGAAGAAAAAAACAAACYTAAATTGAAAATTGATTAATCTTTTACAGGAAAAAAGGTTTTCTGCTAGTTGAAAGGCTGTCATTTTCTGCTGTGGGTCTTTCATTAATATGTTCAGATTTCGCAATACGTACCAGCCTGACAGCCTGATGCTCCTGAGAATCTCAGCAATTGCTACCRTTTACCGACACCATTTCGTTATCAGTACATCCTGCCTTCACAAAACATGTCGGATGTGGGAGGGTGTAGCTACTAGCTGAAAAATACTGATTTCATCTCTCAGAGCAAGTAGACTACCAGCTGACATGCTGATTGCCTTTCCCCATGTATTTGAGGGGAGAAATTGGGGTATCATAAGTATCTGTACATTGATCTTACAGATTTATCAGACTCCAGTTTCTTCTTTTACCATTATATAGGCACATAATGTTTCATAGATATGAAATGCATCTATGGTTTCTATTGTTCTGTAGTTGCATTGGCTTTAGGCACAGTTCATCCTGAAGCATTTTCAGGTAGCATGTTAGAAATTTCTCAAAACAGAATACATTATTTTATCTGAGCRTTTGTTTTCATGTATTGCTGTGCAGAAAGAGTTCTGTTTGAACTACTGTGCTGAATTACAAAGATTGTCACTGCTTCTGTCAAAAAAATGATTGAAATACTAACATAGAATTTATTTTCCAGATCACATGGATTGGCTGCATGGTACTATATGGAGGGGATTATTATGTGGCAATGTAAGTCTAATCATTTGCATTTTTGACAGTTACCGGGGCTAAAAGCCCTTGTTAATTATAAGAGTGGTTGTATCRTTTGACATCAAAGGCCAAAGGCTGTCTGCCTTATTTCCATCAGCAGCAGTTTCAAAGTCAGCATGAACATTGCTAGCAGAGCCCAGCACACTCTAATCTAAAAACTGAGCAAGTAAAGAGTTGGATAAAAAAAAAGCAGATACAGTATCTCCCTTTAGAGAATTTTGCTACATGTAAATTATAAGCTTCCACACCATTATTTTAGCAAGTATATTGCAGTATGACCATCTGAAAAAGGGCAGAGCGGAGGCAGCAACTTTTGAGTCGGAAATTACCAGTGTTGGTAGCTCTGCCAGAAACTAGTCCAGGTTGGAATCTGTCTCAGGATACAGGATGTCATAAATAATTTCTTTGTGTCTCCATCTTTATATTGTCATGCAAATCAATCTTAGATATAGATAGAGACACACACACGTTTAAGATACATATACACATATGCATTTCATAAYGAAGCATCTTGAATTCATGGAAGTAAGTTCATGATGATCTCCATCTTCTGCAAAAATAGTTTTTTTTTCTCTATTAGTCACAAAAAACTCACAATTTTGCAGACAAATATTCAGTGCTTATAGAACCCTCTTTTCAGTCAAAATGAAGACCAAATCCTATTTCAGAAGGAACACAACCGTTTAGCAGTTGTGCCTGGCTGTTTACCATGCCTAGCTAGCTTGGTGTCTGTTTATTTTCCTCCTCCTAGTAATCCTCATTTGTGTCAATTAAGCCTCATTTAAGAAAATACATAATAATAATATGAATAAGATTAAAGAGCAGTTTAATACCTTTAGCAACACTTTGCAGAAGTCACTTATGAGAAAATATAATGAATTACTTCATCCAGTGCAACTCAGAATCTGGTGCAGTTTTACCTCAAAACAGGAAAGTTTTAGATGCTAGGCTGTAGTCTGGGAAGAATATGGTATATTCATTAGAGATGTTTGTTAAGGATGTATATATCTATAGATTGTGGCCCATAGAATAGCCAGATATTTAGCTGCTGTAGTTATTTTGCCTATATTCAAAGTACATATCTTTCCTTTTTGGTGGCAAAGTAAAAATGTTGGTAAACTGAAGTTCTCAGTTATAAGCAGTCTATAAAATTGTCAATTTTCAGTTTATTTTTGATACAGTGAGTTGCCTGAATAAACTAAATCTTYAAACTTGGCCAAGATTATGAAAAGAGGTTCTTCAGAAGAAAGATGAAGTTAATCCTTAATCTGTATTCCAGTTAGACAGCTGTGAAAACTAAGGTTTTCTGAACTTCTTTCATTATCAYGCATAAATATTTGCATAACTGTTCTCAAGAAATCTTGGCAGAATTGTTCGGCTTGTTTCCATCCTGTTCTTTTCATTCCCAGCTGAGGCATGGAGAATGCCTTCCCAGATTTAGCGTGCACAGACAGAAACAAAAAGTCGTCAACATGCTGATTAGTGATGGTAATTTCCAACCTGTGGCAAAGCATTTACTTGAATCACCTTATGGCAATGTGACTGACATCAAAGATAAAGTTGAATTAATAAGAATTAAAAAAAAAAATGGAAATCTGATATGGCTTTCAGAAGGGGGGAAAAAAGTTATTTTACATTGTACTTGAACATTACTGAACAAAACTATCACTATTTAGGTTAGTTTTTTGGTACTTATTTCCTATAGTTTGCTTTAATTGGTCTTATGCACTGATCTTCTCACTTCTTTTGTCTTACTGACACCAATATCTAATATGCTGTGTGGAACACCATATTCTTTCTCTTGTTTAAGCCTAATTATTGGAAGTCATTCTCTTGATACTTTGTATAATGGACAAAGGTAGCCAGAATGCTAACTTGTATTTTTTAAAAAACAGGCAGAAAAAGAAATGATGCTGCAAAATAATCTACATAGGAAACTAAAATCTTAAATGCATAGAAAATACATATTTATATGTGGTTATTGATTTATTGATTTCCTCTCCCAAAAAAAAAAAAAAAAAGTTTTCTTACCTCTTCTCTGCACCAAGGTGGAAGAGGTCACTATCTTGTTGCACAGTGAGGGCATGTCTGGCTCCCGTTCCACATGTGATTTATTCTCAGTATTTATATCTCTCATATAATTGTGAATTTTTAAAAACAAACATCTTAAAAGCTGGAGCCAAAATTGCTCCAAACTTCCTTCACGGTTAGTGTATCCCACCTAAGAAACTCACCTAAACCCAGCATGGGTGAAGTACTCCATGTATACCTAAGTATTTCTGCTGTGTTGTTAGGATCTGATCACAACTCGGTGCAAAGGCTTGCTCTTTACCAGGACTAGGGTCAGGCTCTTAACGTTACTTACCATTTCCTGTAGGAAAGTGATAGATAGCCTAAAAAATGTGGAATCTTGCCAATTGCTAATGAGCCATGTAGCTATACTCTGTAATTAGGAAGCAGGAGACTACAACTCCATTTTCTAAAAATTCTGCCAAAGTAATTTTTTTTTATCATTATAACAGAGGGAAGAAATGGGTTGGCAGACTCCCTTGAAACTATTTTAGCACTTCATTTTTGAATAACGTAAATTTTTAATAGGTTTTATGAAGTAGAAAAAAAATACAGACGATGCCAATATAGAGTGGAACTAAATGAATTGTCRTTTTATCACGTAGGAAAAAGTATAACTGATCTTGGACCTATCATTTAATATCTTCACGTTAATTATAACTTTTATGTACTTACCTCGACATTTACTTGAATTGAAAATTATATAAATAGCTTGCTTTTCTAGTGATGCTATGTCATGTAAAGGGCAGTCTAATGGCTTCTCATCTGACTGGCTACTTTTGCGTCTGTTGCCATGTCAAAAAGCTCTGTGTTCTGCATGTGACAAAGGCTGCGTATATTAATAACTTAATTATGCCTCTTCCAACCCTAATTATTTTAATCGCTGCAATCATGGTGGTATCACACTTGCAATTCAGAGCAATCAACTGTTCTCAGATTGCAAAAATTGTGTTCATCCAAAATATTAAGTAGCATGAAAGTTTTGTAGAGGTCTGTTGAGTCATCTCTGAGTTGACCTGTGCATCTCTTTGTGTATTTCTTGAGTACACCATCAAGAATCACCATCAAGTAAAGCTGTGGGGTGTTAAGTAAATAGAGAATGGAATAGAAGATGTATGTTAGCCAAGCATACCCCGTGTAGCATTTTGGCAGAAGAATTGAAGAACGGAAAGAATAAGAATGTGGAATTAATTTATAAGCTATATGGCAGGATGAGTGCTTCAAATTTTAATGATTTTCCAACRTGTAATAAATCTGGGAGTGATATGCAAAATAAGTCTTAGTAAGAGAAATGACTAGATTAACAGTGTCCGTAAAGAAAAGTTGGACAACTCCTACCTCAGAGACATTTAAGAATGCTTCAGCACACCTGTGGAGTTGGTACTGAGAGTTCCAAGTATTTATAAGAAACTGGGACCACTTCCATGATATTTGGTGGGTGGAAGCACTCTGAAAAGGAGCCTAAAAATAAACTGCAGCTCCTTAACTTGTGAAAGAAAACTTAAGTTGCTATTGCTCACTAAGGCTATTGCTGAAGAATTCCAAGTTTAAAATGGATATCTTGATTTATGTTGGGGATTTGGCCACACTGAGATACAGTTTCACAGAAGAATTGAGGTTAATATTTATTAATTCTCTATCTCCATATGGGCTAACAGGAACCTCAGTTAGCAAATCAGAATAATGCACTACCGAGGCAAACKACAGCCCTGAACGTAGAGTGTTCAGCTTCCAGGGGCAAGTGTCCAAAAATGTTGCTGGGGAATTTCTGTCCTGAAATATTTGATACTGTCTTCCTTTGTGACCGAGGGGGGAAATAGCAAAGCATCTGTCAGTCTGCCGAGCAATCGTCGGTGAAGCTGGTTGCTTCCTACAGCATATGTCTCATGACGTGTGCAGAGCTGCACAGCAAATAAACATCATGTACGTTTTCCTGAGCAGGAGAACATGCAGTACAGAAATACCTACTGGTTAAGTAGGTTTATCCAAACCGTTTGGCAACAGAAGTTTCTCATAAGTTTCCATTTTGGACTCTTTAGTCCAAAATAAGTTTGTCTTTTAAGGCTATTATTAAAGAAATTTTTAAAAATAGTCTTCAAATAAAAGAAAGTAAAATATTTTTATTTTAGTGCTTTTAAATAGAATGATTCAAGTTTTGTTTTGCTATGATATCCTAAAGTAACACTTAATTCTGTTTTCAAGGATTAAGGCACTCTGGGAAAATATTTTMTTTTGTCATAATGAAGTATTTTGCCAAATGTAAATACATTTGTCACTTTTTTTTAGTTTGATCCAGAACCAAACCCAACATTTTGGTTGGTAAATTTAAGAACAGATTTTTTTTCTCTATTCTTAGCAAGTGGACCAAATAAATAACTGCAAATTACATAACATGAAGCACCTGCTGTAGCTATAGCTAACTCTTTGCAGTTAGCAAAGCTTACTCTAAATTTTCRCATTGGCTGCAAAGATCCTGCCTTCAAATTGCAAGTGAAGACCCAAAGACCATGACAAGTAAATGCAGTGTACAGCTGTTTAGTATTACCAGATTCATTTTGTTTTGTTGCAGTCTCTGTCACCCACATAATCAGTTAATAAAATACAGATGTATAAAGGCCATCTTTGATTCCATCCAAATGAAAAATGTTTATCCTTAAGAATAAGAATCTCTAATTCTTCTAAAGAGCATTTCTGATTTTCTTGTATGTTATTTTGTTGCTGGTGTCAAGTGAGTGTTATGGAATTGTGGAATTGTACATTCAGGAAAATCCCATTTCTGCCCACAGTTTTACCTGTAGTAAGATTACAATGTTTTATATCATCTTCCTTACCAGATAATCTACTAAGACAGCGCAGTATTTTTTGTGATATTTTTTTTCTCCATGTTGCCAAATGAGATAATCGTGAGTTTTGGAGTATAATATGGCAAAGAAGAAATAGCTATTCTCTTTTATCTATTTAGTTTCATGGACCAGAACCTTATCTAGCAGGAAAAGGACTGCTGCAGCCAGGGCGATTGGCCTCACGCTGCCGCCCTGCACTTGTACTGCTTCTTCGCTTTTTATGCTGCTTGTATTTTGGTAGTTTCCAATATATTGGCTTTGGGCACTGATAGGCTTTAAGAAGTCCATTAGAATAGACTGTGTTTCTACTTGCTAATTTTTTTCTCTCTCTTTCAGTCAAGCACATCTTGCATCTGATTAATTTCTTGTCAACGTTTCTTAAGAGGCCTGACGACAATTGGTCAGCAGGACAAGGGTGAAGGCTGGTGGCCAGGTAGGAGCTCTGGGGAGAGCGTCTCTTTCCATTTACTGTGTAATGAAAAAAAAAAAAAAATCCCTTAGGCTTTCTACCCCCAATTGCTTCATGCACAGAAAAATGTACCAAAATATAAAGATCGAAGTATCATGTTCCTGATCTTCAGGCCCTATTGATTTTAGTGAAGAATGATGAGATGGCTCATGGATCTGTGGAAATGACCACACTCTTGATTTTCTATAAAATAATGATACTTTAAAGGGAGAATTTGTAGAGAATTGTAACAAAAGTGCATGTCTAAGAAAAACCTTGACAGTGCCTGCAAGTTGGAAAAGCAAAGTCYGATATTAATTAATAAATGTAGCATTAGTAGAAGCAGCTTCTGAGGAAGTATCTTCAACTTGCTCTTTCAAATTGTAGATTGTTTACTTAACATACTTCATTGCCAGTGAAACTTTCTTTTAAATAGAAGTTTATAAAGCAAATTATCCAACTGTGAAATTGGAAGCACAACTGTTTCAGCCCATCTGATTTTTTTTTTTTTTTTCTAAACTATTCCCCCACAGTAATCTGCACTTGCCTTTATGGGGCCTACAACTGAAAAGGATTATCTAGTCAGAATACATCGGCACATAATAAATGTGCTTCATTTCTTCCACAGTTCTTAGAGCTGACAGCCAGGATGAATGTTTGTCTCGGCATTGGCACAACTGGTATTTTTGCAGAGACTATTTCATGGTCCATTGGACCCTAAAGGACATTGTTTTTAAAGGCATATTATCAAAAGGAATGAAGCATACTATCAGAGTACATATTAGCATGTATTATTAAACTTAAGGGCAAGAGTATTGCATGGTGTGTATTGTAAAGCCCTTCACTGAAAACCTATTAAAACTAATCTTCATGCTTCTCAGCATTTATAGTTTTTGTACCTAAGTAGTAAACTGCGAGTACCTCTGGTCACTTATATTAGTTGGTGATTTTGAAAGAAGAGAAGAGAAGAGAAATGCTTTAAAAACAAGGTGGTTTGTCATCTTTTCTGTATGCATATAGAAAACCTACTATTATTGCTATTGTTATASTAATGGGCTTCATATACACTGCCATTAATTCGCAGTTGAAGTGGCACAGCTGTGACTCCCATCTTGCTGATTTATAAAAATTAGAAAGGATTTTTCCTTTAGCATATGTAGATATGCTGATTATAATAATATCAGAGAGTAACCAGCTTTCTTGGAAGCAGCTATTGAGTTGCACAGTGTGAATTTCTGTATCTCAGAGGTTGGGAGCTCATCAAAATATTTGTTGGTCAGATCAGAGCGCTGTTAAGCCTGTGCAGGCAGCGTCTAATTTGCTACAGATTGCAGTAGTGCTCAACGGGTTAGATGTTGCATGGTCCTGACAGCTTAACTGTCAGATAAATTGCCACAGTTATAGCATATGAGCTAGCCCATAAGCAGATCATATTAATGTTATGAAAAGATGACACCAAAAACTAATAACTATCTTTGAGGCATCTGGACAGAAGCAAAATCTAATCTTGTCTAAAAGATCTCCATTAGCAGTAATCATTCTCTAATGTGATCAACATATTCTTGTCAAAGCAGATAGTACAGTGCAGTATTAGTAGAACTGATTAAACATGGCATGCTCTTCTAAAATAAACCCTCAACTTTGAGAATCAGGGCCTGCTAATTACACTGCATTTGCTGTTTAAAACAAGTCTAAGTATTTTTAAAAAATGCTTCTYCTAGTGATTTATTCTTTGTGAGAGGGAAAAATACAACAGTTAGTAAAGGTCAAATTGAAAAAGTTAGACCATATAAAATTTTAGCAGACTAGGAAGACAAAAAAACAAACCTGAGATGGGTTGAGCCCATATTATAATACTTCTTGTAGGCCTTCCAGAAAAAAAAAACAACATAATATAAGTATCCTTTGCTGTGAGGCCTTATGATCCAATTGCCCAGTAAGCCAAAATTCCTCAAAGAAACACGTTCTTACAGCTGCAGAGTCAATGCATCAAGAGCACGTTAGCATGTCTACTACTTCGTTAGAAAGGCCCCGCTCTTAGAGTAAAGCTTTGAAAGTGATGGGTGATTTGCTGAAAACCTGCTCCTCATTTTCCCTAGGGTAATATATGGTCCAATAGATGCTGTGATGTTCCTTGCAGACGCAGAAGATGAAGAATAAAGTGTGACATCAAGTGCCATGAATTTTTTGTTCAATTTGTACTGAGCGAACTACTGAGCGCCAGGAAAATGCTATGCAGGATGATCTAGAGCAATGCAAAAGCCCTGGAATTTATTATTAAAAGGGCACATGGATAGTTCTCCCTCTTTTTATAAATAATATATTTTTATTTAAWTAATATTTCCAAAATCYTAGAAGTATTGCAGAATCCAACTTCTCTGCAAGGGATGTGAACTTACCCMGGGAGTACACAGATTCTGAATTAAATTAGAATTGGGAAATATTTTTCCAACTGCAAACTGATTGCCCTTTTGGGTCTGTAAAAGGATCTGGTGAGATGTGAAAAGCTTTGCTCAGCAACGTCGTAGTTCCTTTAGAACAGAGGAGTGGTAAAAGGCTGAAATTACCGCCTGCAACTGTTTGCTTTGGCTGGAAAATTGCAAACTACATTGGCACCAAGTAAGTTTCTCCAGAGAAGGAGAATGAGCATAAACAGCTATAACAAATTATGAGGGTGGTTCCTACTTCCTTGCCTGGAGCAACTGAGCTGTGGCTGTTTTTGGAGCCTGTATAAATACAGATTGGATAAAACAGGAAAGGAAGGGAGGGCACAGTGAGAGAGACCTTGAGGTCAGGAAACGGATCTGTTTCTTGGGAAATGAGGAACTGCTCATGCTGGGCTGGCCCAGGAGAAGAACCTGGATGAGCCCATCAGGATTGCTGTAGCTGGCTAGGGGGGAAATGCCGTCCCCACCATGATGGAGAGACTGTACTGGCACAGWATGTCTTTGTCCTAGAGGTAGAAAGTTGCTATGAAGAGTTACCCACGTAGAAATACGTTGTTATAGACACTAGGGAGGTGGTGAAAGTCTGAATGCGATGTGGAAAGAGCCAGGCCGTTGTATGAACCAATGAATTTATGAAACTTCTCCAGTTCAGGACAAATTTTATTTGGGAACTTCACAATCATGTAGGGGGACAAAAGAGAACGGGGGATCAAAGCAATACACCTGATATCAAGGGATTTGACAAACTCCCAAAAGGGGTGATGTAATAAATAGAGTAATAAGTAAAATTTGACCATAACAAAATGCCTTTACTTTTCCAAACTAAATCTGTGGAATAATTTAGTTATTTTCTGAGTTTTAGAGATGAAAGAAGCAACCATGAGAAAGACAAATAATGTGTTTTCAACCTGTTTATTGAGACAGACAAATAATGTGTTTTCAACCTGTTTTTTGAATTTTCACTCAGACATCTTGAACTGAACGTTGTGATTAAGCACTTCATTGTTTCACTGATAGAAGTGCAGTTATCACACAAACATATTTCCCAATATTTATCCTTGTAAAGTAGAAAATAAGGCTAAGTGTTGGAATGTCTCTGAAAATTAAAATTAGATTTTTTTTCTGGCATGGCCTTGTCTAACAGGATGGGCATCTGTATCATCATATTTTAGTATCCTCCTGAGAGGTATGCCTCTTTTTTACAGCAGGAGAGCTGCTTTCCAGGTGAAGGATGTTCAATGTTAAATCATAAATTCAACCAACCTACTCTGTCACAACAAACAAGTTCAATTTTACAGTAAAAATTGTACACTGAGTATCTATGCCTCTGAAGCGGAGATGGGCTGGTGATAAATGAGATCAGGGCAATAGGTGTTGGTCCCTCTAAATTACGTGAGCTGGAGTGAAAGTAGCAGTAGATTTTCACACAGTGAAGTAGCAAGAAGTGAGAATGCACTTATGCTGATATGAGTGTTTATGGACTGAATGTCTTTTAATTTGTGCAAACGAAATAGATGAGAGTCACTTCATCTTTCCCTCTCCAGTGCCCTGACGCTGGCTCATAGGAGGTTGTTTGGCAAGATCAGTAAGACTATCTAGCCCTCCTTTATATTTATRTATATATTTRATATATAAAAATAAATAAAAAAWTATATATATCCTTTAATTAGGGTGAAGTCTGACTAGGAAGAATTTTGTCATTTGATGTCTGATAAGTTAATTTCTACTCCATTTGCTTTACAAATCTTACTGCTGTGGGTATATGGAGTATGTTCTGAACAATCTGGTAATGAAAAGGAGGTAAAATAACYGAGCGTGTTTCCTGACCACATGCCTCTTCCCAGTAGAAAAGCTCTGAGAAAAGGATATTGCCAAGRACCAGCTTCTCTGGCCAAACAGACCAGCCAGCAGCTGCATGTTGTGGCTCAAGAGAAGAGCAAGAACATCAGTGACAGGCAGATCTGGGGGAGACTGGGTTGTTATGAAGCTATTGTGTGTCCACGTGTGTCTATAATTTTAGCTCTTGTTGTTGGAAGAAGAATGTTATGATGTTAAAACCTCCTTCTCTCTGGGGAATGCTTCTRTGCTCTTTTAGAAAGGACCAGAGAATGCTAGTTTGAAATGTATCASCTCAACTCCCTAATATTTGTAGTAGTTTGAAATTTATGGGTTTATTACCTACTGTTTAATTTCCAAAATTATTATTTTTTTAATTCGGAATAGGCCAGATCCTCACAGTTTACATACCTCTGTCTTGATTTGAATTTGCATGGTTTTGCTGTGCTYAGGTTTAAAAGTCTGGTAACGCAGCTATACACAAAATATAACACTGTCTCCTTTATTATTTCATGTGAATCACAATTCTTGCAGTATATATTGGTGTATGTCAATTTTGGATCTTGTTTATATCAGATGTATTCAAACTGTGATAAATGAAAGGCATTGCTGAGGTTGCTCTTTTACATTTTGCTTTGTAAGTGAAGAAAATGAAGTAAGTAAAAATAGCGTGTTTTACTGCAAAGGGAAAAAAGAGGAATGAATATAATTTCCTCGGGGAGGGGAAAAAAAAGCCAGTTATACCACCAGATGTTGAAATGCTGCACATTAAAATAGTTTTATACTAATTCAGCTTCATAGCAAGAGGTCAGCTCTGTGAATAATTAAACTAAACCTTCCTCAGTGGACCATACGAGTTGACATGACAAAAAATGCTAAATAATGCAAAGGTAATGCATGCAATTTAATGCCAAAAAATGCTGGAAACAACTGAATTCTGGAGAAAAAAAAAAATCATGTTTTTAATTATGATAGTAAAGATTTGTGTAGAAAAAATATTGGATGTTTTTAATTATGATAGTAAGGATTTGTGACTGCAAGGTTGTTTGCAATTGCTTTTGGTAAATTTGCTTTTCATTACTTGTTTTTACATTCTTTATTTTAAATTTCCTCAGAAATGGAGAATAAAGGTTTGTTCCAGTGAAGTGCAACTAAGTTAATGCAAAAACTGATGAAGCTAATTAAAAGATTTATGTTTTTGTCTTACCTTCTGGAAGAGTGGTTCCAAAATCTTTTGCGCCTTCTCATAGGATTGCCTGATGTTAAAATGCCATAAATTAAGAACCTGACTCCAGAGAGGCAACTATCCCATACAGCACTACCGACCATGTGGGCCTTGGTACTCCAGGCATGTTAAACATTTGCATGCTTTTAAAAATGGAAAGGATGAGGGAACGTTTGTGTTTAAGTATATTGCTGCACTGATATCTCAGGGAAGTCTATCAGACTTCATTTCATATGTTGCAGTTATTGGGATTAGGAAACATATATGGGGGAAAGACTCATTTTGTTTTGATGGAATAAAGATTAGCATTTATACCTGTTTGCTTTCTGTTCTGAAAAACAGTGTGTGCTGTGCATGGCTTAATACAACCCTCTCTGAAAAAATAGAAATACCTACACTGAAGGAATTAGAACTGACTCCAGGGAATCTTTCTGAATTGAACTGAGTATCTCTCATGATTTCTCTTTTTGCCCCTGGAGCTCAGATTTGGTGGACTGAGGAGGCCCTGTGCTAAGAGAGACATGGGTTGGACTTTCAGAGCACAAGTGGCCTCCACAAYGGGAGGTATTTGTTGGAGTGGAGAGGATCCTCTGTGCACATTCAGCTAATTAATATTAATTAGAATATTTRAGTCTAATGCAGTTAGAAAAAAAAGCAACCAGCTTGATTGTAATGAAGATAATTTTAATGATCATATCAAGTGAATGCAATTAAAATCTAGATACATAAATAATATGCCATCCTAATWAGAAGTAATTTTTTTCCTCTAGAATACACCTACTTTTATTTTTTCTTGAGATGAAATGAAAATATTGGTCTCTGCATACTGGGAGTATAGCATAAAAGAAATTAAATTTCTATTTGAATATGAGTAAATAGCTAGGCTCCTTGGTTGTCCTTCATCCTTCACAATTATTTTTCTGAAATTGTTTATCAGTATGGTCTTCATTAAAGGTCTTGCARTTTTGGATTGTTAATATTCATAGCACTAATGTTCCCTTCTCTTGCTTGATTGACTGAACTAATTCAACGTATTTTATTGAGTTACAGTTTCCTGTTTAGGCCTAATACTCCATTAAGGTGTGCAGGAAAAGTGTGTATGAGAGATGAGAAAATGCGAAGGGAAAGAAAGAGGAGAGATCACTCTGTGCAGAGCATAACTAAAGCAGAGTGGGCTTTGCCTGAGCAGAGCTTATTACAAGATGAACATCAGTTACAATAGAGTTTAYGTGAGCCTGTTGGAGGTTGCCACTGTCCCAGAACATACTCCAGGTTAAACCCCCATATTGAGGTGCACAGACTGTGCGGGTCTCCAGTCACTCAGTTTTGGTGATGATGTAAAAGTGCACAAGTAATGAGGAGCTGCTGTACCAAGACCTACTCCCAAAAGCATTGTTCACATGTACGATTAAATTTAACTAGCTAAATGTTATTTTTGAGCCCAAACCCCAAATCTTAGAAAATTGTAAAACAAATTAATGGGTTGTCCGCATAAGTTTTGGTCCATTTTGTAAGAAAGTACTCACTACATAWAAATGATACAGCATAGAAGGAGAAAAACATTTTCTGAAGTTCAAAGAGTTACAGACATGAGAAATGGAGTGACATGTTAACTGGCTCGTTTACCTGTAAGTATAGGATTTCTGCCATAGCACAAATCACCTGCTTTTTTTACTGTGGGAAGTGAATCGTTCTATTTTGTTGCCCAGTCCTGATTTTCTGCTTAAAAAATTAAGTGTAAAAGGATATAAAAGATTGTCACAGATGGGTTCCCATTAAAGGCATTGCTGTCTTGGAAGGACAACTTGTTGCCTTTTGCAGTCACACTGAGTTACACCAAGTTTCCAAGGAGGATGAGAGCGTTCTTGTGAGGAGCAGTGCAAGACTGGGACACCATAGGACTATAGGAATAGTGAAGCAACACAGCTTAGCTGGAAAACATTTCACGTAAATAACAATTTGTCATTACAACTGAAGTAAAGAAAGGTAAGGTTAAATAAAATGCATTCAAGCTCTTATCAGGAAAGCCAAATGTATTTTTCATGTTGGGAAAGCACATTTAGACATTGAGTAACTGATGTATTTAGCTGGCATAGTGTTCTGTAGAAGCAGATAAACCTGATAAGCAAAGACACATCTGCTGAGTAGGAACATGGTTCATTTTTCTACTGAGGTAATGACTACCYATTGAGCCTCCCTGGCCCCGCCAACATCTATAAAACTTCTCTCACATGCCTACACAAAGTGACAGTGCAAGTTGTTCTGCTTATTATTCTTGTATTCCCTTGTATTCCCTGCGCTTGTCTTTTTAATGATGTATGGACTTGCTGTAGTGGTGCTTAATCTAATGATGGACTAACTCCCTGGACGCTCCAGGCACTATTTTTGGTATTTCTAGCTAGCAGCCAGAGTAACATGGTGATGAATGTCCTGGGCTCTCCCCTCCCKTGTGCCGACTAGGTGTGCATTTATTGCAATATGAGATTATAGATATAGCTTCAGAAAGAGCATTTTCCTGACAAGGCACTCTTTCAGTGTGTTATGTGCTTCATTCACCAATTAGACCATACTGAAAAGAATAAAATTAATTAATTCAGTAGGGTAGGATGAATGCAGTGAGATTCCTTAAGTAAAGGAGTAAATCTTAAAAGTCTCTGAAGATTTGATTAAGAGGCTAGGCAATGTTACTGTGATTTAACTAGCAACTTTCAGCATACTGCAACATTTTGMCTAAAACCTGGCTATGCAATTCCAAAAACAAACTCTATAGTATTGGAAGAAGAGATTTTTCTGTTAAATGCTTATTAATGCATGTCCTGTGAGCTTGAGAAGATAACGCTTTTGTTAGAGGAAAAATAGTAAACCTTGGTTAAAATCTTCAGGACTACAGCTAACTTCTCTAGTAATAAAGAGAAGGTAATTATGTTCAGCCTGAGATCTTAAATGGTAATTAGATAATGATTATTATTACAAAGGATTCAAAACACTTACAACTTCTAAATCTAGCACTTATGCCAAGTAAAGAAACCATGTGATTAAAGCATAGTTTTGTACCTATGTTTACTGTATTATTAAGAAAGATACTTGTATTTGCAAAATAGGTAATCTCAGTGCATACATGAAAATTGTCCTTAGCTTTCAGCATCACCCTATGAGGAAATTATTATTGTTATTGGAAAGCTATAATGGTGCATTGATCTTCTGCTGGGCTGCCTGTGTGTCCTTCCCTGGGCTCTGCCTGCTATTTTATGGCCTTTTTCATTTCAGCCAACTATGATATCCTTCTCTTTTCCTGCTTGGGGGAGTAGTTTCCATTTATGAGAAGTCCATGTCTTGATGATCTGTGAGTCTTCCTTGCAAGCACGTGCTCTCGGGAACACAATATAATTTTGTCATTGTGCGCTCACCAGCTTTCCAGCTTTAGTATGATTGTTTGTTAAAGCTAATGCTAGGGACTCCTTTGCTTTCTSAACTCCAAGGATGCTGACTAGGTTATTGCCCAAGGAAAGCCAGCAGATAAATTACATTAATGAATTTATTTTAGGAACATTCTTTTTCAGAGCTCTTCTATACCCACAATGAAGCTTTGACTTGTGGCTTTTCGTGTACAATAACTGTTGTACTAGTCTGTCATGCAGGGACCAACAGGGTAACAGGCMGACCAAGAAAAAGCCAATATCCCTGACAGTGGGCTTTTGCTTAACTTCTTTGTCAGTTATTTCCACAGAACATGCAAGTATCTTGATCGAACAATCATAACTGCAGTAACTTACAAAATAAAATGTAAACCTTGTAATACTTTTTTTTTTCCCCTCAACTATCACTTCTCAGAGTCCATTGAAATCCCAGCCCTGTCCTGACTTGTGCCAGAAAGCACTTTRCCAAGTTTTCCCTGTGGCTCTGTCTCTTTGCTTGTATTGTTTTGGGATGTGCTTGACTGTTTTGGAAGAGCTGCTCCAAAAGGAAACCCCGAGCTGCAGCASAAGTGAGCAAATGCAATGAGGGCCACCCTGGGTCTGTCTGCAYCAGAACTGTCTGACTTAAACCGGTAAGTGTCGTTAACTGTGATTTTTTTTGATGATGCGTGAGTTTGTTATGTTAACATAGGTAGCAGGCAACTAGGTATTTTGTAGGWATATACACAGCAGAGTTGTAATATTGCTTCTGAATAATAGTTATCTTTAGAAAGGGGGCAGTCAAAAAAAAAAAAAAAAAGCCTATACTGAAGGGATGCTGGTATCCTCTGTAAAGTGGAACTGAACAGAGTTAACTTTGTGGAAGTTAWATATTATATTATTTGGGGGATTCTTTATTTTGTTTTTATTTACTATATTCATTTTTTTTCTTTCACATTTGAATGACCTCAGAATGATTTTCAGCTCTTTTTCTTATCTCTGGTCAGACTTTCWGCTGCTAAGGGAACTTTGACTGATCATGGTTTAGTGATTTATTGGTGCATTTTGAAGTTCATTGCTCCTTGCAATTGTATTTCAACGCTCGTGGCTTTGTTAGRCCCAGATGTGCCAAGCTAAGTAGAGCGTAGTCTAACAGATCACTCATTGATCCGTCGGCTCCATCCCCCCTCGCCCACCCCTTGAAAATTCCCTTGCAGTTCATAATGGGCTTTGCAGAAATTTATTCATACATTTAAAATAAGAAAAACAATTGAGAATGACCTAGTCATTCATGAACAATTTATAAACAGAGAATATTAAGCAGAAGTAATGAATATGTTCATTATAAGGTGTTTGCTCAGATTTAGCTACCAGTTCTTTCTGCTGGCATTTATTTAGTCTGGCCTGGTTTCCTACCTCAGTCCTTTTCCAATGGACTTCTTGACTGTTTTCTTGCTGAGGTTTCTCCTGTGATCATCTGAACTCAAACACAAAAWTTTTTACTGAAAAACTATAAGTTATAAAAGATTCTGCCTCCTTAGGACAGACCAAGCCTGAAGCTAGATTAAAATTCATGGAATAAGTGCTCCACTTTTAATTGGATTTTTTTACGCTGGGGTTTTTTTTGTTTGCATAGAGTCAATAAGTACTGCAAGAGTGGGGTTTCAATCCCACAGAACTCAGTGGAACACAACAGTATATTGTGCAGTTTATTACTAGTTTAATGGCTTAGACAGCCACTCTTAATTCTGATTCTCTAATGGCTCTATGGAGGAGCTCAGAGAGAGACACGACAGACTGAAGAACATTTACAGAACTAACCAAGCAGGGAGTGAGYGTTTTCAGATCACGGCATCATAGCGCTGGTGCTTTATATTCCCCTGACAAGCTCAAGAAGTGTTATAAAATCACATCTTCTTTAGGTTTGCTTTGGTTTATACTTCCCAAAGACCATGGGGATGCTAGGTTCGCTGAGACAAAGTGGAAGAGAAATCCCCAAATAAATCATTTATTTCACAGCATGGTACAAAAAGAGTTCTGCTAAAGACGGGAGAAAAAAAAAAAAAAGGCTACTGAGCTTAATGGGCAAAATGCAGAAGTATCTGCCCATACGTAGGGTGTATGATGATGTATAAAGAACATTTTGTCCTTTATCAGACACATGCTGAATAAGGAGATCCTGTTTTTCCCATCCGTTACACTCTCTTGGACCCCTAACCACAGGAAAGTCATTCTTTTTTTCCTTCCTAAAGTAAACATCCAGAAATCAATACTGTTTTTGTGACTCTTCATGGGAGACTTACTCTCTACCAATCCCCTTTAAGAAAAACTAATCTCACTAAAATGACTACTTAAAATTTCCTGCTTTGTGCACAAGTGTTTTCCCTTTGTTGTGCAATGGTTGGGAGAAGCCTCCTAGGCAGTCTTCATATTGATATTTGTGAACGAATCTGATGCAATCTAATTTCAACCAATTGATCCTCAAAACTGTGATATAAATATTACATTTCTCAGTGAAACTAAGAATATGACCTTGAAAGATTAATCGTCACATATTTTGTAAATAACCCTATTTATGGCTGACCCAGTTACTTAAGAATTCATTAATCTGAGATCTGAATTGTTAGATGAGCAAGTTTAGGACTGTCTTTAGGATGAGTAGCTAGACACTCTAGCTACTCATCTCTATTATTTTGGACAAATATAATCAGACTGCCTGGAGATCGATATTTAGCTGGCTTAGATATGCAATTAGAACATGTTTTCTGTCAGCACTGGAGGAGGTAAATCAAGAAGAAAGCACAGGAATTCAAAGCCCAGGAGCATTTTCAGTGGAGCCTCCTCTTTCTCTGAATTTCCCAACCTGGAAAGGTAGAGAAAAAGCTCTTGAAATGACACCACCATCTCCTCCCAACCTTGAACCGCCCAGCCTTCATTCCAGACCTCAGTAAATATTCAGCTTAAAAAAATGAGTGCACACTGCAGTCAAGGAAAGACTCAAGGAACCCCTGTGAAATTAGTGAAACCTTACATTTTTCTTTCTTTATATATTATTATTCCTCTTTCTTTTGCGTTAAGGAGACATAGCCCTCACCTTCACCTTCACTCATCCTGCACAATTCCTCTCCTGCAATTAGTTGCACTTATGCAGAACAGCCCCAAAAGGGCTGAATCCAGACAGGAGCAACCCTGGGCACTGCTTAGAAATGCTGTATAAGCACCCCAGTGTGTCAAAAAACTGATTATTTCTAAACTTTACTGAAAAATAAACACCTACTGTTAGCTGACAGCCATTTAAAGTAGAAAGATTCTCAGTATGATTATCTACTGTTTTATGTATGGAACTGTTACATTTAAAATACATTTAAAATAAAAAAAAGTTTACTTGAAAACCTAGCATTTTCTTTTGAATCCTTATACTGAGGAATAATTTAGCTGAATGACACTTCATGTAATTGTGTTTACAATAATTCTAAATGGTCTTAAAATTTCTAAATTATATTAACTAGCTAAAAATATATATAGGGTAGGCAACCTCTGAAAAGCTAAATGTCTAAAGACATCCACATAAAGTATAATGTCTGATAACAGTTGTAACTGGGCTAAGGACCTGTAAGCCTTGATCTCAAGTGATAATCCTGTGAATGTGCACGTGTGAATAAACTGTAATGCACTTGAGCTTCTACACATGTAGCCAAATGTGTGCACACATGCACAGAATCCTGTCCCTGTGGGTTCTGGCAATGAAACAGACCATGCATAGARGACTTTGAATTTTTCTACTAGAGAAATAACTGTTTCTGTCAGATGTTGTCAGATACTAGCAACTTTATTTGACAGCTATAATGTCTCTGCTTTATCTTCATTTGGGACGGCATTGCTCCAGTGGCTAGAAAACATGACAGTGAATTGTAACATTTAGCAGTTCAAAATACCCAAACCTCAGCATAAAGATGAATAAAAAAAAGTTAAAACTATTAGATAAATCTGTGTGATTTTTAACAATATACTTTTTTAGTAATCTATGTATTTTGATATTTTAAAATTGTAATTATTTTTAATAGGAGCCTCATAAAATTTTGAGCTGTCAGAAGCTCCTTATGGGCAATGATGTTTTAAAAACAGCTACAGTCCATCTTTCTTCCTCTTTAACCAGGAGAGTCTTTCTGTTTTCCATTGCTGTTTTCTGTCAGTCTGGCATTCATAAAATGGGAGCAAATAATGAGAAYAACACAAAAGAAAAAGGAGATAGTGGATGGACATTTTTCTGACATTTGTTGCTGAGGTGCTTTGCTGCATGATTGATACTTTCTTCCTCAGTGCTAGAGGAAAGCCTAACGCTAACGTATGAAGTATGCATTAGCATCAGGGTACAACTTCATTTAATCATATACCTCCAGGAGCAGCGTCCATCCAGCATGCTGATACTTGACTCTAGCAGGATACGCAGTATCAGCAGAAAAAACAAATGTTATGTCCACCTAGGTACTATGCTGAGGAGGGAGGAAGACCTCAGATACAGATCGTTGAGCTTTACCTTTCTTTCCGCAGTGTTTGCCTGTTTATCACCTGAAACATGCAGCTGGAGATGGCCCCAGTCCTGTGTCACTGGAGGCCACAGGTAGGACAAACCACACACACCAAGCCAAGGATGACAGCAAACCCCGTGTATTCTGTTTTCCCTTCACTTTTCAGTAATTTTCCTTCCTGAACAATTCACTTTATTCATCCATAGCATGAAACAGCTAATAGAAACACAGTAGTGGAGGAAGCCTGTTTGGAAAAGTTCAACTCTATTCTGGCAAAATAAGCTACAGTGGGACCTTCAGGATCCTCTGAAGTTTGGAAGAGTGGCTAGCTTAGCAATAACCATAAGAAATCCTCCCTTGGGGAACATGGCCATTCCTACCCTTGCATTTCTATTGCTATGTCTTAGGGCCTACACAATCATACCAAAATGCTAAGAGCAGAGCAATTTTGGGTAAGACACAAGAAAGAAGGGAGAGAAAAAAGAACCAAAGGAAAACAAACTGTGGAGAAAAATAAACCTCAGAAATATTTTTAAGACTTATCCCACATTAAAAATTCTTTAAATGAAAACCCACCCATTTTCCAAGATTCATTTCAGTCAGTAGGACTGCTCAAGAAATAAGTCATGACTCAAACTGAGAAGTGTTGATTCGCATCTGGCCTTCTGCAAAAATGCAAATCTGTTGGTAGCTTCCAGAACTACTCTCAAGTAATCAATCAGATAAAAGAGCCTTTATATCCAAGAAATGATTTTTGCATCTTACTATTTAATTTCCTGCAGTTGAAAAAGACAGTTTTGAGTTGATAGCAGCAGCAATATAAGTTATTTTAGTATTCAACTAAAAATAATAAGCTATTGGCTTAACTGTTGTAGCTTGAGGAGGCTATTCCTTTTAATATTCAAATTTGCATGTGCTTTGGTAATGCCTTTTTTGATTTAAATGAAACAAATGTAACCAAATCATGATTGCTGGTATGTACACAACTATTAAATGTTAAGGTTAGTAATTAACACTTCTTTCCAGCGTTCAGGTACTGCAGGCAGGACTTTATGTTAGAAAATATTTTTATTTTTTTTTTATTTTTTTTTTTTTAATATTGTAGGCAGTTTGTCACTGGCCACAGTATCTGTTCAGCACTTGCCTACGGGAACATCATTATGCAGAGGTGACAGAGTTTGTGGAGGCAGCCAGTAAGTGTGGGATATTGAAAGACAGAGGAAACGACATCCAAGCTGAATGACCTGGATTATTTCAAATTTAAAACAAAATCCCCTCAAATTCGAGCCAAATTTTTGTAAATTCAAAATGCTAAAAAGATTAGAGTTTTAGCACCCTCCAGATCCAGTATGCTTACAAAATGCAGGGTTGTTTGGAAAGATGGTAGTATCATAAAATATTTCATTTTGGAGGAAGGTTTGCATGAGTATAAATCATGTCAGTCGACTTAATTATACCGAACCAGTGCTTACCGTTATTATCTGATTATTAACCCCCACGCGAGCTATTTACATCTCAGTCTTGAGTAATCAGTATAATGATTACCTGCCTGTTGCRGGCAATAATTAAGTAGGAAAGTCAGCAACAAAATAATGAGATTTTTTAATGTTCTTTTTAGGTCAGACATAATGAGCACAGAACATAATAGTGAGTCTTGAGCATAATGCCATTGAGATTAATTTTTAAGAGACCTAATTTTCCTCGCTTAGAGATATTTAGTTTTTGGTAAGGGATAGCTAAAAATGTTCAAGAGCAAAGTAAACTAAGAGATCTGGTTCAGTATAAGACTTAAATGCTTCAAAAGACCTAATTCAGAATAAGAAGATGGGATTATTTACACTTGAGCCTTTCTTATGCTCGTGTTCATATGCATGCTTAACTCGAAAGGCAACCTCGCAGGATATCCTCACTGGGGTGAAATGTTACCACTTCATTTCCCTTGGTGGCACTGGAGCAGTTTGCACCAGCTAATGAGCACCACGATGAGTAGTTCCCTTGAAATCAACGGGCTTCTTCATCTGTGGAGAATACTCCAGGTACCTAGAAATTACGGAAATCTAATATTTACTTAAACGAGGAAAAGATACTTTCAACTTCATATCCACATGTTATCAGGGTTCATTCGACTTAGAGGTGTTTCCAAAGAGATGAGGCAGAAATTTGCTAGGTGTGGGCATTGGAAATTAGGCCCAGTGATGCTGTAACAGATTTATTGCAAGGTACTAATACTGCAAATGTGCTTGTACAGCATATGGCTCTGATCTGAAAATCCTGAAGCATGAGCTTGTTTTTACTTGAGTAGTCCTGTGGGACTGTCATCTTAAATTCATCAGAAATTCTGCATCTGGTGTACAGTTTGGAGGATTACTTGTAAGGCTTTGTTTGCCAACATACTAAACCACTGTTGTATTGCATTAATTTTATGCCATCAGTACCAAATTACAGATTATTTCACTTTAATTTTGTTGTATGTTCTACTTCTTTTCCTCAGTTTTGACATTCTAATGAACATTTATTAGCCACATATGACTGACTGTAAGATGTAGATGCCTTTGGAAGACCAATATTTTTGTTCGGGGATTTTTATTTTTTTGTTGCTGTTGTTTTGCTTTTTTGAACATCCTACATTTTGTTTATGGTTAACTATCCATCATTTCATCTGAGGGCAACTCAAAGTRCCATCTTCTAGCCACGTTAGGGAGACATACAGAAGGACTTGCACCTCCATTTTGATAAAAAGATGCCCTAGTAGCCATGTGTCTTGTCTTTTTTTGTTATCGTATTGCAAACGATATGTAATTCTTATATGTAATTCTTGCTGGGAGAACTTTTTCTCTTTCTAATGTCTTGTCTAATCTGAGTCAGTGTTTAAACCATGCTTATTTTTTTCTGTTTGTGTTTCAAACCAATTTACCTTAATTAWTAATATTTCCATTTAAAATCCCTCATTGGCACTTTTGGTTAGTTCAGACTTTCAAACTAGAACGAGAAACCATTTTTAATTTTTTTAAAAAATATATTCTGTGTTCAGGGAGAAAGGTAAATATCAAGCATGAATCACAGATGATATAATCTTTCACAAGATTCAGAGATCTAAGTTGTCTTTGTTTCACCTGAAAAACTTATTCATGAAGGATAAAAATTACTGGGAAGTCACTAAGATACTTGTGGATTAATAAGAATTTAGTATTTTGATTCAAAAACATTTGAAACATTGATGATCTGTGTTCTATTTCCAACTCTCATATTGCTTATTTTACAGGCTCTCTGATTGCAATATTTAACATTCAGATATTCCAGGATTAGGTCTCCCTAGAGAGTCTGCTCATCTGGTTTTGTTCTTTGGCTTTTTCTGCAGCTGCATTTTTGTATTACAACCTAATATGTTTTATTTCTCTACTGATAGGCATTTGAGGTTGTTTCTGGTGAAGAATAGTGGAGAAGACCTCATCTTTGCGGTAAGTAGCATAATCATATTGTGATAATTACGGGAGGGCTGATCCATAACCAGACCATCCAGGGGTTATTGCATGGCTGAGACCAAAACAGAGATACAAAAGTTATTTTATGTATGTATTAAGGAATATGCAGCCCTAGCCAATTATAAAGCCCTCAAATATTGCAAATTTACCTTCACATGCATAAATAATCCATTGACAGTAGAGGGAATACTTGTGTCTGCTTCAGTTCAAGTGTTTGCTTATGCCAGAATGAAAGTTTAGGCCCTCTACCACATTACAGTTCCTTTCCTTGGAAAAAAATATTTTAGCTTGTTTTTCAGTTCTCAGTATGATGATCCTTGTCTGAATCCTGCATTAGAAGAGCTAACTCTAAACAGAARGAAATTTTATTTTCCGATTTTAATGCATATGTCTTTTATGACCATCATCTTTTAAACTTTCTGTTAGTTTTTGTTGCTCTTTTTTAATTAGAGATGATTTTGCTGAATGGAAATAAACAAACAGAAAAACTGTGGTTTTTCTTTATCCTAAAGGTAAATGTAGAAAAGAATATCCCACTTCAGATATGAATGGTTGGAAGGGAGAGAGAGAGAGAGGAGAAGTAATAGCTTTTATTTCCTAACTCTACTTAAAAAAAAAAAAAAAAATTAAACATGAAAAAAGTCAAAAAGAATAAACTTCACCAAAGCTTCAGTAGATTGAAATAAAGATGAGCTAATGTCTAAGATTATCTTAGACGTTAATCGTGAATACCTTTTCTTCTTTTTCTTTTGTTTAGCTCTGCCAGCTAAATATAGTTCAGATTTTTACATTTTTATAGACCATGTGAGCTCCCTGCAGGCACTTTGTCTCTTTTCAGTGATTTGTATGGTTTGAATTATAGGGGATGATAAGCATTTGCTGTTCAATAGTGTAGTTAATGCTCAGCCCCCCGGGTAACAGAGCACTGAAGCATTTACTACTCAGTGGTAGCTCTGCAACAATCAGCAGCAGCATGGCTCTATCACAGTAAATTTACATCGGTACACTTGGTCCTCAGGGAGCTCAACACTCACTCCGCAAAGCCTGGGGAAAACAACCAGAATGGCCCTTGTCCAGGCTTTCCGAGTGGCACAGCAAGACTGGTGTGCTATTTTAACACAATCGGGAGCAGAACTCACAGATGGCACCGCAGGAAAATAACCCARCTTTTATTTTCTCTCCTTTTCCCCCTAGCAGCACAAAGAAAGCAGGCGCTTGAGCTGGGAAGCTTTTGGAGAGGTGGACATTGACGGAGGTGCAGCACTGGGCAGAGCCACTGCGGGGCTGGTGCAGAAAATGGAGGCTTTGGGAGGACTCTGGGGCTCTTCCCTGCTCTGTTGGTGAGCGTTGGGCCTTAGCACAGGTATCGCTGAGCTACAGCCCACGCACAGCTCTGTCACGCTGTTGTGCTTGTGCTTGCCATGGGCTAACAGCAACGGCTGGATATGCCGAACACTAATAGCCCTTACAGGGTGTTTTTCTTTAGTAGGCCTGAAAGYGTTTTATAAAGGAAACCAATATCATCCTCACATGAAAAATGGCAAAACTGAAGCAGAAAAGGGCCTGAGGAGTTGGCTGCATCGTTCAGCAGGACTGTGACAGAGGTAAAAATAAGGCTGAGGTTCCCAAGGCATCTGCTCAGTGCTTTTATCGCTGCAGCCAGCACTGGCCCCTCTCTGAAATGCACCTGCAGGCCCCAGGTGCCACGGCACAGACTGACAATGTGATTTTCCTCTTGTAACAGATGAGACAAACCAATCTACAGCAGGCAAGGTCAGCTCCGGCCCGGGAAACAGTGTGGAAATGTGAAGCGTGTCTCATAGGGAAGGTGGTGGTGGTGGTGAGAGAGAAGGTTGCCATGAGCCCCAGAGCTCTGCACTGGTCAGGGGTGGCTGGGCACAGGGATCCTGTATGTGATAAAAATTAATCCTCTACTGTGTGTTTAAGGCTGACTGGTCCTGCAGGAGAAATTCTGAGCAGACACCTATGTTATGCTTCGTGCTAGCCTGCCTGCTGCAGTGTGGACGTAACATAAGGACAGTGTAGGGAGCCTCAGGAAAGCYGATGTTGACAGCAGGTGATGACAACCAGGAAGAAGAAGAAAGGTGATATGTGCTAAACCTATAGAGATAGGGCTGCTGACATTCCCTGGCAACATTAGGAATGTAATACTGCCCTGTGGTTGTGAATAATTAAAAAGCAGCTTGATGACATCACTGTTGATTCTGTTTTGGATTCAGTAGCAAATTTAAGAGCTGCAAGTCTTTCAAAGCACTGTAATCTATTAAATAATGTGAACAAGACTGGCTGGTTGATTGGGCTGTCGGGAAACTCTGGGCAGTGCTCTGTCAGACACACTTCTGCTTCTCACAGTCAGAGGATGAGAGCTTCATTTCCACATGCCTAGTCTGCGTGTAACCTTAAATCCAGGACAGTCTGACCCAAAAAAAAAAAAAAAAAACGTGAAAAAGGCCATATCCTTACCTTAGATGGAGCCTGGAATGAGCCCTGCAGAAATGACAAGGTAAATCTTACCCATCAGAAAAGTGTGGTCTGTTTGGTCGCTCTAATTGAGCAAATCAAAATCATGTTCCAGACCTAGAAGGAATTCAGAGCCTCGAGTTGTGGAAGAGAAGGGGGAAAAATGGTGAGTAAAATCAAAAAGAAAAATGGAAGCATGTACTTAGAGTCAAAGGGGCACTAGACTAAGAGCAAACTAGCTGGCTATGAGGCAGAATAATATTCTCAGCAGATGCAGGGCTCAGGTTACTGAACTAAAAGCTAAAAGGCAGGTCCTTGGGGAGAGTGCTAGTAATATCTGAATGAATTCAGCAGTAATATCTGAAAGAAATTCAGAGTAATGAAGTATAAATGGTCACAATTCAGGATCTGTGGCCTGAAAAATTAGGAGAGGAGCAGCTGTGGAAGGAAGATGCAACATTAATGTTTTCTCAGTGCACATGTATATAATGTAAGAAATCTGTGTTGCATTTGCTGCTGCTATTATCTCCGTGCTGTTTCCTGTATCACAGGACGCTTAAGGCAGTGGGAGTGAGCTGAGGCATAAGATGGAGCTACACAGTACCAATAAAGCACAGAACATCAGTAGTAGTGYGTGTGTGATTCATAGAATGAGGTCTCCTACTCATAGGACAAGGCATACCTGATTTTTAGACATTGTATAAGCTGAGAGAAGAGTCACTGATCCCATCTGGATAGAACTAGACCAGGCCATTTTGGCCAGGAAAGARCCAAAACAGACTCTTTCCAGAGCAGAATAGCATATGGAAGCAATTTTGGATAACATGCTGTAAAATACATTCCAGGAAATAATCCCGTACTGGCAGGGATTTAACTGAACAATGTCAAAAACCCTCTATCCCTAATTTCYGTGTCTGTGATTCTTTAAGCAACAGCCAGATAATTTTATGTTCTCTATAGCTTTTGAGTCATCTAATAACTTCTGATTTATGGCTTGACCTGCGTATGAGAAAGTCCAGCTTGTCTGAGGACACCCTAATCACAAAAGCAGTTTCCAGATATGACATTGCCAAATCACGATCCTCATTTTATTTTATTTTTATCTGTGGATTGGAATACACTGATAAGAAACAGCAGCAGTGACCAGCCTCCCCTAGGGCCTTTATTAAATCCTGACATAGAGAAAGTGCAAAGAAATTGATATAACAGAAAACTGGAGGCCTGGCTTAGCAGAAATGGAAAGAAACAGATTGGAGCAGGGTTTGACTCTCRTTTCTGAAGTTTGCCTCTTGGGAGGGTACGGTGTCACAATGTGGAAGGGGTAGTGGGCCCCAGACACCTGCCCATCAGAGGCGGTGACCAGGGTCCAGAGAAGACAACCTGTTGTCCTGAGCATCTCGAAATTTCTCATCTCTAGTAGGAGTCACTGGTAAATAAAATCTTTGGAAAAATGGCAGATGTCTCAGTTTGGCACTAACTGTTAYGGAAAAAAAAAGAGGAGTTTGGTCTCATGTCACCAACTGTAGAAGAGTAAATCTTAAAATGAGAAGAACCACTTTCTGGRCAGTGCTGTTTTCTTTGCTGTCTCTTCTAAAACCTTAGTAGAGGGGGAAAGGCCATCTGGTAGAGGACAGTTTATCCCACTGTGTCCTAAGAAAGGTAACTGCAGATGACTAAGAGTAAATCCCATCCTTCATGTTCCAGTGAGCAAGGTTTCATTGGATGAATTTCAGCCCACAACTGGAAGACGTCCAAATTTTTCCTGGAAAAACAAAAGTCATTTAAGAAGGTTGAAGTTGTGATAAACTCTGGGGCTTTCGTGACCTGTATTCTTACCAATGGGAGCATGAGGAGAATTGAAAATCCACTAGAAACTGTAGTTAAAAATCTTTCACAACTGCTTTGATCTGAGTCAGAATATTGCTTGGGGAAGGTTTCTTTCAAGAAGAAACCGTCAGGTGAGACTTCTCACTGTATTGTAATGAATAGCATAATAAAAGGAAGACACACTAAATGTTCTTGGAAGTGGATGAACTAAATAGAGTTGTGTCATATCAAAAGCAAAAGGAGAGATACCAAAATATATAYATATATATGCACACTCTCAGACTGAATACTACACKTTTCAAATGATATCATTTGTARGCAAAGAAGAAYCTGAACTGTATCTAATYAAAAATCCCTAACTAGAATTTTCAGCAGATAAGGGGGAGTGAAAACGGAGATGGAAATACAAAAGCAAAGAGTAAGGTTTTTTTTTTCAGAAAGTGAGATAACATGCAGACTTATTACAAGTAATAATTCAWTTTCCATTTCAGATGTAATCTCAAGTTTGGAAGAACTCTACTTTGAATAACTCGAATTTGTTTCTCTTTTAATTCAAGACAGGATTGTATTACCAGTGGTTTTGTCAGTAAGTTTCTTTCACTATGAACATATTAAACTTGGATATGACAGGATTGGTTGCTTATGAAGTAAATAACCATATTACTGTAAGTGTAAAAGGTAAGTTAGTAAAAATATCTCCCATTTTATTTCTTCTATTAGTAAAAGCTTGCTGGACCTTATTTAGTAATACAGCTGAGCAAAAATCAGGATAATTAAATGCATCTATGATAGACTCAATCCTGCAAAACAGAACACTCAAACCCTGAAACTTTTAATAAAGCACTGAACACTTTAAGAATACTTTAGTCTGGGATGCTCCTAAGCATCATCACCCTAGTGAGGCCTGAACCTGCATCGCAGATGTRCGTGCACAGTGCTGTGCAAAATCGTATTCACTCTCTTGTGGTTTGGATCAGTGTGTGCACGCAAGTAAGCCAGCTGCTTTCCAGCATGGACTGAAATCTCTGTATAAACAATRTTTGGGCTAAGATTTGCCACATAGAGGTTGCATGTAAACATTAAGCATATGAACTTTTTAATGTCAATTACTGATGCCAGAAATATGTTTACAATAATATGTGCGATGCAGGAGGATGGAGCAAAGTAAATCTAAACTGGAGCAGCTCAAGCCAGCTATTAGAGAATGGGCTGCATCTTCTTACCTGTTTGATTTTCCAGTCTGAAATCTCAGGTGCTTTACAGTCTAAATATAAGGTCAGAACTGCTTTAATAAATGAGTCAGATAAAGGCTATTTATCAAAACCATATCACTTTGTATGTGTAGAAACCATATCACTTTGTATGTGTAATACTTATGTGGTGGTGGTGAAGAGAGCGAATGATTTTTACATCTTTTCCTAAAATAGCCAATCAAAAATTGGAAGCCACCTTTCAGAATCAAGTGCAAACTCAATGATGGGCTAACAGATGAAAAAGGCAATTGATTTGTACTTGCAAACTATGTCTTTACCTTGATCAAAATGCAGTGGTCTAACTGTGCTGTAGACTTGGCTTCATTCAAGGTAATTTGATATTGATCAGCCTTCAGCTGCAATGCTGCTACAGTCAAAGTGATCAAATGCAATGCTACAGATACAGTTTTTTCAGGGCTATTATTTCTATGAGAAATCATTGCATCACAGAGAAACAAAGTAGGCTATCAAACAAAAAGTATATAATACGTATTTCCTTTTTCTTTCTTCTGATGCTTCTGTATTGCATTTGGTTTTTATCATTTGTCTTTTTCAATTTTTTTCAATCTTTGTCAATTTCTGAAAAATTTATTGGGACTTTTGACCAGTCTGACTTGCATTACACTGCTATAAACAGACGCATTTTGAAAGGATTTTGAAAGGTCCTCTAGTTATTGCAAAGATATTTTCAAAACTGGCTTGTCTCTGCATCTTCAGTATCTTCTATGTCTTATTATTCTTGAAAAGAAAAAACATTTGGTTTTGTCTTCAAATCAGAATAGATGTTCTTAATGTTAATACTAATAAATTTTGTAGGGATCTACCTTAATACTAACATGAATTCACTACATGCTCAATATATAAGTAGATGCAATCAGTGTGATTGCCTAAAATAGTCCATTTTCAGGGAGAATTGTAAGCAGTATTCAAAATTCATTGCGGTTACAAACAGATGTTACTGAACAAAGTAATTAGCTTAGTCTTTTTAGGCAGCTAATGGCATTAAATTCTAACATACTGGATTCTGGCAAATAAGCAGAATCTTGGGCAAGCCTTTAAGACAGCAAATACAAAATATGTTAATGAAAATGTCCAAGTGCAAAATCATTACCTTAARTCTATAGAGTGGAAGCATGAAAACAGTGTAGTTTTTTTGCCTTATGAAATGACAATTTCATAATTGTAAACAGAGCTTGGGAGGATATGCTGAGGAGAGACTTCTTTTACGTAAGTTAATGAAGAATGTTCTGCTTATTTTTGTGCATGCCCAAGTGCACAGTATTTTTAGGGCAGCGTGAACTGGACAATTTTTAAGTATCATTAACAGTCTTGTTAAGTGGTTAARTTTGGTTTCAAGGCAGTGGTTTAAAATATGCAAGGGACACATTTTACTCAGTGTAACTCTAGAAGATAATAAAAATCTAATAAATCCTGAAAGTAAGTCATATCACCTGAAGGAGGAGTTCAGATATCCTCTTTAAGACAAAAGCACTGTGTTAGAAAAAAAAGAGAGAGAAACCATAGCAAATTCAACTGGAATGGATCTAATGGTCTAATGGAAGAATTAGAAACCACAGTATTTGGAAAGATCCTGCTCACAACCAAGAACACGAACTTAGGTAAGTCTCTTTCCCGTGCTATTTTTACGCTTAAAACACCATGTCTTCTGTTATTGAAAATACATGTACCTATCAAAACAAATCCCATTGGTCATGTTGATTCTTTCTTTTTCCTTGATGCTTTGTCTTCTGACAAGAATTGCATACCAGTGCAATGACTGCAGCTGTAATCTCAGCTACATATTAATCCATGCAGTACCTAAAAATATACCTATATAAACATTTCTATTTGAGAATAATTCTTCTTTATRATAGTTTGTGAGGACTGCAGAAAGCAGCAGGGAATACTAACATAAAAAATTTCACAGCAAACTTTTCTGGTTTGCTCTGTGGAGAGGAGAATGAAAGCTCCCCTGCTCACAGTCGGACTTTTCTATTAGGGAAGAAAACATTTCAGCTGGTTTGAAGGCTTAATATGCTCCATCCACTTTTTAAGACTTAATAATTAGAAACAAATGACCGTGTGATCTGTGTAACTTGAAAGTCTAGTGGTTTTTTACAGTGCATCCTGAGTGCAGGAAATAGAAATGTCATGTTGGCAAATCAGGAAGAGCACTGCTGAGCAGTGTTGAGGCTGATGAGACTTGCCTCTGGCTTTTTATCTCATTGAGAACCTCAATGGGTGGGTCACTTTGCCTCTGTTCTTCCACTGTGTTTTATTTTAATCTGTGTAACGGTGCATTTTGAATAGTATATCAAAAATGAAAGACCCAATAGTATATTTCCAAATATTGTTATACAATCTGAAAAGCAAAGATCTGAAGCAGAGATGAGCTGGATATGAAAAATATCTAAGTAGTATGTCAGCAAGAGGTGTAAGAAGCTTCACCTATTAATGAAATTTGACTGAAGGTCTCTAAGGATAAGAAATGATGAAAGCTAGAATAGCATGAGTAATTCAGTGTGTCTCTGTAGAGACTTTAAAGGCTGAGGCAAAAGTCAGTGATAGGTATTTTGGGCTTATTCAAAAAAATATTTTCATTACTACAGGGAAATAAAAGACAAAATGATTGGGTTCAATAAAACAATGAGATGAGACTAAGGAATTAATATTTTGGTTTTAAAAATATGGCTACAGTTTTCAAGATTTTTCTTTTTTTATCTCTTAAAAAGAATGTGGTGGAAATCTGGTTAGTGTTACACAATACAAACTCTACAGATAATCCTGCCTTTTAAAGGACTTAGAATTTAATTAATGAAAATATCTGATCCTTAGGTATGCTACTGGAAATCGCCTTAACCCTTCTGTGTTATTGGAAAGGAATGCTTTTGTGTTCCACTACTGATTCCTTACTCAGGTTCCTCTTTTGACTCTTTAATGTCATGGTTATTTTGTTTCATTTGCAGCACATTAATTTTCTGTTGTTCTGTTTTCATAAATGTGCTTGGAGAATTTACCAAAATAATGGTCTCTACCCTTAGGTAGACACTTTTTTTTTTTCCCCCTCTTTCTTTGCTCCCCAGTCAAGATGATTTGTGCTAAAGCGTGATAAGAGAAATTTAGCATTTCAGCACATGTGGGATTTAAGATACAGCCTACTGAAGCTAATAGGATACAAGTGGCTCAAGTGATCTTCAAGACCTCTGAAATGAAGATGGGAAACGCCAGCGTGACAGAAGTTTCGAAGTCTCCCTTCAAGGTAAACCACTSCTCTAGTGGTATTAAATGTTTCGTGGTGTCTTGTGAAAGGTGTATGTACTGTACTTCCAAGGCAAACATGTAATGAACTCAAACTGATATGAAAGAGGATAGAAACTTCTGCTTTTAATGTCTGAGGATTCCTCTGTACACTTTTTGGACAAATACACCAGACCTCTGAGAAGAATCTCCCTGGATTCCTTCACTATATAGGTTTAAACTCCAACTCAAGAGGAACGAGATGTGTTTGCTGGGCAGTGATATATTTGTGTTGTAGAAAAGGTCATACTTCATCTTTGCATWGAAAAACATTTCATATTATTTGGAGTCTTACAGTAATAGTTGTAAAGCTATTTGAAGCCATGGTCTAGAAGTAATTCATCTAGCAACATGCGTGGTATAATGAGAAATGGTTGTTTAGACTCCAATTTATAGTTGTTTGTTTTTTATTTTACCCTGAGGACAGAGTTTAAGTGTTTAACTCTGAAGCTTTTCTAATATTATACAAAGCACATAACAAAACATAAGGCATTGCCTAGTTTACAGTGACATTTTTAATTATTTTTTTCCCTTTTCATTGCAATCTGAAATTTTAAAGAAAGAAAAGGAAGCTTAAACCACACAAACTCTTTTTTAAATTAGAGACAAAAACTCTCATTTGTTTCACTGCAGATGATTGTGTTTGTCATTTTGTCTAATGGCTATTTCAATTTGTTGAGTTGCTGTACCTGAGTTTGTGGTCTAGTCTCTTATCTAAGCCCATCTCAGAGTCTAACAAATTATCTTCACAAAATTCTTGTCAGGGAGAAGCAGATGATTTATGTACATGTTATGGATCAGAACAAGGCACATCAGCAGCAGTAAGTATCTTTGTGGRTACTCTGATACGCTGTAAAATAGTCTATGAAGTGACACTGCCTCAACTCTAGCCACATACCCGTGCCACAGCCCTGACGTTTGGCCTTGATGTGCTATCAGCTTTTGTGCCACCATCTTTAGTGGTGGGACTGTGATCTGCTGCTCCCACGTCAGGGTGGGTATCAAGGACACCTTGGTATGAGCCTTCTGACCTCCTTTTTCTCTCTGACTCGGGTTGCTCAAGCTGCGCAAACCTCAGCAAAGCGGAAGATGAAATGGGTCAAATATTGTCACATCGTAGTTTTTTTGGGGGTAGRTGCAAATCAATATATCCCTGAAAATAGTAATGCTCTTTTTGCAGAGTGTGAATCTGAAAGTGTAACTCCAGAGTTAAAGCACATATAGGATTTCCTGTCGCATCTCTGCAGGCACGGACATATAAACATCTACAGTCACAATTACATTTCACTGCATATGAAATGCATCTTCAGTAAAATTTGACCACAGTCATCTTAGACTGAATTTTGAAGCTGGCTTGAAGCTACCTGTAAAGCTTCAGCTACGAGTCTTTTGCTTGGCCAAAACAGAATATAGAATATCCAGAATATAGAATATCCAAAATATAGAATGGGTGTACTTTTTTGGTTTTATATTGTATCATTCAAGCTGATATAAATTGATTTATTTGAGGGTGAACTTCTACCTTGTTCTCCAGATTCCATATTTCTTGGATTTTTGAAAAGATTTTTCCTGCTCATATTCTACAGTTCTACCATCCGTTGATGTAAACTGTTTGTACTGTTATTTACAAATGAAAGATTCATTACTAACAAGTAATACATACATATGTATACACACATACACACACACACATATATATAGTTTAAGAGATTTTAGAAGAAAAGCAATAACCTGGATCCCTCTAGAGGCCATTTGTGTAATGTTCAGTACTGAAAAAGGCTTCACATTGTCTTTCAATTTTCTGCGAAGGAAACTTGTCCATCTCATGTTACTGCTTATCACCCTGCGAGCAAACTTTGGTTGGGAGTTGAATGCCACGTAATGAATGGACTTTTAACTCCTTAAAAGAATTCAGAGTGAGAAATGAGGATATAATGAGGAGAAACGAGGAATAAAGGAGGAGTTTCAGTGTTCATTAATTCAAAGTTCTAAATGAATCACTATATGCGTATATCCTCAAAGAGTGTTTTTAGAAAATGAGTGTTTTCTGTGAGATGCAGATTGAGGCACCAGGAGGATAGGTTTCCATTTGCAGTAGCATTGCCAAGGAGCAAATTAAACAGGACAGACAAAGAGGATACTATTACTTTCCCATCTGCGTGTGCTTTTCAGCAAATGCCTCTGTTGGACCTAAATCTGATCTCAAGTCTAGTACTATTACTCCTGAATATATCCGAAAGCAGCCCTGTGAAATGGTGAACTGTGAATACCATGTATGAAGTATTAGGCATGTTCCACAATCTTTTCTTCATTAATTGAAAAACCTTACCAGAAAAAATCAAATCAAGTTTGATGGCTAATTTAAAAAACTGAATGTTTTCATAGTGATCTTCATACAATTCATTAGGTAAATTTTGCTGCTAATGATATATGCACCTTCATTAGGCTTGAGTTAATGATGTATATATATATATATATATATAGAGAGAGAGAGAGAGAGAGAGAGAAAGAGTGCGTATATTTAATGTCTTCTAAAATATTCTTAATTTATCTCAAATTCATGTCCTGTTTCTCCTAAAAGTTTTTCCTTAATATCTCGTTCCCATTAGAGTCCTCCAACACCATATTATTCCACAAGATCCTTCCAGGCATTAGAAAATCAATTTTAATTTTTTAATGAAATGAATGTGGAGCATGGTATACTTTTACACTCATTTCTGTCACAAATCAGAATTGTTTTGATCATTAATTACATGCAAAATATCCTGTTGTACACCATGAAATGCAATTTCATCCACATGAGTGAATACTAATTATGTATTTTTGAAGAAGTGTCAGGTGAAATTACAGACCGTATTCAACTTTGCTGTAAAAGTGAAAAGAATAATATGATGAAAGATAAAGATGTGGGAGAATACTCCTAAAGACAATTTACCAAGAACAGCATATTTTTGTGAAGCCTTTAGCTGCCTGAGAATGAGTTCTGTGACCTGTGTTCATATGCTGAAATTGCCAAACGTAGACAGATGATGCATAATCTAGACGCATTTTTTGACCACAAGATGTTGATTTGTCAGACTTGAATAATCTGGTGTTCACAAGTARTACTTAAGGTATCAAAATTTCACCCTTACTTCCATACTAGATTAGAGTCCAAAACTACCTATAGCAACTGGAAGGCTCTGGTGGGCTTTGCATGTGCTCTCTGTGCTCTCTGCTTCAACATTTTGCTCAAAAGTGCTGCTTTTTACTTCTGCCATGTACTTCCTCATGACAGAAGTTTGCTTTCAACCCAGGAAGTATATCTGAAAGGATGTGAGCTGTCAACAGAGATTTTCAAGGCACATAATTCTTTTATTCTTGCCTGATCCTCTAGGCAATTGATTTCTCATTGCTTACTTTTGGCTTAGTAATTAAGTGTGAAACAATAACTCAGACACTGCATCTGCCAGTAAGTGGAGCTCTCTGCTAGTCCAGGAAGGTGTCTTCTCACTAGGAGCCTTTTTTGTTTGTTTTCTTCCTGAAGTGAAGCTACTGTGGAGTTGGCATTCAGTTTTTCTTGAGGCCTCTCGTAACTTTCATTTATGTTCCAGTTCTGTTGGATTTAGAAAACTGGAAGGAAATGGATAAAATAGTCCAAATTCTTAAGCATAATATTTGTGGCGAGATGTTGTTCTTTTTCATTACTGGCTTTTAAATTCATTCACTCTGTCCCTTAAAAGGAGAGATTTAAACATTTTAGTTGTATTCCTAGGACTAGTTTCTTATGTTATGTTTTTCACAATATGGCTCATTGCCCACTGAAGTACATGTACAAGAGTACTTTGTAACGGTACAAAATGTCAGCCCGGTTGGGCCGTGATGTAGTTTGTGGTTTCATAAGTGGTTTACAATGCAGGACTTCTGAAAGAAATACAACATGTAATAGAGAATGCAAAAATAGAGTAGCAGCCATCCTCCCCTTGTGGAAGCCCTTTCTCAAATGAGAAGGTAGAGACAATCAGTGGACCTAAAAAAAATATTTTCTTAGCAAGTGATGAAAAGGGATCTCCATGTGTACAGGGAAACTGTGAAACAAGGGGAAATGTCATGTTCATGGGACAGGAGACTTCTGCCAGCCTTCTGCAGTACATTCACTCACTATAAACTATTACAGTTCCCAGCCTCTGCAGAAACCAAACCGTACCTCGAGTCCTCATGGGATTGTTTGTTTTTGTTTTGTTTTTAGTACAAAGACTTCATTTAGCTTTTAGGGGCTCTCTTTGGTGTCTAATACCAGTTCACTCTTATTTCCAGAAAAATACCCTGGTATGTCTCTGCAGGGTCACATCATTCTATGATGTGGCACCGGGAGGCTGCATTTCACATCACTCCCAGGCAAATCTGTCTTTTGTGCTGTAGAAACGTCAGGTCTCCCATAAACTGCAGCTCTGTGTGGAACCGTGCTCAGGGACTGTTGTCTTTTCCAGAGCAAGGCTGGATGCTTTCATGCAGTCAAAACAAACACAAAAATAATAGCCCTGCATCAGTGCAATAAGCCTTGAGACTTCAGTAACTTACACTCCTCTCAACTCTGTGCGACTTTGTTAGAGGATTCATTAATTAACCCTAATGAGTGCTGGCCTATACACTCTTATTTTCATAACTAATACACTAGTCCTTGTCTGAGAGCATAACAGTGAAGTTGCATGCGTTTACATGGCTATTTGTGACTTCTGTCATTCTCTSTAGTAGCTTAAATATACTGTTTTGATAAGTGTATTGGTTTTAAATCCTCATTTTTGCAGATCAGGCCATCAGCTACAGGTGGTCTCTAGATGTGTTGCAATTGTTACAGAGCAAAATGCACCACCAAGTAGTACTGGCTGCTTTGTACCAGKTAAATCATGGAAAGCAAATGTAAYTGAAGTCAACTTTGTCTGTTYTTTTGAAACTTTCCCTGTTGGACTTGCTTTTATTTCTGAATCCTTTGTGGAAAAAAAATGCAGGAAACCAAAGAAAATAAAAGATAGCTGAAGGGTCAATCATGTGGAAAAATATAAAGGAGWTAAATACTTCATAAAAGTTTGCTGAGAATATAGTGAACCGTTAAAAGAGGAGTGGACTGTCCTTAGGTACAGTTAATTGAATCTATGAAGAAATACGGTATTTCCAACTTCCAGAAAAAACAGCATTCACGTTTGGAGAGTCCTGCTTTTTCTTTTAACAGTGATTATGAAAACAGGTTCATAAATGGATGGTGTGAGATCTACCAGTAAATTCCACAAAAGACATTTCAGATCCATTGCAGAGATAGGACCAGACCTGAAGTTCAAGTTAGATGCCCATAGGGATGTAGTGACTGCCTTCCTAGTGCTCTGTCCTGCAGGCAGGCAGAGTTGGAAGAAAAGAGGAGACATTTTATTCATCTGGGAGAGGACCAACAGGGACATTCTTGCCTCTTGTATTATGGAAAGCCAGCGTGAAGTAGAGCAGCTTTGTGTTCCTGCTGGCCATAATGAAATGTGGAGCGAGGGGAACCGTGGTGGCCTCGGACAGGACAGGGTSGGGGTGAGCAGGGCAGAGCTGCCGCTCTGCTGCCCAGGGACTGGGAGCTGCCGTGTGCCCCAGCCTGCGGTGGAGCGGACCTGACCTGCCTACACGTGCTTTGCAGCCGATGCAGCGATTTCCTGTGGGATGTTTGTATTAAAGCTTTTTGCACCTTCCACTTGCAGCTTGTGGAGTAGCGATAAATTCCTGGTTAAGATTCTAAACTAGCTAAAATGCTGGGGTGGGGGGGGAAAAAAAGTTTCTGTTCTCCCAGGCACTTGAGTGTGTGTCTGGAGTGCCGATGCTGCCATGGTGACCATGTGCTGGAGCAGCAAGCAAGGCGTCCTGTTTCTGCGTGTCTGGGGCAGATGCCTGTCACTTGTTCTTTACTGCACTCCTCCTCCTCCAGAATGGATCTCATTTTGAACTGAGACTCCTTGGCTGTCTCTAGGGTAGGTGCCAATGCCGTTCTTGATGTGAGCCCCAGGAGCTGCAGTTGTCAGAAGCAAGAGCCTGCAAACCCACTCGGGGAGAAACCCACACTTATTTTGCATTTTATTTCCCTTGGTCCTGTGTGGGAAGTGAGGTGCTATATCTGAAGACATACTGCTGCTGCTTAGCCGTGATGCCAGGACACTTCAGCCCGTGTGGCTCAGCTGACTGCTGTACTTTTTCTGCACAGACCAGACTTTATGTGTAAGTTAAAATCTGCTGCCTGACAGTTACCTGCCTGGCTGGGTTATCGTTTATGCAGAAAGCCAAATGTGCACAGCACAAGGAGGCCTCAGGGGGTGAGCTGGAAGAGCTAAAAGCCCAGTGATCCCCTAAAGAGTCTGCTTCGAAGCTGAGAAGGGCTAATTCAATCCACAGAGCTCAGTGCAGGTCGAAGGTGCAGGCCAAGCTGGGTTTGTTCCATCTTGAACAACAACAAGTGCAGATCATTGCTGGTGCCTCCGGGCTTTATTTGCGGGTCTCAGAACTGGGCATTCCAGAGGGTGTCCAGAGGACATTTGAATCGTTCTTTCTCCATTATGCCCAGAGGTCTTTCATTTGAGTTGTACTTGCTTTCTTCTCCAAGCTGTAATAACATTGAAATTTTGAGAGTCAATCAGCCAGAAGATCATTTGTGCAATGCACGGTCAAATTCCTGCCAGTTCTGTTTTCCTTCAGGAATCACTATGGGGTTTTGGTGGAATGAAACCCGAGCTGGAACCTAAGCAGAGCTGAATTTCATGTGTCAGAGTAAATGCCTCCATCTTTCTGAGCTTAAGCACTCATCCTGTCCTCCTGCAGCTCCAGCTTCTTGCTTTCTACATCCAGCAGAGCACTTGAATCCTGTAGCAGAATGGTCTTGTAATACATACGCATATTGCATAGGCATGTGAAGTGAGTCAAAGATGGCAGTGGCTCTGTTAGAGATGTAATTTTAAAAAAGTAGCTTTTTAAAACTCAGAGTAACTCGACTAATAGCAAATGTGTTGTGCTTGGGCCGTAGGATGCTGGAGCAAGGGAAGAGKTTGCTGTTGACACTGATGAGCTTGAGGAATAAAGATGCTCCAAGGAATCCTTCCCACTGCCCCAGTCACAAAGCAAATCGAGGGTGAACTCTGCACTACAGTGCATGGTGTTGTGCTTAAAGGAGTAACCCCAAGCTGCTTGAAACGTGCCCAGGTATCAAGCYGACCTTAGCAAAAAGCTTGACCTGTCGCCTTGTACAAGATGCACGTAATATCTAAGGGAAAAAGGCACTGTGACTCATTGTGGGCTTGGGGTCATGGCTTCCCTTTGTGTTGTTGTAAAAAGCCAGTTTTCTTTGTGCCACATAAATTTGCTGACTTACAGTAACAGCTGCAAGATGCTTTACTAGTCACGTTGCTGAGCAAAGGTTATTGCATCCAGTGGCAAATCACRGGATGTCTTATGCTGAGAAAATGTTGTTTTGCATAAACAGCCTTCCTGAATGCTTGCAGGACTGTCTGCAGGCAGTGTGGGGGACACTTTGTGTTATTCCTCATGGAGGAACTCACAGCAAAAAAACCACAAGCTAAATAATGAAGGAAAATTGGGAATGAACTCACGTAGGATCCATATTTCTAATACTGAGGTCATTATTCAGTCAGGTGGAAAATTGTTTTTTTGTTCTTGAGTAGTGTGTAAAATAAATCTGGGAGTTCATTYGCAAATGAGGAAAATAATGTGAGAGTACAATGGGATGAGCTTGAAATCTCCTTTCCTGAGTCACTTTGCCTATCCCTTGTTTAAATATTTTGTCTGTTCCAGAATTTCTTCCACCTTTTCTTTGTTACTCAGCCAGACAATATTTTTGCCTTGGTATTTTAAGGTCAAAATAGTTCCATATGCTTGCTATACAGCATAAAGACAGCTTTATGCTGTCTGTCATTTCAAGGAAGATGGMGACATATGTAGAATATAATTCCTTCTTTATGGTTCATCTTTTTAATAAAAATCTCTGCCCAATAACCAAATACAAATATTATTCTTACTTTACTGCTGGTGATTGAAGCTGCTAAACTAGTGGATATCTCCATGACACATACATATCTCATTCTGGTTTTAATCTTTGAATGTAGAAGCAATTTTTTACCCTCCAAAAGAATGTTCTTGTCCAGTGGAAGTTTTGTCCTGCAGCTGCTGTCACTGCCAGTTTCTCATGTAGTAAAAGTATATAGTTTCCACTGGTACTGTAAATTTAATCATTTCTGAAAGCACTTCTGCACATGTTGGACTGTAAAGTGACACTTGCCAGATGTTTTCCATGTTCAAGTATGTCTGCTCTCTACCTGTCACTGTAACTTTTTCTAATTGCAAATGCTGTCCTGGAAATGAGTCTCCTATGGCTTTCACCATTGCCACGTTGTAGTATCTCCTTTCAAGTGAAATGAATTATCCCACTGTCAGTGACATGGAAGTATTAATGCAGAAGAAGCTTTTGAACTGCTAAGGCCGCAGTGCTGGCAGCACAAAAGATGGAGTTTCTATAGGCTTCTCTGACACTACGCTGAGAACATGATGCTCAGGTTGGAAGAGAGGAATTTCGCACTGATTTGTGTTGCCTGCGGTTTAAGGTAAGAGAATTCTACCTTATTGAACACCTTACTACTTATTTATGTAATGATTCCATTGTACATGAAATATTTTATGTATGTAAAAATCTTTTGCCCTATAAAATAATTGTTGGAAGAGTATAAGACGAAAGATATTCCTCTGTAGGTATGTTTAGGCTTTTAAGATAAGTAACAGCTTAAAAAAACAGAATTTTAAATGTGTTATTTTAGAAATGCTGCAGGCTTTTGAAAACTTACAGTTCACGGCTATTCAAAGAAATAGAACCTTCTATGTGTTGAATTTAACTGCTAAGCACAATATTTGTGTTCTTCAGGCTGACTGTTCTCTAAGGTTTATCCAGCTTGTTTGTCTAGAGACAGCAGGGACACAGCAGGTAACTGAGCAAGCAGGGGTTTAGTTAATCTTTCAATCTTTCAGTGTAGCTCATTTGTACAGATGAGTGATGACCTCTTTGACAGATGCTGGTTTTGGATCATAAAGCTGCATGCAACTACAAGGACAAAAAATGGTTGTTTCAGCCTCCATGTCTGCTTTTCTSCTGAAGAAATCACTATAAATCTCTCGTCCTGTTTATAGATGATCCAGAACTGTTGTGCTGYTTGTTTGAGAGCTGAGTGTTATGGTCTTAGATCTTCTGTTGAAGGGGAGCTTGTCTTGCACCCCAGCTGCGTGGCAAGTACTCCGCTCTGCGTCTGGTCCCAGTGCAGGTCTGGGTCTCTGTCCCCTGGCAATGKGTGTGAGCACTAGTGGACATCGGTGGTGTTGGCAGGGTCAGRCACAGCACCAAAGAACACCTTGGTTGTGTTCGTTCACCCCTGAGCACATGGCTGCGAGTGGGAGAGCCCATGGAGCACAGGGGACTGGGCCATTCCTATTCTGTGTTGTAGTAGACAGCTTCAGGCTTTGGGTTGGGCTTTTGGTTTGTTTTCTGCTTGTTTGTTGGGAGTCTTTCTGGTGAAGCAAACAGAGCACAGGGAAAGTACAGCAGATACAYTTTGAAAAACCACAATAAAATGAAGGAAAATCACAATAATTAAAAAGACTGAGGAAAGGTCAGACAGAGTTGGTCAAAGTCATCATCCAGGCTTGGTCTGCAGTTGGTGCGTCATGGGACTTCTGTCTGGCCCTGGACGCTGCCCGTCTTGTTTGATTGTCTTTCTCCAAGTCTCCGTCTTTTTTTAGAAGTTCTCAGTCCACAGCCGCTGGTTTTGTGCTCTGCTTTTACTTCATCACGTTTTAGAGAAGCTTGATTTCAATATCCAGATCAGCTCTCCTGGTTTTCTGCTTCTAATTTAAACAGAAGCAGCAGAAAATTTTTGCCCTTCTGCTTCAATAGTGCCCTTCTGCTTCTCCCTTATCTGGAGAATACCATTCTGGTTTATATACCCATGAAAAAAAAGTTATATTCTCATACATCCTTGTTCTGTGACCAAACTCTGCAAGTGAAAAATGGAAAGGTGAAACCCGGAAAGACATAAACACAGTGAACTGYACCGAGCTTTAAAAATAAAAATCAGACTACAAAAACTGTGTCTAAGCTTCCAGGAGTTGTTGTTGGGCAAGTTTCCATACTTGCAAAGATACTTAGTGAGAATATTTGCCTAGTGAGAATACATAGTAAATTAATTTCAAACAAAATGAATTTAGCTTGTCTGGAGAGTCACGTGAAATTCARTGAAATTGAATTAGGAAAACAACAGGATGCTCTGAAATTCCTCTCTATTTAAAAGCTGTACTAGGCTTTCTATTTTAGGGCTAGATTTAATTGCACTCTGTAAAATGCCTGAGCAGGACAGTCATTTTCTTACCAGCAGGTAACAGCAGTTCCAAAAAATGTGCGCTTGTCTAATGTAGCTGAAGGCACTGTAGCTATGTAGAAACCGGCAGTCATTTATCAAAATAAAAAGAGCAAACTGTTCTATAAAACAATAATTTTACCAGACAAGTATTTTCAGTCTGTCAAAAACAGATGATCAGAACATATTACACAGTTCTTAGTTTATTGTCTCCATAAAAACTTGGGAAAAATGCATGTCTGGTCAACCTTTTTTTTTTCTTTTTTCCAGGCACAAATGTGATGTTCRTCTTAAAGTGACTATTTTAAAACTCTTTCAGGTTTTTGCAACAATTTAATCTTGTCTATTCCTAACTTACTGCCATGATCCTTCAAACACACATCTCACCCATGAACAAGGGTGCGCTGACGATGTTGACATGAATAGTGAAGACAAGGTTTGCTGGGGTAGTTGTTAATTGGTAGGTGCTAGTGACCATGGAAACTTGTTTAAGATGACATGAACAAGTCTAACAGTGAGTAATAGAGTAAACGTAAGCAAGGGAAAAATTTGGCTGAATCTTAGGGGAAAAAAACCCTTTTTGTTGCATCCTGTTAAATTGCCTAAAGGACCCCTAGGGAAGAGGTGGGTGTTTGGAGTCATTTAAAAGTAGTTTGGATGAAGGAATTGGAGATGCTCTTGTAGGAAACTATTTTGGCAGGATGAGGAATCTACTCATCTCATTAATCTCAGAACTTGACAAGCTCCCGTTGCAACCCATGTGCCTTGCTGAGCACCAGTAACTTTCTCGGTTAGTTGCAGAGGTGAATGGCTTGTGCCGTTCTGAATCAATGTGGTAAGTTCACTGGTGATATTAGATTTCTGGAAAATATTATGTGAAGAGACCATTTATGATGGAAAAAGCGGATAGACAATCTCAACCCCCTTGAGGTGCTGGGCCACACACTGTGCAGCATCAGGCAGGGCACAAGGTGCACACAGGCAGGGCACACGGTGCAGACCCCATCTGTCGAGAGATTCCCCAGCATGTTGGTCTCAGAAGAGCRCGACCCAATGCAGGTGCAAGGTCGCACACAGCACGGACATGGGTCTCTAGCCCCTCCATGGGCACCACTCTTCCTGCTAGGATTGCTATGCAGGGAGTGAGTCGAAGCATAAGCAGAAATTCAGATGTGATGTTAGATTGGGAAAAGACAGATACACTGAAAGTTGGCACAGTGAAGTGAAACAACATATACTACATTTACTTTACACAGCCTACWTACTGCTTCCAGTAAGCTGGTTCCTCTGTCCCTGTTACGCTCAGTTTAATTTTTCTTGGTCACCTTTGCTCTCTTGCTCTTTGTAATAGGGATACATTTTAAAATGAAACTGTGATTTATTTGTGACCTCTGCTATCCAAATAGATGAGGGCTTGCAAAGCCAAGTTTCAGCCATCCCATTCCTTAATACCGTTCCAGTGGCTGAAGAATGATTTTCTGACTTCAGTCCCAGTTATTTTTAGGCAAAAATGCTGACTTAACACTGCTTGCTTCCTCCTGGTGCTCCCACAGGAAGTACATCAGTGGCAAAAAGAGCATGTTCTACATTCCTTTATCATGCAGTAATCTTGGTGCCTGTTATAACAAAGGCATTGTAATCAGTTTGTAAATATTAAAAATATAAGATGTTCATTGTTTTGAATTTGTGCAAATAAAGTACTATAGAAAGAATTTGTAAGGATTCTGCCCCCTTCCCCCTCTTTTTTTCCTCCTTTTCTTTAAATAACAAACACAGAAATGTTCAAGAACTTGTTTGATTCCATATGCACCTCAGGATGCTTGGGTTACTCATGTTCTTAAAAGACAGCGGTCCTTTTTGAGAAATAGTCACAAATGACACCTTGCACTATGCCCTGGTTAGAAAGGATTTTTTTCCATGTTACTTTGAAGAGTGACATCACAGTGAATGAAGTTCTTCATTGAAGGAGGCTGGTAGATGTTCTGAACATTACCTCACTTGAGTTACCATGTCATTTTCTTCTGATGAGCCCAGCCAAATTACTTACACACAAATTTCCTTCTAAAACTCTTAGAAGTGAGTCTTGCTAATATTTACTTTTAGCAGAGAGGTAGCCTAAGTGGATTAAAATCTTGCTTTAAGCAGCAGTAGCTTTTTGATACTATTTTAAGAGACGTTGTCCAAGATGGATAGAGCTTTAATTTAGCTGCTTGGACTTAAGACATTCAGGAAGCATACAGGCAAGCAAATACAATTGAAATGTTGGATGGAAACGAGATTCTTGGCTCAGCAGACACTAGTTAATTTATTCTTGTTCTTTAGTTGGAGTTGAAAAACCAACATATGAAATGGCCCTTCCCAGTCTTCTGCTGGCGCAGGCAGTATTGGATCAGTTTAAGGGTTCACCTTTGATGCTTCCGTGTTGACATCTTAGTGGAGAAGCTGGCAATGGCTATACAAACTTCAAAGAGTTTTCCATGGTTGTTTGTTTTGTAGATAAAATACAAAGAGTATGGAGCAGCTTAGGAGAACTATAGGTATTCCTCTACTGTACAAAGTGTTAGGTACAAATGGAGTTTCTGTACATTACAAATCCCTTACAAAGGGAGTTTGTATGGAGTACTAATTATGAGTGGAATTTCTTCTCATTCTGAGAATCCTCCATGTCTAGGAAATAAGTGGTATTTAAATGTAACTTTTAGCTGGAAGTTTTTAATTCCAAAGATGAGAGATGAGGCATTTCTGTAATAAAACTGATCTTTGACTATGCATTCTATTTCACATGCTGTTTTTTCCTTATTAAGTGAATTAACCTCTAGTATTGAAGATACCTTAAACAGTAAAATTTAAAGAGGACTCTAAAAACAATATTACAAAGGGCATAAATCAGTTTAAATATAGTAATAGGTTTTCTAGTTAAACTGTTTATTACCATTCGTATTACAATTTTATGGGAGAATAAAAATGTCAGCTACCTCTGTGCAGCTGACCATCTAATTACAAATTTACAAGTTAGTCAGAATAATGAAGTTCAAAGCACATATAATTGATTGACCAAACCATCTAAAATTTAAAGGTACTTGAAATTCATTACAACACATTTTTAAGCAATTAAAAGTTAGTATATCCTGATATATAAATAGGTTAAGAATGGTTAACTAGTAGATTACAAATTGTTACTTCAAATAAGAAATCTTTTTCCTCTGGGATTGTTTATAACAAATCTTCTACTGAAATATACTTGGTTCAGGGTAATTCAGTCTCATGAGTAATAAGAATAACAAGTATCTGAAAAGTAATATAAAATCATTGCTAGTAAGATTTGCCAATGAGCAGCAAAGAATAATGGTGATAGATCAGCTCGATGGAACATCTTGGCTGAGAACATATACTTATTTAGACAACAGAGATTATGGGCTTCGAGCAAGAATTGTTGGGTACCAGTCATTAGTTTGCATGCTGCAAGACATGAGGCAAGATTAACTTTATGAATAATTGTTTATTATTTAGCACAATAAAAGTTCCCTCTGTTAGTCTATGCACCTGATGTTTCTGTGATTAGGAAACTATATTCTCTAGTGAACCATTTTTGTTCTGCTTTATTTTCCATCACTTTGAAGATGTGTCTGTACTAAGATCTGCAAATTTGCAAAAGCTAGTTTTTTGGTTTTTTAAACATTTTTGAGAGAAGTATACTTTGCAATTGGTCATTGCGAATGGATTCTTGTTATTAACTTTCAGGCTTACACCACATTCTCATGATTGTTCCTCTTGCTGCTTTTCCTTTCGGCCACTGTTAATTTAAATATTTACATAAGTAAATAACATTAAAACCTAATATGTAAGTTTGTATTTTAAGTAGAAGTCTACTAAGCTCAGATATGTTTTGTCATGCAGGCCCTCYTATGTTTCCCTCTTTGTGAATCCTCCATATTCTTTTCTGATCTCAAATTTTGCAGTTTTATCTATCCTGAGTTTTGATCCAAGTCTGGGGCTTCGAATGTCTCCAAAATTTTGAAATACTTAAGACTTTCAAATTAACATCATATAAAAGTGTAATTTTTTCACATGGTTTCAATATAAAGCCATAAATCGTATCTGTTTCACTTAAGCATGATCCCAAGGTAGCCATAGGAATTTAAAACCTAAATTGTGAATCATACTTTACCTATTTTTGAAACCTTATAAGTTTTATATAACCTTCAATTTTATTATGTGTTTTCTGTAATGGTCTAGTAGTTAGCCTTTGGCCTTGCCCTTGCTAAAATASAGTTTTGCTGCAGACTTCCCTATGTGATGACTCACCCTCCGGAGATGCCTTTCCTTTCCGTGGCAACAGCTATGTTGCTAAGTTTTTGTTCTTCATAATGTAGTTCATGCCACCTAAGATGCAGATTCTTTCACTGGACTAAGCTGAGTGCTCACCAGCTGAGACTAATTCCTCTGTGACCTTAAGGCAAGACACTTTCTGTTTAGCTAAGCTTCTCTTTTGTAAAGCGTGAATAACACTACTTCATTTATTGCCTGCGAAGGCAACAAGAAAGCTTTTCACTTGCAGCACTATGATGATGTATGCCGACAGATATTAGTGGTCACAAGAAATAAATGAGTACTATTTTGCCACCGAGCAATTATTTTGTACAAGGGTGCGTTTTCTGTGTAGTTGCAAGTGTTCCAGCCTCTGGGCCCTTACCTAGACATTTAACAAGTTTGCTCATTATTACTTTAAGGCAAACAAACATTCACTTCTGTTCATTACTGAATCTGTAGTGTGAAGAGTTCAATTACTAAGGGCGTTGCATTCAATTTGCTTGGTGGCAGGAATAGAGATCTGAGTCCTTGAAGGCAACAGAGAGCTGTCTGCCAACACATCAGTTAACTTGTCTTCAGAAAAAAAAAATGCCAAGTCTACTTGTCAGGGCCAATGTGTCCATTTTCTGGGAAATGTAATGCAGATATCATCATGAATGCTCTGCAGCCATCTCTGTGGAGTGCTTTTTTTCTGAGCGATGAGCCTGATGAATTGTTTACATGTAATAATACAGTAATGATTTAACAATAGCATTTTAATAATATTTATATCTGTTAGAAAGGTGCAAGTTAACACAATGAGCACAGAATTCTTCCATAACTGAGAGGAGGGAGAAGGATAAAGGCTAGAGCACCTGCTTTACTTGGGGTGTCTGATATTTTACTATCACTGCCAATCTCGAGTACTAAAACTATGAAGCAATTCTATCTGCATCACTTTAAGGGGGTATGTTCTGATTCATTTTTTCTTTTGCTTCCAAGCTGCTTGAAAATGCAGTTCTTCCTTTTGCTTGTAGTTTATGATATGAAAAATAAAAGGAATAGCATCATTTACTATGCTTTCTTTTCCAGGGCACTCTGGGTTAGGCGAGGGGATTTCCTCACTTTAACTTCAGTTGCTGACTTTGAAAACCTGAGAAGACTTCTTGCTGGAGAAGAAAGGATTTCTTGCTGGAGAAGAGATWGACAAGAGAAGAGACTGAAGTCTACGCCAGCCAGGCCATGGTTGCTACCACCAACTATTTGCTTCTGCTCTCTGTTCTCTGGTTAAGCAGGAGAAATAAAGCCAGGCCTGAGCTAGATGGAACAGTACATTGCCTTTCCCAGGTGGATTCCGTATCTGGAAAATCATGAGGCAGAGACACACTGTAGTGTGCAGACCACCCTGAAAAAATGTCTGAATGTCTAGTTAACCAAGAGCTGTATTTAATGCTATTTAAGGTTCAACTCTTTTTGTTTTTCTTTGTAACTTTGGCTTCACTTAGGCAATTCACTTTACATTAGACCTAGAAAAAGACAAGTTGGCCCTTACACTACTCTGTTACATCCTTCRTAGATGAGACAAAAAACATGATAGTATGATGTTTCACTATTTGGGTGCAATGATATTCAATAGGCTTCTGGGAAAGCTGCATGGTTGAAGTCAGAGAAACCAGAGCTTTTCTTCTGACATTTCTCATGTCCTTTGTATAATTGYGGTTCTTAAAACTTTTCAATTTTTTAAGTACTAGAGTGGGAAAATGACTTCTAGCTCTATAAGCTTTATTGAACACAGACAAAAGGATATGGAATACTTTGGTGTAGGATTGCAAGCATCTTGAAGAAAACATTTGAAAGTAGATATAATTTGAGTCTTTTGCTTAAATTCAGATGAGCTGCAGGTAAATTTTGACCATCTTGAAATAAGTGAAGTGAAACTGTCAGTGAAAATATTTAAAGTATTTTCTCACATSCTTTCATGAGCTTGAGTGGTGCTCCTGCCCAGAGAAGGAGGCACCAAGRAGAAGATCTTCATTCACACAACAGTTTTTCTACCCAGGTTGGATATGCCCTTTTTACTCCAGGTAATTTAAAACTTCTGCACAACTTTCAGCCARAAAAGGGCTTGCAAGTTGCAAGAAAGCTACAGTCATTAAATTTGCTGTTTGTATATAAGAAAGTARCATGCAAAATTTGATAAAGAGCCAGGAATTTAACTTTGCTTCTTGTGCCTTGTTGTATAYGTCCCTGATCATCCTGAAGAGCCTGGGACATACAGACATGAGGGTTTCTTGGAGGTTTGGTCTCTCTTGCAGGTCTTGGTCTGCCTAGGTCTCATCCATATGCCAGAAATCCCTTCCAGCCAAAATCTGAGCAGACAAGTGGAAAATTACTGGTATTGTTACTTCATAGCTGACTTGCATATTAGAAATTCACCTTTCAGTATGATTTTTATACATATACTAAATGATTGGCAACTCTAATTAAAAAAAAATGGTATTTTACATATATGTGCCCCAGGGCATGACAGAAGCTAGGCAAGTCCCTCATCATTTTTTAAATCAGCTTACGAAATAGTGAGGATGGGAAACGTTAAACCCTATTAAAAACTAAGTCTTCCTACGTTGTGTATTGTCRTAGAGTGAGAAAGAAGTAGGAGAAGACAGTGAGAAACATGTAAAAGAATTGCTTACACATGMAAATCAGCAATATGAATGCTAACTGGCACTAAAAGCTGCTTGCCTTAATAATGATATCTTGAAAAAATGCAGTAATGAGGCATGATAGTCTTGAGATGCRCTTCTTGCACAACATCAGGTTTATGAGGAGCATTAATGCACAGAGACACTTTCTTTCATTAAAAATGATTACTCAAGCATTGTTTTAATAATTTTTCAAGGAAAATGTAAACAGGAGTTAAATTTTATGTGCCTCAGAGGTTCTTTCTACTTCAACCCTGGGTAAGCTAAAAGGCTTAAAAGGAGTTTGAAATTATGTTTTGTAGTGCAATGTAGGTTTTGTCCAATCTTCATATTTATTACAGGAAATGAGGTACCTAACTTGAATACTAAATCCATTTAACAATGTCATACTGTGGCTTTATATCCTCTGCTCCACAGTGAGCTGAGGCTTCCTACCAAATAATGCCAGAGTTAATTTCCTTATCAAATTGTGCAGCATATACAATAAATATTTAATTTATTCTTCGTACCATTATCTTAAAGATTATTGTTAAAACACATAATCTTCCTACTGCTGGATGACATGCAGTGCATTTCCACCCTGGGAGTAGACACAGATAATTTAAATCTGTGTCCTTTCTTTCTCTCATGTAATACCAGTGTTAACCACATCAGCAGCTCTTAGTAGACTTTGCAATGCCAGAACATGACACGGAGGAACTGGTCAGCTGCTCAAAAAACCTTCTATGTCTGCTTGGTTTGAATGTTTCCCATCACTTTAGGGTTACACAATCTTCTGTCTGTCCAAAAGGAATGAAAAAGACAACTCCTTAAAACACAGCCACCAAGTGCGCTGCCTCTGGAGGTCCCTAAAGCTCAGATGACAGGACATCACTACTGTGAAAGCCCAACAATATTAGTAGCTTTACTTCGGGTTGAAGTAAGTGAAGAATGTCACTTAACTGTTTTTATTGGTTTTATGATTAGATAATACATACAGAATTCCTATGAATAAATGCACGCGATGGGTTAGGATGACAGACTAATTTTTTAGCTCTGCTACAATTCAGAAACTAAGGTCAACATCTTAYGTGCATCAGACTAATTCTTCTGAGCAAAGTGGACGACACGGACTTGTTACAATTACGAATGTCTTGAATGCTTTATTATTAGAAGAAAGTAGARAAGGTTAGATGCATCCATTAAATTACCGGACTAACGTGCAATTTAAAGGTGCAGTATAGATTTTAATGATACTCTTACTGTTTTTTAGTATGCATGTTTATTTCCTGTAGTTATTAATTATGTATAATGTGGATATATGGACAGTTTTTATCATGTAGCTTTAAGCTTTACCCATTTCTTTACCTAAAATATTTCTTCATAATATATTTCATATAGTATTCATCTTTTCCTTAGTATTATATGTAAGGAGAAAGCCCATACTGAAGAAATGATAATAAATGTTGATATGATACGGAATGAAAAATATCCTGTATCTACACTCTATCAATATTGTATAGTTATAGACAGTAAGAGATGTTCAGATCTAAATTGGTCCAGAAATATAGAAATACAAAAGAAGACCGAAGACTTTTCACCTCCCCACGTCTTTTACTRTGCTGGGCTTAGCTCAAGCACAAAAGAGATTTAAGCCTGTGCCTATCAGGTAAAGATCTGAACACTGTCTCCATTAAAAAAATAAAAAACAAACAAAAACCAAAAAAATCCACACGCACAAAAAAAAGGAAATGGAATCTGTCTTTCAAATAATAAAAAATATAGATCAAAGTAATATAGTAAATGAGGCATTCCCATTACTACATGTGAAATAAAACGTGAGAATTTCTATTAAATAATTCATTATTGAAAAGTAAATGAGGCTTTTTCTGATGGGACAATTATGGAATTTCATACTGTCTGAAACAGTAACAAGAAGGATACTGTGTTCTTGTTAATGACTCTATTTCTTTTTATGAATCTAATGAGCATGTTTGATCTTTCCTAGTTTCCTCATGCTTCATTGTTTCTGTCATTGTCAAAAGCCTGCATTTTCACTTCTCTTGTGAAATAATCTACATAATGCAAGCTGACTGTTTATAAAGCACAGTGAATTTTCCAGCAGCAAGGAAGAAAGAGAATCATTTGATAAAAGTAAACATATCATTGAGACAGCTACAAAATTAGATAATTTTAGCAATGTAGATTTTTTGCTGCCAGTCAAGATTGAAATAAAAGTGTCATCTAACATTTGGCAGATAATTATGTTTTTACAAGGGAAAACATAACAGAGTTTAAGGGGTTAAGGGCTCTTTTTTGTCAGATAATTTTGTTCTTTGAAAATTTCCAACTTTCAGCAACTTATATGCAAAAGAATCTGAACAATTATTGTTACAGAAATATGAACAATGTTCATGTTCATGAGCGTAAGTTCATTTCTACTTCAGTTTTCAGGCTTCCACGTGACTAATTTTTGTTTTGGTGCCCCCAAGTAGGTACCAATGCAGGAGGCCMTTTCCCACCTCCCATATTGCTGGGTACAAAACTAAGGAGATTTCTTGGAGGCATCTCTATTGGGCATTAGGCACCAGCTTCCAGTCCTACAATATCCTCTGAATGTAAAAGCCCAAAGCACAGTCTCCTCTTAATAAAGCACGAATATGTGTAATTTGCCTGACTGCCTTCAAGTTACCTAGGCTGCTCTAGCCACAATGCAACTGCAGAGAAGCTGACTAAATGCTGGTATTTCTTTTGAATTTGAAGAGAGAGGAAGGGAAGGAGAAGGGGACAGGAAAGGAAGACCAATTTTTATTCAAAAGGGCAGTGTGAGAGAAAGCAAGATGTTGGCTGAAGGGAAGCCTATGCATWTCCTACTGCGTGGTTGTGTGCTCCCAGGGATGTCTTGATCAATATCAGAGCTTTACACAATATATGAAATAGATTGTATTTCATAAGATACATTCTAAATTACACATTTCCATATATACTACACTAATATGAAATGCAATTGTATCTGATTCTAATACTTTATTGTTAGTTTTTATCATGTGCAGAGTAAAATGAATGAGGAGATGCACAAGAAATCTGGATTTAGTCAGATAGCACATGCTGTCACTTACTGACTGAAATAAATAGAATGCTTTAAATACAGGCAATATAAATATATGAAATATATATATACACACTCTGTTTTTTCTGTCCTGAGATGAACAACTACACAGCAAGATTACATCTAGTGCTGGCAAGCGAAAACAAGCCATACAAGTTTTCTTACAAAATAYAAAACCAGAGTTTGGTAGGAAGAAGATGTGGCGTTGTCGTCTGTTTTTTCTGTCTGGAATTTTCTGGCCAGACTCATCCAGCTTTCACAAACGTTTCCTGTTTCTTTCAACCCAACTTTTGGGGGCTTTTCCTAATTTTACTTGTAAATTTACCAAACAAAATGCAGTCTTGCACAGTTCTGCCATAGCTGACAAATGCAGCTAGTCCTGTCAGCAGATGTTTTCCTTTCCCCCATTTTTTTTATTATCATGATGCAAAAGCCCAAGAATAAGAACCACATTTCCAAGGAAGAGAACAGGCACTTTGCAGAAGGGAAGGTAGCAAGATCGGGCCTTGACTCAAGGAGAAGTCTGCCTTAAAGCAACTGTGAAACCTTGTTAGGGAATGAAACTGCTTTTTCACTTCTGGTCTCCCAAGGAGCACAGTCTAAATGTCTGTGAAATTCATCAATGTCCCCCGTAATTGGCCGAGACGTCTGGTTATGGCCTCGCTAATGCCATTTAGAGTCCTTGTCACTCTGGCCATGATTGATGTGCAGGCTTGGTGCCGGGGGAGCTGCTGCCGGTGCTGCCATCACTGCCGTCCACATCCCAGCTCTCCTTTCCCATCTCTGCCGACACTGCCACGTCCCCTGGCTGGCTTTGCATGCTACCGGACTGACTTTTGCTGGATTTCCAGATGTTCCTTCAGCTTCCATGTGGATTTTTGACTTTTCCTTCACTGCAGATTCTTTCTTTTTTTCCCAGGAGAACCTCCATATTTTTATTCATAGCTGCATCCCTACATTTTTCGTTGATTATTTATGCTGCCTAAAATAATCCCCATTTCATCTTAAAATGCCACACTGAGTATATCTTGATTTCAGATTAGAAGCTACGCTGATGACCATTGATAAAGCTCACAGAACATCATATATATTTATTAATAAAGCTTCAGTGTCCTGCTCAACATTATCACTTCTCTAAAGTACTCTCTCCAAAAGATCGTGCTGAAATTGAATGCCATATCTCATTTTGCTTTGATAGATGACTACATTTCTGCCTACCTATTAAACCCTTTCAGGATATTCACCACCAAAGTGTGCCTGGTGCCAGTGAATYAAACACTACTATAGCCAATACTCTGTACGCTAGTTAACAGCTCAAGCACTAAGGTAACAGAGTGATTTTTTTATTATTATTATTATTCTTTTTTTCTGGACAGTTTGCTGATCAGTGATTGAGGAGGAAATGCCTGTTTCAAGTTTTTTTGTATAATGTCACACTAAATGAACCATAAAGGAACAGTACGGTAAAATACATACCTTGGAATTTATGAGAACATTTCACAACTTTTAAAGACCACATAGAAAGGTCTAGTTTTTTTTAAATGGTACCAGGGGACCTTTGAAATCAGCTTTACCAGCAAGGTCATCTGTAAGGAAAAAGATAACCGAACCTCAATATCACAGTCAGGAACATAGCAAAACTTAAAATCCAGAACTGTTGGACTATAGAGGAAGAAACGAATATAAAATGCTAGTAATTGTTATGATGGTCATATTTATTCAGGCCCAAACTAAATGTTCATGGGTGGTCAGCAGTGAGATAAGTGGTATTGCAGGTGACTTTTAAAGAGAGAGGGACCAGTCACCTGCAATTGTCCCTGAAAACTGCTGCTGTGCAGGGTTTAACAAGTTCCATGTTCCTGGATGTCCAGGAAGACTCAAGCCAAGGAATCAAGGCTCTCACAATTTTACTTTTTCCCAATGATATAAGGAAAGAACCTCCTCATGTATATACAGAAACCGTTTGATTTTCTATCCTGCAGCTTCAGCCTGGTGCTATACTGTACAGTATAAAAAGTGTTTCCAAAGGATAAAAAGAAAAAAAAAAWAATAAAAAAGTAATGCTCCATTTACATTAGGAAACCTTTCTGTCTTTTCTTCCATCTTTTCATCCACAAATTCAATTTCTGTGAAATAGGTATTACTTTCGCCAAGCAATTKGAGGTTGATAGCACAATGCATTGGATTTGAATTGTCTGGCAGACTTTTCTCTTTGAGAAACTCCTCCAAGGAAAGGTCCTTCTCACTTTAAAGGARGCAGTTATTGTTTGTCTCCCAGCCTTGGAAGGAAAAAAAAAAATAGTGGCAAAACCCCAATCACTGTTGGAAAGGAAGCATAAAGAAAGCCAACTAGCAATATTTGTAGAGGGAAATCTAAGGCTAAGCTCTGACAGTATCTGAAAAATGGAAAGCAAAATTACACTGGCAGGAACAAACCTTGTTAACTGCATCTGTGATTATTTTTTGCAGTAGCTCAGCCCCGCTCCCAGCTCTGCAGCTTCTCATCCCTGGCGTGAGGGATAAGGTAAGCATTGGGAAACACGTGCTTGTCCTTCCAGCACCACAGATGTGGCTCATGCCCTGCCGGGACGTCCTGGCTGTACTTGGGATCAGGGGCACGCATGGAATAGGAGGGATCCTGCCCTGGCACTAGGAGCTGCTCATCCTCGGGCACAGCTGAGGCAAGCATGTCTTCTACTTTTATAAAAGACACCAATACTGAACTTTTTGCCAAATAGTATTGGTCTGTTTCATTAGCACTAAAGACCTCCTTTCTTCACACAAACTAAAATGAACATATCCAGAATACAACTCAAAGACACTTACCAGTGATAATTGTCACATTTTTTTTTTAAGTGGGACATTTTCAAGCTGTATAAATCAGCCATATCCAAAACTAAGATAAGTTTTACAAAATTTTGTGTCACATTCAACTTACCAAATTATTGTATTTATTAGTTTCTAAAGAAAACATTTTAAGAGCTAGAGTCTTGTAATATTTCAGCCTGCAGCAGACTTCATCGGAGCTATTGAGCCTTTCTTCAGGTATGGTTAATAAATAGATTATTAAAAGGCAAAATTAAAAAAAAAAAAAAAAAACTAATACAGAACTTACTTTTTTTCCCTCTAGTAATGAAAAAATAAATCAAAATCCTGTATGCTTTGGTGGGCAGAGTGAAAGACTACAGTGATACTTATCATAAGGTTTTACTACATTTTATGCTCTGTTAACAATTTTTTGTTTTTCTTTTTTTCTTAAAGAAAAAAAAAAAAGATGTCTGGGCAAAACCAGAAAACAACCACTATGCCTGCTGTGCCGGACTCTAGATTCAAAATGCTGTATTTTCTCATGCTGCTCGGTAAGATCATATGAGAAATGACATAGAAAGGTCACAGAACTGTCACTTCTTTATTGAAATGAAATGGCCTCTATTTTACAGGGCTTCTTTGCAATTTTCAGAACTTAACGTCAGTAAATGCATGGCATACAAATGACACTTTTAAATTCAATTCATTTTGTTATATCTGGAAAAGAGAAATTGATGTTGGCACCTTATGGGTGTTGATATCAAACAGAAAAATATCTGACTACAGGAAGATTTATCAGACCTAAACTTGCTATCTATATGTAAACATTGCTACCTTGTAATTGTAGAGATTTCTTTCATATGGCCATTTTTCTCTGATCTTGGTGGCATTTTGTAGCATCTGTTTCTTGGATATTGAATTGGAAAAGTAACTTCTGGAATTTGGCAACTTATGCTCGTTGAAGTTAATGGCAAGCCTTCCAGACCAGAGGTTGAGGGGACCTATGGACACRAGGGCAGGTAGAGGGGCAGGACCAGCATTGCAATTTTGGGTGCAAGACAGTTAAATGTATTTAGCAGCTAGCAAACAATGCAAAGCAAACAAAAATGAAGCACTTTTTCCTCATGGAGCAGGTGAGCTGTGGCAATTCATAAAAAGTTTTACAGGGCAAGAGGAGACATTCTCATTAGCAGAGCTCCGTTTAGGGGTAAATTAGGGGTTGTTTTGGCTGAAACATCTGCCTTGGGTATCTACCTTGCTGTCGAGAGTGTGCTGGGCCTCCTGGTCTTACCCAGTAAAGCCATTCAAATGGCTTATACCAATGTGCCTCAGAGACTTTCACTCTCTTTATAAACTGCATTTTAACTACTTCAGATGTAACTCCTTCAGTAAATAGTATAAAATACAGCCTTACATAAATAATATAGCTAAGCCTAATTATATAAGGCTGGGTTTTATTTCCCATGAGTATATGTAGGTATTTTCATTCTGTTTCATTTTTCCAATCCTAAATTGCAATGATGTTTTCTTTATTATGGCTTATATCTTCTGTATTTAACTCTCCTTAAATGATCCCACTATGTTTCCCAAATCCATGACTCTAACTAGAAAGGCTAAGGAACATTTAATCAGCTGTACTAAGCTTGACTGGTCATAATTTAATTGGCAGGTTGCCTTAAATATTATGTTCCTCTCTGTGTATCCATTTGATTTTAAATAAGAAATTTCCCTGAAGTAGCACTTACGTTATGATGCTCTCTCTAAGACAGGTTAATTGCTATTCTTTTTAATTATTCTCTACTCYGCTTCAGTGGAACTGTCAAAATACATCTTAACATGAATTTATTTGACAGTCAGATTGGAATGGGGACTGGACTATTAAAGTAGAAAGTAAAAATTATTATCCTAAGTAAATTAGTTTTCCTCATCTGCCRTCTTGGAAGAAGTTTGAACAGCATAATACATTGCATGCGTCTTTTGGATATAACACATATGCTATGGAACAGCTTACTGAGAATGGCAAATAATTAAAATATAAAGTTTGATCGGGATTTTTAATTAGATTTTTAATTCAAAAAAATCAAATTTTTAATTAGATCCAATTCATATGGAAAATAGCTTTACCTCAAGTAATGTCCTCCTTTTGATGAGCCTGCCCAAATCTCAAAGTAAAACAAAATAGCTTCCAGAGTTCCTAATTTCTTCATTACATTACTGAGGACAAAGAACATTGCCAAAGAACATTAACTGTGTTGTGAATCCGGGTCTACTTTGACTCATTTCCACAAAGTCGTTTGATACGCTGTCCTCCCACAAGCCATACCAGTGCTTATCTGGTCACAAAACTGAGCTGATACAATCTCCTTTTGGAAATGCATTACATCTAGCGGGTGGCAAAGGGTGCAGGTGTGGGACGCAGCAGAGACGTGGCCATGCAGGATTCACGCTGCAGGAGAGAAGGGACCAGACCAGTGCAGATTTACCTGGCTTCAAACCACTGCTTCAGCTCTGCTTTGGCTCAGCGGTAACATTCAGCTCTTCCATATTCATTGATCCCTTCCTGCACTCCACCGTGGGAGGTTTATAAAGCACTGGAAAGCATCATATATTTTTTAAGGCTAGAAGAGAGAATTTTATCACTTTGTATGCTCCAGACCCCCAGATTTCATACCTTATTGCTAACCCCAAAGTATTACTATTTAGATGTGATYTAAGAAGTCCAAAAGCCCTTGCAGGTCTCATTGCCTTCAGCAGAAGCTGGAGGCTGCATCTGGGACTGTGTCCTTTGGCTCTCCCATACGCAAGGATGACAGGGAGCTGTGTTGTGGTCACCAGACCATCTACACGGTCCTAGGTGAACACCACAGCCCTCTCCCCTCGTTAGGAACTACACGCAAAAGGGAAAAAGGGAAAAGCTCCAAGGTAAAAATCAAGTTGCAGCTCGTTCTGTGGCCTTTAATCTCAAAGCAATCCATGCTGATGGGATTTGGACAAGTTCAATAACAAGGAAAACAAAGCTAAATTACAGGGGGTCAGTAAAGCAGTCAGAGGTTAATCTCTAAGGTCATGTCTGAAGTGTGGTTAAAGATATTTTATTGGCTTGCTTTTACAAAGTCCCAACCAGTGCAAATATTGGTCATAGATTGCAATTGCTACAATCTTAAAACCTAACATAAATCTTCCAAAAAACAGATCAATAGCGAATCAGTAAGATTATAAGGCTGTGTTACTTTGTACCACACTAAACGAGCTTAATATCCATGGAAAGGAAATTTTTATTGAATAGCTCTGAGAAAACAAGGACTCAGAGTTAAAAAAATACTACTTTTGAGAGTATTCACTTYGTTAGCATATGAATTACTTCACGTTTACAGACACTAGCTGGCATAGAGATACTAGTTGAAATACGTAGTACCTGTCCAGAAAAATAAAAGCTATTGAGCTATTCTCATCATCCACAGAAATATATTAATTTGGATATCTCTTAGAAAAATAAGCATTAAGCCAGTATGTTCAGTGATTAACAACCATGAAGAAACATATGAATTCCATTGCAATGAAAGCTGRGTGTCAGTAACCAATCCCTCTGAATTGCTCCTATTTCTATTTWTATATATGTTTTATATAAGTCTTTTTTAAACGGTCATGCTTTGGTCATTGAAGATACTGGAGCAAATGTTCCTGAGCAGGTGAAAACTGCCGTGTGATTTCCTAGAAGTCTGATGTGCCTGACATCTGCAACTCTTGGTACCAGGAATCTCCCAAGTTAGCTGGGTTCAGTGGCTCTTTTGGCCAAGGGCACTGAGGTACATCATCTGTTGCCAGAGCTGGATCTGTATGGAAAGGCTGATACTGCCCAAAGGCTTCTCTTGGAAAAGGCCATAGCATTACTCAGCAGATGCTCAACACTTCAGCAGAAGGCTTTACAGGCAAGGGTTAATTTGTGTTCTTTTTTGTGGGCGGTAACCTGTAATGTTCATTTATGTTCTTTTAAGGTTTTAGATATTATTTCTACTGTAGATAATTCTTTTTTGTTTGTTAGTTTTTTAATTCAAATATTTTAAAGTGCTCTCAACACTTTATAATGATACGTCCATTTGTTTGGGCAAGGACTTCTACAAAGTCAATAGCTGTTTTGCTGTGTCCTTGAATTCAAATACTCTTTGTTTGAGGAAAGAAAAAAAAAAACCATACCTTTAACATTTTAATATTTTAATTTGGTAATTTTTACACAGTCCACTTGGACAATACTTTACCAAAAATCCATATGTTAACACTGTTCAAGTAGACACCTCCTGTTAGAGCATAGAGCATTCTTCTTTTTTTCTTTTTTTCTTTTTTCTTTCTTTTTTTTTTTTTTTACTGGATCATGAAATAAAAACCTGCATCCTTTTTGTTTCAATTTCTTTTTATTTTTGGATGAAAATAAATAGATTGGAGCAGCCCTATGCACACTTTCTGTCTAATAAAATTATTTTATTAGTTTCAGAAATTTCTCTGGAAGATGGTCAGTGGAGCTTCTCAAGGAGATCATATCTCCCGCTTGTGCCAAAACCAATGAAAGCTATTTCAAATTAGACATAAAAAAACATATTTGTTTTACTACTTGTTTGAATATCTCAGAATCAAATTCCAGGATATGCCTTTGGATCATTTTCTCTTCTGTCATAATGAAAACCATCCAGCTCATAAGTTAAATAAGTCTCAGCATTGCCAAGGAAATCACAGGCCTGTGTTGAACAGCTTGCTTAAAATTTCTTTATACCCAGGAGCRTGTTCTGCTGGGCGAGGTAAGTGCATGGGGCTGCCTGCATCTCTTGTCTAGCGAGAGGCTGCTGCTGCCGCCACGTGCTGGTTTGGCACAAATAATCACTGTCTTTACCAAAAAACTCACACATCACCAAAACTAGTTACCATTCTCTCTCATATGAAAAGCTTCTGGCTTAAGCTGGTCTCTTGCAAAGGTATGGTCATGTCACACAGCTTTATGTTATATCTTTATTATTTCTCTTGATATATAGATATATAGATACATAGATACAGATATATAGATACATAGATATATAGATACAGATATATAGATATATTTTTTCCTGTGTAGCTTGCGTCAAACCTATACAGCTAAACAAAAAAGGAAGAACTAGTTCACTTCTAAACATACTATGTCTCTGAAAAATTAAAATGCTGTTTGCTCACATGATTGCTATTGTAATATGGTCATTAAAAGTGTTTTAAAATATGCAAGTTTTTCTAATCAAGCCTTGGGGCTGCGAAGCAATCCCTTAGGCTGCGATAAGAGCAGTGCGTGCTTGCAAGCACCTTTGTACTTGCATGAAGCTACCCTGAAAAATGAGTCCCTTCTCTTGTGGTAGGAATCTCAGCTGGGAATGAGTGCTCCAAGGTTCCACTCACAGGTACTATGAATGGTCCCAGCAGCCCCCAGAGCAAACCCTCCAGTCCCCCTGAGCAGCTTTAACTCAGCAACCSAAACCTCCCACTCCCCTTTGGCACTCTGAACCTCAATCACTGGAAAAACAATTTTTTTAACAGAGGAATACATTTATGCAACTGCCCTCAGTGTTGAGACAGAAACTTGTTCCTAACAGAGCAAATTTGTTTCATTTCTGTGCCCTCTACCTTCTTTCCTTAGCAGGGTTTATTCTGGAATACAAAAGGCACTACTTTTGCATAATTTTTGTCAGCATTTTGTGGTTGTTCTCAGTCTGTTATTTGGGGGCCTTTTCCATGGAATTTACCCATTCCAATGATACTTTGTAATTTACTTTGTTCGGGAAAGATTTTTTTCAGTTATGCAGGCAGTGTACAGGCAACRAGTACAAAAGACCAAAATAAATAGTTTTCCAAACAGAGTGATATTTATATAGAAGGCTTACTGAGAAGTGAAGTAATTATGGGAGACATCCAAATATCCTGCAAAGGTCTATTGGCAGCATATGGCTTTAGCTAACACTGTGTTGTGCAGAATACCTGTTCCAAAAAAAAAAAAGAAAAGAAAACACCAAACCCACATGAAAACTATAAACATTTGTCCTACAATTTTCTTGGTCTCTAAAATGTCACAGTTAGAATAAAATCCAAAGTAGAAAACCCTCTGATCTTTCAGAAAGAAAAGCATTGTTTCAATGTGTTTGTTGTTATATCTCAAACTGTCACTACAGTAAATGTCACTCTGGGAGAAGGGCTATTTATTTGGGTAATGGTAGCAAGCGACAAGAGCAGGAGAGAGGACGGGCATTTTATGTTCACTAAGCAGGGTATGTACCTACAATACTGACAAGCCCAGCAAAAGAAATGGCAATATATCATCTAAATGTATATTTCTAACTAAACTAAATGTATATTTCTAACTTGTTATTCTTTTATTATAAAAATATATTTTTAAAAGTGAAGCATTATTCTTCTAATCAATCTCTGTTGGTAGCAATGCAGTTCAATAGAGAATTCCATGTGGTCAAAGAACTATTTGCAATGATATTGGCAATAGTTTGAATTTTTTTTCCCTCCTCCAGTAAAGACCTCTAAGAAACTCCATCTTTACCACCATTTCAGGACAGAGGTTCCTCACATTCCTAACTTCTTTGTTCTTTTACATTTTTTTCAGTGTGATATTTACYATTTGCAGACACCGGCCTTCCAGGCCAGGAACATGCTCAAGGGTCTGCAAGATACACGTCTCGGGCTGCAATTGAGCAATGGAAATTCTTTGCCACAACTAYAGTCTGCAAGACATGTGACATTTCTAATCCCTGACAGCTCAAGCAGAGCACTTATTTTTTATCTACTATTTAATCAATGAAGATTGAACTGTGCAATGTAATATCAATACCTGTAGGTAAGATGGTTTTCCATCCCTTTGTACCATGTTTTTATGGTTACTGTGAATCAYTTTTGCCTGTGTTTTAGCAGATACTGTCTTCCAGCCACTCGCTTTCCAGACACCCAGCAGAAAATGGAAACCCACCCAAAGTAATGACAGCTGAACAAATATGCAGTATAAATGCAGATAGCTGCACAAGTTAACTGGAAAGAAATAAATTGCTTCTATATATGCCAGAGAATTTTCAAGCAAGTTTCAACATTATAGCAAGATAAATCCAGTTACTCCTAAAGATTGAGTACAAGAAAATTCACTAGAGAACATCACACTGATTTCTACAGACCTTATGTTTGTAGAAAGCAGGAAAAGAGAGCAAGAGTTAGGAGCAGAACTGTTTTTGAAAACATAGGCTAATACTGCTATGRTTTTGTTGCGGTTTAAAGCCGGGGAGGCAAATTTAGTACAAGGTGAATCCCCTTGCATTCCAGCTGATTCTCGAAAGTTAGAGGGACGGGGAGGGCAGCTAGACCCATCTCTTAATAGGGATACCAAATCCTGTGACAACTATAGGCCCGACTCTGTCTGACAGGCCTGTASTTGCCTGGATCGTCCACCCAACCCTTCTTGTAGATGGGTGTCACACTGGCCAATCTCCTGTCATCTGGGCCCTCCCATGATGACCAGGACTACTAACAGATGAAGGAGAGTGGCTTGAGGCCCCATAGTTCCCTTCCTAGTTCCCTAATGATTCTCYTCCTCTTCCATTAAGACTTCTCTTCCTATTCCCCTAATAATTTCCTTCCTGTGCCCTTAACTTTTCTCTTCCTCTCCCACCAATAATTCTCTTCTTATTCCCCTCATCATTTTCTTCCTATACACTTAATAGGTCTCTTTCTCTCTGGCTAATACTTGTCTTCTCTTTGAACTATGATTCTCTTCCTCTTCTGGTAAGAATACTCTCATCCTCTTGTTAATACTTGTCTTTCCCACCTTCTAGTAATTTTATTCCTATTCTYCCAATACTTACCTTGTATTCCAGTTAAAATTTCTCTTGACCTAAAAATTCTTTTCTTCTCTGGCTAGTTCTTCTCCTCTTGTTACACTAATACTTCTTTTATACTCCTGCTAAGAATTCTCTTCCTATTTTCCTAAAGATTCKCTTTCTATTCCCCTAATGATTCTCTTCCTGTTTTCCTAATGATTCTCTGCCTKTCCTGCTAATAATCTCTTCCTATTCCCTTACAACTTCTCTTCTTCTCCTGCTAATAATTCTGCTCCTGTTATGATAATTACTTTTATTTTCCTGATAATTCTCTTCCTATTCTGTTAATAATTTTATTCCTATTCCCCCGATATTTCTCTTCCTATTCCTCTCATAATACTCTTCCTATTCAGCTACTAATTCTCCTTCTACAGCTAATATTTCTCTTCTTTACCTGCTAGGAATTCTCTACTTTTCCTCTTTTCCTCTTCCCTTAAGAATTCTCTTCCTCTCCCACTAATTATTTTCTTCTTATTCCAATAAAAATATTCTTCCTATTCTGCTAATAATTCCCCTTTCTATTCCCCTAACTAGTCCCTTGCTCTTCTGCTAATACTCCTTTTTCCCCTGATAATTCGCATCCTATGCCCTGGCCACTTCTCCTCATAAAGGATTTTTGGGCACACAGGATAAATCTGGTTGTCCAGTAATGATCAGTAATGTTCAATGCATGCTCACAGTGTAAGTGTACAATAATAGTGTACAGATTTTTGCTGGAGTGCTAAAATATCAGTACATTCATTGCAGCTTGTGACTCATAGTAGCTCAAAGGCAATTTAGCAGATGGTAATGGGAGTGAGACAGTGTGCCATGTCTTCTGTATTTTGAAATATATGAGAAACATATTCCGTAAAAGAAAAGTAGAGACACAATATTTGCCTTTGAGAGTAAATCCTCATCTTGCCATGTGACAGTCTGCTGATTCAAAGGAGAAAGAGGAAGAAAATCACCTTAAGAAAATCAGATCTAAAAGTCACTGCATCACTTGGAGCCAATCCAATGGGCTATTATTGGCCCAAAATCTAATCTGGCCACATTGGTTACATTACTCCTTACAGTCCTAAGCAGTCTCCTGACACCAAGAATGTCTATGGAGAAAACTTGTACACCCGTTATTGCTACCCATTATTGATTATGCCACTCCAAATCCTGCCTTTTCTAGCATTATGAAAATACATGGTTGGTGCTACACATGACCATAAACAAAAGGGGGAAAAGTTTTACCCTGCAGTCTGATAAAAAAATTTCAAAAAAAATAGGCTTTTATGTCTTTGAGTCACCAATATGAAAAGCTATTACAACTGAACAGTTATGCCWCTGCTTAGACCAACAAAGTATTTTAAACGAAAATAAGTGTCCTGGCAAGTATTTTAAAAACGTCTATCAACGTCTATATCTATTACATATATTTAAATATATAAGCATTTATTTTCCTTGACTGCCTGAAAAACATCGTTTGAAAAAAAAAACAAATATCGTAATAAAGCTATAATAGGATTGTAACTAATTTCTGAAGTGGGTTCTGCTGTAGATACAACTAATCTAAAATCTAAAGTAACATGTATCTTTGAAGAGTATATTGAATATTTTTTAAATGATTTTTAATATGTAATGTCATAAGACGCATTTGTTTCTTAATGTAATGTACAAACACTCACATATATGGTGTAGTCTCATCTTGGTTGTTCCTCTACCATTTCAGTCTCTGTAACAGCAAAATCTGTTCCTCATTCTAGTTTTCTTGTCACTCCAGTAATGGTTCAGGGCACTCCAAGTTTATGAATATCTAAAATACATAAAAAGAATTAATTCACACAGCTCAGCCCAGCTCTTTCTCTTAAAGAAAACTTAAATCTTAAACAAGATGGACGAGATAACAGATGAACTAAAGAAGAATTACAGAGCCTAGGCAGAGCGATTATTATTTTAATTTGTTTGGTAGAGATCTAAAGCTAAAGTTCGAGAGGCTAATGCTTTATTTTGCCTCAATTCTGGGTGAGTTAAGCCTGGAATATAATACTACATATATATGATTTGCACCTTTATTAGTTCCTGGAGAAATTTTAAAGTAAAAAATTAGGTCAAAATTTAAAGATAAGGAAATAATGATAATATTATTACAATATCTACTTCCATAGATTAGCCAAAAATTTCCAAGCRATTAACAGCTTACCATTACTTTTGCTGCTACAATTATTTTAGAATTCTGAGTASTCAAAGTGGCTACAAAGGCATTCATAAAACTTCCTCCAAATCTCACCAGAGTGCCCAGAGAATTTCATGGCAAAAGCCCTAGCTTACTTTATCTTCCATCACTTCTTTGTCCATGCAATGAATATTTATATTTTGACATTAAACCAAATTCCTTTTTTAACCATAAAATTGTCCCTCTTGAGCAGGACAAGATGCATCCCTTCATGCATTTCAGTTAATAGTTGATGAGCCAGAGCACATCAAGCCTGCAAGCATGCGCTGCTTCTTCCGACCTGCGAATCTGGAGGAGACAGGGMTTGCCCCAGAGAACTAGTGGGGCTGCAGCTCCATTTGCATTCCCAGCACCGCAAACACTGTTAGCTCCATAACAAATAAGCAGCTGCAGGGGTGCAGGACTCTCCTTTGCTTCATAAATTTTGGCAGTCCAGCTCAAACGAAAACAGGGTTGTGTTTCTTTCACGCCTGGACAAGTCATTTTGCTTGCATCTCCCAAGTCCTTGGCAATTTCTGCTTCAGTGTGTTGCTAATATTTATGCTGGAGAAAGCTTTCCAGGAGCCAGTTGGCTGGGCTGCTCAGTGACAGATGAATTCTGTGCATCAGGCAACGTCATTCAGACAAATTCTCTGTGCTTACTTTCATCATTGCTTTAATGCACTGTTSTTCTTTTCAGTTTCATCTGTCCTCTTCCATTGATCTCATGACTCAATAATCCAAGCTTTAGGTTCTTTTTTCTCCTTGATGGCTCAGAAACCTCTGCAGCTATCTGACCTAAGTAACCTGTACAGAAACCAACAGGCAGCTGCTTTTGTTCTTTCTCAACACCATCTCTACTTCAGGCATCAATGCTATAGTGAACTCTCAAGATACTTTCTTGCTATCTCAAAATAACTTCTTGCTTCAAAATTATTTTTTTTTAATCTTGGTTTATTTACAATCTGTTCCTACCCTGTTTTTTCTCAAAGATGGATTGCCCATCACCTTGCTATTCCAACTTACCAAAATCATGATTAAGTCAAACTAACCTTAACCCACAAATCTGTTCAGGTTCAAATCCATTATCTTCATGTTTARTGTAAACATGTAACATGTAGCCATGTTAACAGGTAAAAATGTTTTAAAACATTCAAAATCCATCATCTCAGTCTACGGATCACCAAAGGATGAGCAATTTCCCTTAAGCCTTTGAGTTACTACTGAGTGCACCAGAACTTAAAATATGTCATAAAAATCCATTTCTTTGTAAAGAATTTTGTCTTCACTCTGTTTGCAATATTGAATAGACATCAGTGAAGAATAATGGTTGTGAAAAGAAATCATGTTCTCTGTGTGTGTGTGTGTGTGTGTGTGTGTGTATATAAAATTAATTTATACATGCACAGGCAATAGGCTAGTTAATATTTCTGCTTGAAATATTAACTGCTTGACTCTACTGTCTTGCCGTTACTTCCAGAGGACCACTGGAAATTGTAGTAGTGTTCCTAAGGATATAAAATCAAGAGCAGATCCTCTGTTTTTTTTTTTTTTTTTCCATAGGAATTTCACACACATATTTCACACACAACTTCTGTTGTTCAGAATCCCTGAAAAGTCATCCAAGGATAAGCGTGGCTTCCCTGGCCAACACCSATTTGCTGTAAGTAAACACTGAAGAAAGTAAACAATATTTTCAATGGAAGGTTTTGGTGTCTCTGTTTACAAGTTTCTGACTTCTGACTTGTGAATTCACAAGGCTCAAACTTTGTCTCTCTGTTCATCTTCAGAATTTTATAGGACTTTAAAAGGTGTAAAACTTAGCAGTGCCTTTACAGCTGGCAGGATTGTGGCATGAGTCACTTGGCACCAAAACTGCTTGGGTCCAATTTGTTAGAAGTAAAATATTTATTACCATCTTTTTACTAATAATAACTTATTTTTTATGATCAATATTAGACCTCTGGGAAACAAAATAATTCTGTTTTTAACATTTTTAGGCATAGCTCTAGATAAATTATTTTTTAGCCAGAATACTTAGTCATAATAATAATTGTTTTCAAAAAAAATTCTCCATATTAYGTAAGTAAAATTAACACAATATCAACTTAGGTAATATGACTTTTACTTTTTTGTGTTTCTGTTAAAATGTAATGTCAGCAATCCTTTTCATGTTTCACAAAAGGCTTTGGAATATACATAAATCTTAATTAAAAGGCAAGAGTTCTGAAAGAAATGGTTGAAATACAATTCTCTATCTACAAAAGTTTTAAATTTGCATTCTGGAAACCCTCCTGTTTAAGATACAACCAATGGGTTTTGATTTTTTTTTTCTGAATATCAAAAACAATAAATGCTTGTCCACCAACAAGACTAAAAAGAAAAGATCCTCCTATTTCATTCTATTTGTTGTTAACATAAAAGAAATGGTATTCACCATCTGCATGTAAAAATCTCGTGGTTCTTATGTGTATCTTATAGAACTTCCTGATCCTGTTAATAACTTCCTGTTAATAGCCTATTGATATTAATTTTCAAAATGAATATATTTTGATGCTTCTCTATAGTATGCAAGTAAGGGCATATTCTGTACAAATATATGCAGGGTGATAGGCTTGCTCTACTTATGAGTCCTATTTAAATTAGATACTAGGCAAATAGAGACAGGCTAGAAGGTGATGGTTCAGTGGATATAAACTTCAAGGAGTTTAATTAATGATGTGAAGTAAAATTTGCCAAAAATCAAATTCAGGTAGACTTGGAAATTTAAAACACACATATGAAAACAATCATCAGCCAAGTAAACGGGAAAAAAAAATCCAGGAACAAAAAAGGAAGAATAGCCATTATTCAGTAAGGATGACATAAGGTTTCAAACATATTAAGACCAAAAATGAAATGAAAYGTGTGCCTACATTTTCAATAAAGATAATAAAGTAAAATATGGGGACAAATCTAGGTTTGCTAATGAACTGAAACTATAGTGATGAAAATTACCACATGCAAGGATCATCCAAGCCTGAAATTTATGTGTTCAGAAAAGAGATCTTCATTTAGAATACTGAAAAAATTGGCAGAGTATCAAAACTGGTATTCTTCATGACAGGGAGAAAGCAAAAGTAGAATTTCCATTTACCAAAAGGAGGAAAAAAAGCCAACACTGATGGGTGTTACCCCCCATTACCATTAAGAGCAGGATAAGTTTACCATAAAATAATGTGGTTTGAAGAAAATTAAATTAAAACACGTCATACAATCAGTAATGAACAATTGTGACAAACTAATTGCATTCATTTTTGAATAATTTACACGGGATTTTTTATATAATTCAATATATATATATATTTCAAAAAATATGGAGAAATACAATAATGCTAATGCTATTGGGCTTCAATAAATTTATGGGAAAGAAACAATCTGGACAAAACTGGTGCTAGTGTTCTAAAGAAAAAAAAATGGTTAAAAAAGTTGTGCTGAAATAACAAAGCATCCAACTGGAGGGAAATTACAATGAAATATACCTTTAGAAATAGAAATGGTCACCATTGCATTCATTATTTCCTGTTAATGAGGACTGGAGATAAATTAGACCTCACGTGTGCTGATGATGCAAAGTAATGAGAACAGATAATACAAAGAAAAACAGAATTTTGATACAGAAGGAACTCAACATGGAGAGCTAGACTAATTAAAACAAAAGAAAGTATAACTGCAGCAATTATGCTATATTCTCTCTTAACTTTTAGCTACTGTTTTTACCTTATTATACAGGCTGCTGAGCTCATCTATAGTATCCAGAAATATTCTAGATAAGCAGCTTATATTGGCAAAACTCACCYGCTTTACCCCTCCATCACATCCTACCTTCATTTGGTTCCACTCGAGCAGATTTTCAAATATGTGGTTGCTGAATGTTCATTAGAATTAGAAGAGAGGAGTTAAAAAATGCTCAATTATTAAGCTCAATAAAGCCTAAGAGGACACAGATATCTTTCAGCTATAAATGCATGCATTAATTCCAGATATTCATAAACCAAATTGTGTGCAACAGTGCGAGCATATGTGAGAAAGCAAGTTTTCTTCACCTTTTATTTGAATATAATGTGCAGGAGATTCAGCAACTTATTTTAAAACCTACAAAATATAAGCCTCATTTCCCCCTTTTTATAAAAGCATCTTAGTTCATACATTTTATGGAAATAGTTTTTAAATTCCTGTTTAATTTTCTGTCTACTTCTCTTTTTTTTCGCCTCATTCATTTTTGTTGATTGTGAAAAAACAAAAAAATAAAATCTTGAGACGACGGAAACTGCTGCTAACAGTAGCTAGAAATTCATTGATGACCCTGTGAGATGGGTACACATGGCTCTTTCTTCCTGGAGGGGGTGAAAAGAAATTTCATTTCAGAAAATGAAAGCATGGGCCTGCCCAGCAAGCGTCACTTCTTCCCCATCTGATCTATCGCCACATATTAAACAGTTTTCCAGGGACCACAAGCCTATCATCCCAAAGGGACCTCTTTTGATTTCTTTGTAAACTGTAAACACATTTCCTAGTTAAATACTCAGGAAAAAAATCATAATTCTTTTACCCTTACCACCAGTGTAAAAAGTCTGTCTGAGTTGACATCTTACATATACAACTCACATATGGGGATTTTTTTTACTAAGGTGCCTGGAAGACAATTTCTCTTCTGCTTCTACTGATGCTGTAGTGGTTTTGTCCTTGTAGTTGTAAAAGATATTTTCTTATGCCCAAAGATATGATTGAAGTCTACCCATKTTTTGAAGTATTGCCCACATTGCAGTCACCATCCTGCATGAAGAACCTGCTCTTATCTCCAAGAGAGAAAAAATATAAGATCAATGACTAAAGAGCAACAATAATCTTTGATGCTGACTTGGTATGATCTCCATTTCCTTTGCCCCTAAAAAAAGTAAATTCAATCTTAGCAATATGTTTTTATGTTTTTCCTCTTCATAGGTGGGTTGTTTTTTTTTTTGTTTGTTTGTTTGTTTTTTTTTTTTTTTTGTTCAGCAGATGCTCACAGTGAGATGTATTAGAGTAAAACCAGACCTGGCATTCCATTTCCAGCCCTTATTTCTGGATGCTGCTTCATATGGTTTTATTTTTAGACATTCCCTCATGAAGATGTAACTTACTGTAAGGCTTACTTCAAGGAAGCTCCTGACAAGTTGCCATGTGTGATTTCTTAACCCAGACCAGCTGATCTTTTCAAATCAGCAACAGATCCAGCAGCAATATCTGACTGTACTGAGTTGCTCAGTTGTGCCTATTTGTGTKGCAGTCCTCTGTCATTACAAAAAGTCTCATGTTCTCATGAGAAGCTGGCAAGACTCCCCTGGACCTCATTAAACAGGCTTATGTTGGCCTGTTGAAATGTTGCCCCAGGATATGAGTGCATACACCAGGGACAGCTCTTTGATGTGGAAACGTGCAGTCTGCATCAGCAGTGCAGGCAGTATCCTTCCTCTTCAAGCATTTCAAAGCTTGTTTTGTTTACTGTGAGGGTGACAGAGTCCTGGAATAGCCTGCCCAGAGAGGTTGTGGAGTCTCCTTTGGATATCTTCAAAACCTGCCTGGATGTGACCCAGAGCCACATGTTCTAGGTGTCCCTCCTTGAGCAGGAGGATTGGACTAGATGTCCTCTAGAGGTTCCTTCCAACCTCTACCATTCTGTGATTCTAATTGTCACTGTCTATTTGGGGACAATGTAAGAAAACAATGACATTGTATTAATGAAAATATATATAACTCAGGGACTTGGTTGATATGTTCTCTGAAGTGGCTAAATCAAGGCCATTCTGCAGTCATTCCTGTAAATCATGACCTTACTACATCATGACCTTACTACACATCAAAAGCCCCTAAGCTGCCCCCTCTGAGATGACTCTACTCTTCACTCTGAGCAGCTTTAAGACTTAGCAGAATTGTGCTGGTGTCCTCCCAACATAAGGAAAATTACATGACCTGCACAATGCCCACGGTGCCAGCTCCATGCTCCAGCCCTGCTATGAGGCTCAGCARCATCATAGCAGCTGCTCAGGCACCTGCAGAAGAGCTGCAGAAGAGCTCCTGGGCTTCAGAAAACCATTGGCATCTCAAAAATACAGACARAACCCATCACTCATGTCTCTCAGGTACAGTGAGGATGGTTAAAAGTGAGCTCCAGTCAATACTATATCCTAACCTGCTCTTATTTTTCATAGCTGGCAGGTTCTGGTTTGTCATCTSTAGCTCAGATGTGCTCTCACAAGAGGTTCTTATGGAACATAGCTCATTGTTAAATCCAAAGGTCCCTTGAGAGTGCAGATTTTTTTTCTTGAAGGCTCGTCTTTACTTCTGAGTGGAAATTTGACAAATCAGATCAATCTCTCTTTGGCCCACAAGTGTGCAGTTTCTGCTGCTGTTGAACCGGGCCTCTAGAGGCTAGGACCAGGCCTCTAGTTGTACAAAGGCCCCCCCCAATACTCTTGGAGAAATAATTACCACTCTGAACACTTGAACTGTATAGACTTGGTCCCATGTTGGAGCAGGTAAAGTGCTGGCCCTACAGCCGTACTGACCATACGCTGGATACCTAATGCAGATACAGTGGCAATGGGCAAGCTGCTCTGGGAAGCCTCTGAATTTAAAATCCCCTCTAKTGTTAGGCAGTTTCTGAGCATAGGTACCTAAGTGTCAACAGAAGYGGAATTCTGGTGGACATATTCTCACTTTTATGTCAACAAATCAACGGATATTGGATAGAATCCAAAACTGCAGAACTATTTGGGAAATGGGAATGAGAGTTAGGATGTTTAATTGAAGATTTGCATTAGTAAAGATTAAAAGCAACTTTAAGTTAGTCTAATAGGAGTCTTTGCTAACTAATAAAGCATTATAAATGTTCAAATACCTGCAAGCACAGCAAGAAGTGCAGCATCAGCTGCTTCGCCTGTGTTACTGCATTTGAAGCTTGGAGATGACCCACACCTTCAGTTAATGCAATGGGAGGATGTTGGGCAGGGTGCCACAGTCATCGCAATAAAATGTTCAGCATCTTAGCTATCACTTCAGAGGCAGGATTTACAGAAAAAGCTATACCAAGTATGCATTTCTAAATTAGCAGTGATTTATTAATATGTACAGGAGTAGACAGCTCATGGCCATCTTAAAAGAAATAAAGATGGCTTTTCCAGTCTCCTGAGCTTGTGCAGAAATATATTTGATAATGTTACAGTGGCAGCCAGCTTTCCAAGACATCCATCAGAGGCATTCAGGCTCAAAAATATACTGGTGCATGTGTTCGTGACAGCACTCCCAGTATTCATGCCCTTCAGGGGTGCGCGTGTCTTTCTGGCTCTGATGGGCACAGCTCACGGTCACTGTCACGGCTCAAGCTTTGATTCAGTCTCCATTTACGCCTTCATAAATTGGCAAAACATTGGCAAAATCTCAAGCTTTGTAGGGTGCCTTATTTGACAGAGTTYACAGCTCTGCTACAGCACCAGTTTGTCATAAAAAGTAGATCTCTGTTTCACTTCACACAGAGGGTTTGCTTTTCTCTTCTCCTTCAGTTTCCTATGTTTCTTCTTTATTGTATTTCCTAGTAGGCATCCTCCAGGAATGGCTCTCACTGCGTTTTCCCTAGACATGCTTTCTTGCAGCAGATTCCCCTTTAAAGGACAAGCAGTTACTTAGCATCTCCATGGAGAAAAATTCACATTACTGACAGCAAGTCAGCTGCACACCAAGYGCTGTCAAGATGCACAGAGCCCTCCCATCACTTTGCCAGCTGAGAGGTTTTTGGCAAGTTTGTCTCATTCCTCTCCAGAGTGGTCTGGCAACTCAGCTCCAAATTGCACTCCTGAGCCTGCTAAGGAAAAGAAAGAGAAAGGCTAGTTACGCTATCCTATGTGATAGGATAAGAAAGCACTGAAGACAAAACTGATCTTAAAACTGTTTTTCGCTCATACCAAGTCTGGGCTTAATAAGTCTCTGCATTGCTGAGGGTAGAAACATTATAGGGCTGCACAAGTTCTCCTGGCTTGGCCACGTTTGCCTTCACTGCAGGTTTTTATTAGATATTGGTGCTTTGCTTTAGCTATTGTATTTCATGCAGAGTTAAGATTTTTTTCTGTAACTAAATATGAAGTCTACAGCTGTGAGTGTGTTACTATGCAGCTGCAGTTTCATGGAGTTCTCTTTTATTTCACTCTAAGAAAAGGTCTTCTAATCTATTTCAACATCTGTTTCTTTTCCATAGTAGTTTCCACTGCAGTTAATTCATCTTATGGAAAACTCACATTTTATAAACTACCTGAATCCCATGCTTATAGATTCAAAAATATCCCCCCAAAGAAACAAACAAACAACAACAAGAAATAGGATTATCACATCCTATTGTATACTATCCCTGCATAGTACAAGACAGCTGACTGACTTTTAAGGACTAATTGTTTCCTAAGGATTTCTAAAATTTTCACATCACAAGGTGAAATGTGTGTAGATAAGTTGTTGGATTTAATCTTATCCACTGACATGAAGAAATAACACACTGGAGAASTGGAAGTGGAAAATCTTACACAGGTTTTCCTAAAGTAAAATTATACAGCTTTACTTGTGACAGGAATTGTGGGAAGCAGAATTGTAACATTAATTTTAAAAAATGCTTTTTTATAAGAAGCAATAAGAAGACATGCGAAATGATTTTTTAAAAGAGCTGGACTAAGYCTTAGACATTAAATAGATCAGTTCTAAATTGAGTCTTAGCACCAACAGTTCAAATGGTTTACACTTTAGTTAGAGTTATTAACTCTGAATCCCTCAAATCATTAATTTTTTTATACTATTCAACTCCTTAACTATTTATCTTCCATTTGCTATTTCCAGCATGAATTTAACTTCATTCTTTTTGTTCAGAAGTTCCCAAGAGTCAATGACCTGTTTAAACAAACAACATGACACACCACAAACTAAGAGAACCATCTGTCACTGATTTCTTTTGTTTCCATTTGTGGAGCACGCAAATTATATGCTGTACAGTTTGAACAAACCTATCCATGCAATTTCATCAAAGATCTGCTTTTGTGGTGGTAAGCTCCACAACACCACTTGATGGTCTGTTTTTCATACATGGAAACTTTTTTGGATCCTGGAGGATGAAGGAGATGACAGTTCCGTAAGAAGAGTTGCTACATGTATATTTGTGGTTCTAACATTGGCAAAAAACTACTATGTGTCAAACTCAAGGGGTTTAAGATCATATATATGTTAACCACAAACTTGTCTCTTGTCCGAAGGAACCAAAAAGAAGCTTGCTGGAAACATTTTTTTCTACGCATTTATGATATATTTTGTGGGTCAGAAAGACTGTCTTTATAGGCACCATTTATCCTCATTCAGCACAATGTTTTCTCTATGAAAAACCCTGGTTGATGTATATACCATAAAAAGAGAAATGCACCTAAATTTTAAAATTGCACAAGCATTAAGAAATCCATTCAAAGTTCAGCCCACAATACTGGAACACATTGAGAAGACACTGTAGAAGAACAGATTTAGTCTGTCATGTCTCAGTACAACATTGTGAGTTTCTTCTCAGGACGCCACCCACAAGCACAGTAGAGACACAGGCCATCCAGGACCAATTGACTCAATAAAATGAAGGCTGAACTAACAAGATTGCCTTTCTAGTTCTGAAGTTCAGGTATAGGAGGCTCTGGATTTGACTGGCGTTGTCTAGCCTTCACTGCTAAGAAATCCAAGTTGCTACAAGCAATCCTTGGGTTGGAGGAGGTTGTAGGAAAACAAATCATCCTGAAGAAAGAAGTTTCATAGATCTCTAAAGAAAGAGAAAATTTGTTCCAGCCACTTGCATGCTAACTAGTCATATTAACTTCAGCAGATCGTCCCTGTTCCTTRCCATGCTCCTAGTGGTATCCGTGGGGAAAGTGCCAGCATTTGAACCAGCAGCGAGGGATTTTTTTCTCCTTATGTTTATATGCCAGARACCTTTTCATTTTTATGCATAAGCCTTACTACCAGAAGTGTTCCTATTCAACACAAATATTTTTTTCATTCTTTGTTCTAACAGGATAATGCATAAAGCTTTTTCTAGAGAGAGTTTATTCTGTTCCCTGTGTATTACTTTAGACTATTGGCAGTCTAACTGCCTCCTATTTCTCAGAAAGCTAATTTGATCAATCCTGTAGCAGGCAGTTCCAYGGTCCTCGTCCAGAGGATATTGAAAATTCTGGTTTTGCACAGAGAAGGTTATAAATCCACTATATGCAATTAAGCCGAAAGTCTGAGCAACAGCTGCACTGAAAAATAAGTAGTTATATTCTTGCTATAGCCTTCAGATCATTTCTGAGCTAGCTGATCTGTTTAGACTCTGACTCAAGAAATATTGTAAAACAAACTCATAAATTTCTAAATTTTCTAATGTTAAAAGAAAACAACATAATTCAACAGAGCAAACAAAAGAAAAAATAGACTTTTTTTTTTTTTTTTTTTTTTTGATTACTATACAAGGTTGAACTTACCTGTATCTGGTTATCCCAGCAGTGCTCTCTGGACAATCATGCTGTGTATCAGCCCATGTGCTTGCTGCATTTGAATATTCCTATGTCCCCTTGCAATTTCAGTATCTTATTATTCTGAGAACCCTAGAAATTGTGACTTGCATTAAATAGTGCACATTCTGGCCATACATCCTRCCTTCCCTGGGGAATATTCCTTCCTCCCAGAAATTATGTCCATGCATATTTCTACCTGGTCCATCAGAAGCCACAGGAGGGTCCTGTTCATACTGGGGCAGGGTCCTTAGGATCCTTGCTTGCTGGCACTGCATCCTTAGTAGCAGCTCTCCGCATGCTCATGACAAGCACGATAAGTCCTGCATGGAAGTGTTAATTAAAAATAATACATGAGGTCACTTCTCTACAATTGAAATTCCTTCCCTGTGGAGAAAAGCTGAGTGAAGTTATGATATGTAAGAACACACTGTAAATATAATGAGCAGGCATGCCTAGTCCCTGAGCTTCTCTTCCTACAAAAAAAAAAAAAATTATTTGGATGATGAAATACAGAAATACAGATGAATCTTACAGATTACAAGATTCTCTGCTGCAGAACAGATATCTCTCTTTACTTAAAAAAGGTTTACTGATTTGTAGGAAAATTCTATATAGAGTGGTAACAAGTTGGAAAAGGAATGCATCAGATCATTTCTTTCCATGAAAAAATACATGAGATAGTGTAAAACTCCTGTCATTTCCTATCCAGAATTTCTGTCTCTACCCCTYCCCTGAGAAAAGTGTTTACAGGACAACTAAGCAATGAAGACGGTACTTTYGTGGAATATGAAGTTCAAGATTTTGCATGAAGAGCTTTCTAGGCTCTGGGGTCTATTGGAGCTATCTCCTCACATGAATATGCCCTATTTCAGCCCATAATTAAAAGCAGAAAGGATACCAAGAAGCTAGTTCTTAATGCAAGACACCATCCTCAGTCTCTACCCTTCTGGGCCAAAAAAAAAAAAAAAAACAGTAAATCAGTTAAAAGAACACTCAGAAAATGATTTTGTGAAAATAAATGAGAGAGAATTTGTTAAAATAGCTGTAATAGCTGTTGGAAGGGAGCTTGGATAAGCAAGACYGTCTCCTTCCTCATCAGGACCTGCACCAGCTTAGGTTTGGCTTATACATCTCCTTCAGAGCAAATGAAGTTGCAGCTTCTTACACATCTGCTATAACATGTGCTAGTTGTGTTGCTATAAATCCTTGTACTGAATTTAGCCCTAAAGCTTTCACAGGTACTGCATTCTCCAACTTAATTTTTCRAAATATAAAAATCGGGCAGTAAACTCATTAACTTGGAATTCACTTGATATATTGTCAGCTCAAGGCCTCTCTAAGAAAACACACGTCAGGAAAGCAAAACAAATCTAAACAACATAAATTCYGAGTCTATGTTTCGTGATATCCAATGAGGCTGCGCTGCCTTTGCAGCACTGATAGTTGTTTCGGTCCTGTCTTACAGCACCACAAAATATGTAAGTATACCTAAATACATATGCATCATCCTTCTACCCAACCAAACTGTGCTATATGAAGCCTATGAGCTTCATATATCATCTATAAAGATGAAGGATGTATTCTGTCACTTATTTACAAAGGAAGGTTGGAGCCAAGACGATGGTAGCTCTAAGTACTTGTTACTCAGAAGTTCTCAAGATATTCAGTGAAATAGAAATTACTCTTTTTAATCTAAGAAAACAAGCACGGAAAAGTTAAAGTATATGAGCTGTCCTGTACATGCTATCGTAATGAAGCCTGCCCTGTGCTTTCCAAAGGCTTGGGAAGAGGGATGCAGTGTAACAGTCACTAGAGAGGTGATAAAACAAACCATTCAGAGCTGGCAGCCAAACCGGTATAGTGAAGCAAAAGTCAAAGACAAAGCCCAGGAACCATTCCAGAGAGGGAAAAGGAAAGTGGTTGTTGGCTCTAAGCTTTGGACAAACGTTACGCTGTAGTAAAAATCGTGTGTCTTCATCAAGAAATAAAAATAAATCACAATGTTTTTTTAAGGACTTCAAAATTAAATACTTTTGTCCAGGAAGACTGGAAATTAATGCACAACCRTATAATGCAAAAGTGTATAAAGTATGCATACAAATGTGTGTGCATATATATGTGTGCGTGTGTGTGTTCATATAGCATATACGTCCATCTGTTCAAGGGATCAATAATGCAATCTGTGCAGCTAATTAGCATGATAGCAGTAGCAAATGATTTCATAGGGGTGTATCACATCTGTTGTTAAAAACTAGTCAATTTTTTAGGCTTTTTATTTTTATTTTTATTTTTTTTTTTTTAATGGCAGAACTTCTGCTCTAGGAGATAGCCTTAAAAAAACTCTGAGTTTTGGAACAAGAATATGCATGAGTACATTAATGCATATACAGTGTGCTGCACAGGGGTTTCTGCAGCCAGTTATCAAATGTGTTAGTAATGATTAGGGTTATCTCAGTGATGGAGAAAATTACTAGCATCTTATGAGATTCATGTAATACCTTATTACATGGACTCTTGATTGATTATTCCAAAAAAATAAAATGTCATTAGCTGAACTAATTTTCATTTTTATTAGCATATAAAATTAATATCTGGATATATACTCTATTTTGAAATATTCTGTTTAATTCTGGACATGGAGACCTAGTGTATATTTGATCCATTTATTCCCAATAAAGAATAAGGCTGGAATTGCCTTTCCTTTTGGCATCTAGTCCAAAATCCACTCTTCCTCATCTTGGAGCCCCAGGAAACTCGTGTGACATCTGCTAAGCCTAGTGTTTATCCAAAGGGTCAGTGTCGCAATCTCTTCCCAAGTCCTATTTCTCTGGTAGTGTTAGGAGCTCCCTGCATCCCTCACATCCTCAGAAGAGAGAAAGCTGAAGGAGATCCCAGTCTAATCACATCCAGCCYTTTGCTATCACGGGAAACATTATCTTAGCAAACTCTCCTAAGACAACAGCTTTTGAGTCAAAGATGATCTCAATCTAAGCACTTAGTGCTTCTACAAGGGCTCTTAAGAATATTTACATACTGAACGGTTCGGGAATCCTTAAAAAAAAAAKAAAAAGAAAAAGAAAACAGAGGAAAGAAAGAACTGTGATGGGATAGAATATAGGCTTTTATGCTCCTCCCAGAGAAGACTAAACGTAATTATTGATGAATTTGGAAGCAGGATCATATTTACATATTCTGCTTACTCCAGTGCTAAAATTTTTGCCCAGCATTAGTGAAAACAGGGATGACTGAAACTGTGAGAAAATGAACTGCATCTTGCTATAGTAGGGGGAYAGTAATGGAACCAGGAAAGTTTATATTTTTCCTGAAAACAAATTTGAATCATTCTAACTATTCTCACCTGTGTGTATTATCAATGTATTGATGACTTATTCCAATATATAGATTAGTGTTAAGAGAAGGAAAGTTCTCTGAACCTGAATTCTATCCAAAACCCAGTTACGAACATAAAAGATTGATGTTCATTTGCAATATACTGTCATTTTCTAACCAGATTAATTTAGGTGGTAAAGATACAGATGGTGGAAAGATACAGATGAATATTTTAAGATATCCTATTAATATCTAACTAAATTAATTTTGAGATACATTTATTAGTTTTTCCTATTAAAAAATTGATGTGCAAAAAAAAACACTAGAAGAGAACACTTGGATTTAATTTTGATAACAAAACTGAGCTTTGCAACACAATTTTGGAGTCAGAAACTCCTCAGATTCCCATATTTCTCTCCTCCCTCGCTGCTCTAATCCTTATCATAACAAAATATTCAAGCTGGAAAAAGTTTGAGAAGTTCTAGGACTGAGTTGTTTATCACTGCTGGTCTTTAACTGGGGTTTTAAGAAATGCTAGTACAGACAATACAAAACCCCACTGAAAAACAGATCACTTCAAAACATAAAGAAGGTGGAACAGCAGGAAAATGTAACTGGACGAGAGGGAGGTAAAGTTACCTGTGGAGCTCTGAATCACAAGGAGTTAAATGCTGTTTTGGTGCATTATTATGTTTAAAAATATAAGTGCACAGAGGTCACATAGGTAACATGGCTACAGACCAGCAGACAAACTGAGCACTTATTTCTTCCCTTCACTTCCCTGCACCCTGGTTTTCCTGGAAGATCTCTAGAGCTGCAGCAAAAAGGGTGCCCCCAAAYCCAGGTTTTCTATTCCCTTGTAGATTTCTGCAGGTTGTCTAAAAAAAAAAAAAAAAAAGACTTAAAAACTAAATAGCAATAGCTGAGTCAGCTGTAAGAAAATTCTTTCACTTAAGATTAAGTAATACAGATCTTTTAAGTAATATAGTCTTTTGCATTTGTTACTTATTTAAACCTTAGAGCTTCATTTAATCTGTTTTTCTTCCATGATGAAAAGCAGGCAGTTTCTCAGGAAAAAAGAAAGGGGGAAAAAAAAAAAAGAAAAAAAAAGGTAATACTTCTATTTTGGCAAGTGCTTTAGAGGATGAGGACATTTGCTAGACCTTGTACACCAAGCAGGATTTTTCCTGCCTGAGAATTTTCAATGGGCAACAGCTCCTTCCTTAACACCATGGATGCTTTAGAACACACAAGTGTCAGGATCTAAAACAAGCAAGTTGCTACAGGGCCCTTCTCCACTGCTGTGCAAATATTTTGTTGCAGTGATGGAGCTTTATATAATCAGTGTAATAGTGCATAATGTCTCCGAGTGCAGAGTGGAACAAAACCTCCTTCTTCTAGAGTACTGCAGAAATAAGGGAAACAGTTTGGTTTGAATTTGATGCCTTGATTATTGGCTCTGATATATATCTGTTTTAAAAAGAAGCCACATGGAAATATTATTAATGACCTATTGACAAGCCTCATTTGTTTTTAATAACTATGATTTTAATTTCTTGTGTCTCAGTGGTATTCCTAATTCACTAGCCCTCTTTTTAAAACAAATAGTAGAAAAAGAATGGGAAAGAAAGAATTGTTCTCTAAGAAGAGAACCCAACAAAGGCATCTTTCTCAATATTGTAGAAATTGAGAACATAAAAGATCTGTAGTTCACCTTTAAAGAAAGGGATATAACCTCTATCGAGAACATAGCCTGCATGCCATCCTCCAACATCAGTAGATATAGTCTTCCTATTTTGTACCAAAATCTGACTTAGGCCTCAGTATACATTAAAATCAAATGAATTCACTAAAATCAAATATGTTAACCTAAATACTGTGCAGGTAGAGTTCCTCTAATGAATAGTTAAGGACTTTAATTATTCCTTACCCTTGAAGTTAATGGGGGTTTACCATCAATTTTAATCACAATGAGAACACATCTAATTTTTTAATCGTGTTAAATAGCTTTGTTTTAATATTTTAAAAGATCATATATATTTTTTAAGGGAGATATTGCACTTAAACCACACAGAAGGGCTTTGTGGACTTGGCTTTGCACTCCTACCAAATCAAACTGCTTTGCAAACATTTCAGCAGTGCAAGGTGGCAGTTTCTGCCCATATTGATTTCCTCAAGGCTGTCCCAAGCAGAGGGGTAGGTTTATATCAAACCCCACTCAATCTGTTAAGCTGAGATGGGCAAGCAGGAGATGYACGTGATATCAGGCTACAGCTTAGACACCAATTTTATCCTGCTATCACTTTGAGAAGCATCTCTCTAAAAGATGAACCTARACACAAAGCCATTTTAACCTGGAAATTAAAGAACTTAAGGGAATTATCCCTCAAAGAAACCACCCGTGTAGATAGTTAAGAATGAATCCCATCACCGCAATGTGCTGTTTTGTAATTTTACCTCCTCTGAACTCAAATGAATATATATATGAATATTAGCTTCTAAAAATGCTTTGAAATGAAGATTTTGGACTTAATATAAGCAAGCATGAGAGAAAGTAAAGGGAGGTTAAGAGTTCAGAAAGATACTTGTGACAAATAATTGCATAAAATGTGTCAGTACATTCTTGAGGAGGAGAAAAAGCAATGGTCGTTTATGAATGTTTAATGATTTTACTCCAGGATCGGCAAAGTCTTAATCAAAGTGGGATGCATACTTATTGGCCTGATCAAATAACACATGAAGATTCAAGTATTCCATCTGAATACTAATGCAACATTTTACTTGGACTTTTAAACAATCAAGGCTGGAAAAAAAAAAATGTCAGAAAACTTCCAGAGCATGTGGAAGAAATATATGATTCAGTTAAACATTTCAAATTTCATGTCCTAAACATGGATGCTATTCTAATCACTGAAATTAAAGTGCCTACTAAACTTATTCTTCAAGCAGAGTCAGGGTTGCTAAATGCCATTTGGCAAGAGWGCTGTCAATAAGTTAATATAGATGCTTTGTCCAGGCCTTAAGTTATTTATCTTCATCTCACCAGAAAAATACAATAGGAAATAGCAATACAGTAGAAGAATATTGAAGGTTAGGTTTGTTTTCCCATCAATTTTACTGCATCTAATTTCAAATAAAGCCTGACACTATAATGGGTTATATAGCGAATTAAGACTACAACAAACAGGATTTTTTTGAGTTATTTTACCTAAACTGGCAATTCTCCAACTATGCCCTTAATGCTTCTCCTTGCTTTTTTTTCTCACTGTTATTTCATACATATAATGACATTGGCTAAATCTGAAATAGGAACGATTAAGAAATCACAGTGAGCCCTAATCTCGCATTTCCACTGAAAGGCAGGGACAGGGACRGAAGCTTTTTGCTGCTAAATTGCAGTGTCTATCAGTGACTAGTCCACGATTTACAAAGCTTCCTCTATGAGCTTATCATATCAACCAGAGACTGCTCAAGCAGTTATAARGAAGTTCACTGCTGGCCAACGATTATAAGTCATGTTCTTAACTTGCAAGACATAATATTCATAAAGAGAAAGAAAGACAAAGACTTGTTAACAACAGGTAATACAGCTGTGCCAACATTTCTCTTAATGAGGAAGCAGAGACTGACCTTAGTTAAGATTCCCAGTGCAAAAATATCTCTATGTCTCCCACAAAATTTATTCAAAATTTTAATTAAGTATAAGTCTTACACATGGAAAAAAAAAAAAAAAAAAAAAAAAACAGCCAAGCTTTGCCTTGTAAAAGAAATAATGGAGTAAGATCAACTTTACAATTATTGTTGATGAATCTGGTTTGTGCAGTTAATTTTTTACTTATTAAAAGGGGACTGAGGAGGTCAGTGGATATATCTCTTCTGGAAAAGAAATGATAGTGTTCACATGATTTTACTAGCCAAAACTTATTCCTTGCTAATAACATGCCACATAAATCTATGGAGGAGAGAGCAAGGACATGGAAAAACTCATCAGTGAATGTATGAAGACCAATTCTTCATACATTCTTAAATTTCAGAAATGTTTGCCCATCCCTTGTTCACTTTAATGAAGAATCAGGATTAGTAGGTCTTTTGTGCATGTACATTAAAATAACTTTTCCTTTCAGGACGATGACTAGGTTCCTGGCACACTTACTGCAATTAGGATGCAGTACTTCTTACTAGATAATACTATTTTTTCCTACAGCTTTGTACATTTTGTTAGACTTCAAAAATAAATTACCCTAATATGCAGGTAGAATTGCTAGTAAATTAATAAGAAAGACTACCACTTTTCTTGATTTTTTTCTAGGGTCCTTAAAAGCATTTTCTAAAAATAATTCCACTGCTCTGATAGCTTTAGTGAGGAAAAACAAAAATAGCCATTCCCCAGGACAGCTGAATACAACCTAACAGAATGCTGTGGCAATTATGTGAGTGGTACTTCCTTCCATAGCTTGATGGAATAAGTCTTGAAAGGATGASAAAATCAGCAATGCTCACAGCAAACTCTGGAAAACATTGTCTTAGCAGTGTTCCTGCGCTGGTCTGTTTGCTCCTGGAGGCAGTCCTTTCAAAACACAGCTGAACATCATCACCAGCATGTGGTGCCAGCGCTGCTATTGCTTCACACGCTGAGCTCACTTTCCACCACTGCTGACATCTGGCAGAATTTCTTTTAGGAAGAAGTGCAAGAGAAATCCTTATTTTCTTCTACTTTCTGAAAAAAAAAACAGCTTTTCAAATAACAACAACAACAAACAAAAAACCCTAGCACAGCATTGTGAGATATTTCTGTTTATAATTCTCAAGGGCAGAGGGTCTCCAGTCCAGTTGAAGTTGTCAGAATTTTGGTATTATGAGGCTTAAATGTCCTGGCTTTTTGGATTAGTGATGTTACCTGTGCTTAGCTGCAAGGGAAACTACAGCTTACAGTCATATGGATCCCTAGTTCAAGAAAGGAGCTTGGCACTAAATATCGGATCCTGTGGTCAAGCCCTGATCTCTGCTCAGTGCTCCTGGTGATTGGCAGGTCCCCAGGGGAGACAGGCACCATGGCTCAAGTCCCTGCTGCTCAGGACAGCTTTTCCACCACACTTCTAATGGTTTCTAACTGAAATTTTGCAGCCAAGACCATAGATTTCTCAGTCTTCTAAGATGACACTAATTTAAACTGACAAGTCCTTCAAAATTAAGATCATCTGAAGTTTTGAAAAAAGCAGCTGATTTATTTTCTTTTCCTTATATTTATTTCTGAAATGCTTTGTTTCCTCTTCAGTGAGGCAGATGCTTTGAACTAACAAGATAAAGCAAATATATTGGGCCATTTATATTGTCGCCTCCTCAGAAGCAGGGGGCAGAATGCAGTTTTGCAGCCAATGTTTCCAAATGTACTTGACTCCTTGACTGTGATTCTTTCAGAATTTATTGATTCTAAAATGTTTTGATAAGTGATTTCTTCAAAAATGACATTTCTACTCAAAATATAAGTAGAAAATAGCATAATAAATGGTTATTTTATTACCTGTGCATCTCTACTGGATGTTTTATTCTCTGTCACTACATAAATGCTAAGTATTTGGATCATGGAGTAGATATCAATTATTAGCAAAGAGGACGAAGAAGGAAAGCACAGTTTTTCATGAAAAATTACACCATAAGCAGAGTTCYATAGTCTGGCATGATACATTTTCATACCTCAGCGAAGAAAGAAAAATGACTCATACATCAATTTCAGGGTTGTTTCCTTGTCTCTTCTGAGAAGCACCTTGCTACCTAGGACCACTCTTAACTTTTAATCTTCTGAAGACAGAAAATCTAATGAAAACATCCATTTCTGGTTTTGGCTAGTCAGTAATATTGAACATAAGTGTAATAGTTATTCTGCACCCCATCATCAATCATATGCCTATTCTGAGCATACTCCTCAACTCTTATAATACATTATTTAAACTACCTAAAGTGGATACTACTTCTGCCTGAAGAATTTTCTACAGTTGCAGAAGAGGATGAAAACTTTGAACTCTCTGAAGAAGTTTAAGCTCTACAGTGCTCTCTTGATACAGATTATCCAGGGTTTGGGATTTTAATTCTTTAATGCCACTAAATATTTTAAAATTCCTAGTCTTCAATTCATTATGACAACCCAAGTGTCAAATTACTACAAGAGGTTCTTCAGAACTGTATAGTCAGTCACTTCAGGAGAATTATTCTATTTAGACCAACTTAAGATCTTCCTTATCATTTTATCAAGTGGATAAAGAAATTGTCGTTTACCTACATATGACATTTCAATGCATCTAGTCTTACCTCTGTGCTCTGGAGTGACAGGACACAAGTCAGCTTTGATCTAAAAGCCATCTGACAGCAGGAGCGTGGCACAGAGCCCATACTAATATCCTTGTTTCTCTGCAGGGTTTATTAGCTCCAAAGCACTGCCATGCTAATATGGTGATGTAGCACGGCTGGCTCAGAGCACCAGGCAGCAAATTCGTTTCTGCGCCATACCATGTAGACACATCCGTAGAAGGAGCTGGTTCATTGGTCTGTGAATCACAGCTGGGTCATAGAGAAATTTATGAGACACTGATGAGCTGCGCTTATCTCTGCCATCAAAAACTAGTGGTGATTTCCCTTAGTTTTAGTAGCAGAGCGAGTGCTTTCTGGATGCGTAAACCCCTCTCATTGCTGCCACGAGGAACTTTGTGGCCATGATGTGCCACCTCCTCTAACTCATCTGCCATCCCACRTCTCCTGGAACCCCTTTCACCAAGGTCTTTTCCATTTCCCTGCCTTTAAGATATATCTGAGATTTTTGCACAGTTGATCAGTACTGGTCTCAGAACATTTGGAGAGTCCTTAATGTCTCCTCTGCAGCAGAAAGTCCCTGCAGGGGAATGGATTTCATATTGTTTGTGTGTTTTACTAGCACRCAAGAGCCAGGCAGTTGAGCTGCTAAGAGATTATGCACAGAAGGTGCTGTGAGGGCTCTGAACTTCATTTCCGTGGGGGCCAATATTCTTTTTCTATGTGTTTCTGTTCCTGAACAAGGTTTCTTGTTCCTCAGGAACAGAACTAGAAACATCAGTTAACTTTTCTAATGCCAAACTCCTTCATTAACCAAGACTGAAACTCTGTGCAGCCCAGGCAAGACACCGCGGTGGCTACATGCATTTCAGCCATGACCTTAGCTACTCATGCAGCTTTTAACAGTAAATCCAAACATGGTCCTGGCAAACATACCAGAGGCCTAGAAGCCAAGGAACTACTGAAACCAGTGACTACCTATGCACAAGCACATGTACACACGACACACACCTTACTCTGAAATCCATCAGCCCTTTTCAACTGAGAAGGGAACCAAGAYAAACTCTCAAGCGCTGACTAGCAGAGATCTGCAGCACTGGAGACGGGCTTAAATGGTGAATTTGCTACATACGACATCGTCCAAGAGCTTGTCATCGTTGTACATTGTTTAGAAAGATGTTATCTGAAATCTTGATTTTTGCAAGGCTACAGAATAGAAAAAGAGAAGTCTTACACATTTATTTTGAAACAACACTAACCCCTTTAATAAAATTCTTTCTAATCTCTGCCTCAGCTGCACATTTGCCTCCAGTTTTTTCGCTTCACACTTTTTCTTTCAGGAACCTGGGCTGCAGCTGGATCTGGTCCAAACACTTCATTCTCTTGAGAAGCAGAAGATAAGAAAGGGAGGAGTTTGGATCTGGATTGCTCTGTTTTTAAAATAATGTATTATCTTACTGTATTATCCCTATTGCTTTAAACCAACAGCCAGCCAGTGTGTATTTAAAACTCCAGTTTCACAGGCCTTTCTTACAGCAGCAGTGATGCCTTTAAGCAATTTCTCCTCCCTGTTTGCACACTACTGACCTGGCACAGACAAATGGGGCATTGGTGCCAGAGCTCAGGAGGAGGTGCTGCCTGCTGGAAAAGCTGGTGAAACTGCTCCTTGCCAAAAGCTCTCAGCAGAGTGCTGCAGGGAGGGAGGAGAGGGGCTGGCTGCAGAGCAGGGATCAGAGGTAGCACAAGAAGGGAGCTTCCTAGCTGGAGAAGAAAACTTGAGCAAATACCCATAAACTCACTTAGGAGCAAGTAGGAAAAGATTGTTTCCATCTGATCTATTTCTTGCCTGCTCTTGGTACAATAACCTAGGGCTCCTAGTTGTTGCAAAGAAGGAGAGAAAGGGAGCACTTTAGCTGGGYTAGCATCACGTCATCCATCATTTTAGCACTGGCCTCCAGCTCCTGATCCCGGACACAGCTGGCTGCATGCTCATAGCTTCCTATGCAGGGAAGCTATGCAGGGTTCATGATGGCCATCATGATCATGCAAAGATCATGATGGCAAGAGACAATGTGGTGTGGTGCACGAACACAAGCTCTCCTTCTTCACCATCTACAATGTAGTCACACCTGTGTAATTACACTTGTTCACATCTACCTCACCTGTCATGTATATTTTAATATTTGATACACCTGGCTCCTCCACTCTTTCACCAATAAAGATTTATGAAGCATCTTGAAATGAGAAGGAAAAATGTGAGTGGAGGAAAAACACATCCTTTCATATAAATAACCAAGGAAAATCACAATTGGGTGTAGAGTCTAAAATTATTTTTAACTCACTTTCTTAGTTGAATATGGTTGTATGTTCTAAAGAGTTAATTCTTTTGCGTTGAACTTTCCATAAAGTACATATAAAAGTGTTTTTATTCTTCCCCTTTAACACAACAGACTGATTAACCTCTTGATGTCTGCATTTACATTGCTGAGAACAAATGGTGTAAGTGTACCTGAAAAACAAAAACAACAACAAAAAAAAGTACTTTTTTTCTGGCAAGACCAGGACAGCACAATGCACAGAGAACAGAACTGTTAAGAACCAGATAAAGCGGTGCAAGCACAACTGAGTATATGTGGGAGCCACATCACTTCCAGAATTATATTTTTTTCTAGAAAAGTATAATGCTTTGGAATTGTTTTCAAATGTGAGTCTGATTCCCAAGAACCCAAAAAGGGCATTTGTGAATTTTATTTTATTTTATTTTATTTTTTTTTTTTAAGTCTTTGCAGATTGCTTGCTCCCCAAAAATGTCAATCTACAGAGAGTTAATTTACTGGCTATATGAAACTCTATACCTGCCTGTGGCAAAACTCTTAGTGATACACATCCAATTTCTTTTCTAATAAAATACTAGAAGGTATCCTCTAAGTATCAATCCATCATATAGTGTGTTCTGTCAAAGCTTTTCTAGTATATGTCGATACAGTTTGGATGCTCGCTCATTCCTGCTTTGAACGTTACAAAGACATTCTCTGCTCAAGGAACTGTGGCATTTGGCCCAGAATCTGCGCCTTGTTACAGACTCCAGATTTTCACTTTTAAAAAATGCTTTTAGCTTCTATGGCTGGGGAAAGAAAGCTTCGAAGCTATAAATTTTGTTTGATTTGGCACCTTCACTGAGATCTCTTAACCATACCGTTGAAGCGCATGGAGCTTTGAGGTGTCTCCAGCGCTCACATGCTTTGCACACATCTTCCATGCTCCAGCTTCCATATTTCTGCTAACAGGGATTACTGCACACACCACAGCTGCTGTTGGGTCTTTACCTGCTCACTGCTCTGGCATACGTCACTACCTGCATAGAGAGAGAAATTTATTTTAGTATTTTAGTTTTATTTTAGTAGCTAACTGAATCCCTGAAAACATCACCTGGCCAAAAATGCAGAAGGTTGTGGAGCCCCTGACTTCCACCAAGCTGCCTTTCCAGCCTCCCAGAGCCTGGCTTAGCAACCTCATTTTTCTCCCCCTCCTGTGTCAGGCTTCTCAGCCTCTCTCAAGATCTAACTCCAGACTGTGATCTGAATTTATGAATTCTCCAGATTATTGCAGATTGGGAGCCTTTCAAGCAGCTATATTTGATATACTGCTTTGACTACTGATAACCACCCATATTAAACTCATTATATCTCATGCTTCCTAAATGACTGAATTTCAGATGAGTGTTGTGCATTTCATGGTCCTAGTCCACAATCCTTCTAATGCAGTCCTTATTATTCATGCCCTCTTAGATAATTCCACAATTTCAAACCAGAAACCTAGCAAGCTATTTTTTTCAAAGCAAGAGTTAATTACAAAATACAGTTTGGGAAGAGAACTGCAARGAAAAACAATGTCTGCCTGACATACAGAAAAAACAATAAGTTTGCCTTATTGTTCACACCACATATATTAATTGGCTGCAGATGACAAATGCAATTTAGGAAAATTATGGATTAACCACATATACAACCTAACACAAAGTTGGTGTGAATGCAGGCCAACACACCACTAAATATCTACAGTCTGTAATATCTCTAAATTAACCAATTCGTTTCAGTTCATTAATTCTTAAATTAGTAAACTGCACCTGTTTTGGCAAAGCCTATTAGGTTCAGCTGCAGCTCAATGTTGCCCTCCAGTGGGCTGAGAAAAGGTGGAGCTGTTTGTAAACACTCAATTTTAGGAGAATTCAGAAAAGTGTCCCATTCCTTTCAGTCTGTGACACAGTAACTGTGAGTTCCTGTGATTCTCTGATCTCAGTTGGCTGCTACATTTAGACCAGTAACCCAGGTTTATTCCCTTCTGGATTTCTCTGGCTGATCCAGACCTGTTGTAAGAATTAGCATCTTTATCCTATGTAACTAACGGTACTTTATAGCATTTATGCTAATGTTGTTCTAGCTGAAGAATGGGAGGTGATACCTCTGCAACATCATGCTATTCCATCTCTTTTAGCAAGTCTGAATGGCGAGTGAATTTGTTTTGTCTTTTGCCTCATGACAGTGTAGGGTGCCATAATGAGGATCCACAATATTGAGAAAACGTATAAAAAATTTTTGCTTCTAAGTCCATGGAGCCCTCTTAACCATGTGGTAATTAAACTGTTGGGGAAAAAACAATGCTTTAACATGTTTAACATTTAACATGTTTAGCACTCATGTGATTAGGGCTGTAGGCCATGGTACCAGAGATGAATTACATGTAAATACACATTAAAATAGACATTAAATACACACATATATGCATGTATACATTAAATTACATGTATACATGTAAATATAAAATGTATAATTAGATTAGCAAAAAACTCATGTTTAGAATTTAGTTATTTGTTCGAAAGGCAAATAGTTACTCTTCACTTTCTACCTTCCACTAGTCCACAGGATGAAGGGCCAGATTTCCCACCAACAAGAGATTAAAAAATGGTGAATTGTGAAAGAAAGACAACACTTAAGGTCTGGGAAGAGAGTACTTGATCTCTTCTGGTCTGAAGCAGTAACCAGAAGCTGAGATGAGACTACCTGCATTACATAAGAAAAGACTGTGCTTCTTTTCCTGTAGACCATGTACGGTGAATAATGAGAACTGTGAGAAACACTAGGTATCTAAAACATTATTCAAACTGCTAATTAAATCTTTCTGCATCAAAACTGCTACTTTTCTTCCAGAACATGGTTGTTACTGTTGGCAAGACTGAATCTCAGAGACTCCACCAAGACCAAGCACTTGCGACAGTAGGAGAAACTCATCTTCCCTTCCCAGCACATCTCAGATCTCCTCCAGGATCATTACAAACATGATTGAGAGAGAGACATGCAAACATGATTGAGAGAGAGGCAAGAGAAACATTCACTTCCAGCTAACAAAGAACAACTATCTTTTTTTTTTTTTTTCCTGAGGATTGTGTTCATAGCAGCTGTGGAGCAAAGTCGCATCAAGTTCAGATCTTTGGGTTTTATTTTCACCAGAAATGGAACAAACACATAGCATTGTTGCAAACAAATCCTTAAGAACTGAGTTTGTCTCTACACATAGTCAAAGTGAAAAAATGAGCTGTATAATCCCAAATTTGGTAAAAGATCGTCATCTCTGAATTCAAAAATGAACTTTGTGGCCAGCCCCTGCTAATAGGATAGGCCAACCCAAAATCTCAAGCCCAAACATAACCTCAAACTGAGGAAGCTGAGATCAGACAACTGCAGCTTGGGTATATGTCTACCGAGTTAAAGGCTTTCCTCTGGAAAAGGGAGTATTAATGCTCAAGTGACAATCCAAATGCAGACAAGAAAGAAGCACCAGGAAACAATATTGGTAGAAAGAGAATATGRAGACATGGCCAAGTATTTAACTGCTGAAGAGTTAAAATATTAATTACAGGGGCTCTTCCCTTTCTGCATTCAAAGATCACCAACAGAACATCTGCACAGAATAAAGCACTAGAAGAAAGWAAGTACATACGTGACTAGGGAATGAAGAAAGAAGAAACTGCTAGAAAAGCAACTATGTCGTAGCTAGGGAGAAGGCAGTTGTTTGGCACTCAGTCTGTTAAGATCTAGCTTAAAAAMCAGCATAATCAACATTTATATACTTTGGTCTAATCAAATTTGTAAGAGATCATTTTTCCTTAACATTCACCAACTATAAACTGAAAGCACTGGCAAACAAGCCTAATTTCTGAGATCTCACTTGTTGCAATGCATCTGTTGATTAGTCATCAAGATAATGCAATAAGTTAAATTAATGAAAGCCACTGGAAACTTTTACATCAATATGTAGTATCCAGTGGCTGCTGAAAAATGATATTTAAATGAATTCCAGAGACTGCCTGACCGAAAAAATGTTGAAGAAGAGGCAAAAAATTCTCACACTTCTTGAAAAGGTAATTTCTCTAGTGCTTTTTGCTTTTGGCTTAAGAGAGAAAGCGAGGGGGGAAAGGAAAGGAAAGGAAGAATTCCAGAGACTGCCTGACCGAAAAAATGTTGAAGAAGAGGCAAAAAATTCTCACACTTCTTGAAAAGGTAATTTCTCTAGTGCTTTTTGCTTTTGGCTTAAGAGAGAAAGGGAGGGGGGAAAGGGAAGGGAAGGGAAGGGAAGGGAAGGGAAGGGAAGGGAAGGGAAGGGAAGGGAAGGAAAAGGACCTTACCTACAGTCCTCTGCCTTTTTGAGGTCCACTCCCCTTTCTTTAGCTTCAGCATAAACATTGTTGCTTATAGTATGATGTTAGATTCTTATACAAGCATGCCTTAAAGGCAGACCCTGAACAAGAAATGGATTGAGATGCACCACAAATACTTGTGCTCTTGCACCAGAAAGAGAGTAAGCACTGGGTTTTTGGGGGGAGATTATTTATTTATKTATGTAAAAAGAGCTGCTCGTTGCCAAGAGCACCCATGCTGTGGTTCGGTTTCTCTGCTAAACTTAATCCCCCCTGCCCTGGAGAGAGGAACCTACTGGCACTTCCTCCACGTCCACCGCAGGCAGAGCCGTGTGTGGTCTCTGTCCTCAGGGAGGAGGTTTGRTACATGCCTTTGAGCTGAGGTGGTTCTGCAAGGGCTGCAAAGAGAGCACGTGGGAGCCAACACCCCTCACAAAAGTTGGAACACAGTGAAATCTGTTGTTTGTATGAATGTGCTTTAGAGGAGCTAGTTCTGCTGCTGACATCACTTCTAACCTACTGTCAAATTATATAACGAGGTAGCGAACAAATTACAGCCTCCTTCCAGCCCTGCTTGAACAGAGTTTCACAGGCCTTATTTTTTCCTAAGAAAAACTTCTGCTCTAGCTCAGTTTTTGAGTTAAAAGCCACTTCTAAAAGCATTTTCATCCAACTGACAATTCAAACAAAATATACTACATATGGACATTTATTTGACCCTAAGAGCACCTTCCTCGATGGATAGATGGTTCCCATACCGCTAAGAAAATGAAAACTAAGCAAAGATGTGAAGAATTTGCAAGACTAGATCTGATGAGTAAGCAGCTGCTTTATTAGCAGGCATGGAGCTCTTGATTTAGATGTTTCATTCATGCAGGGCTAAGGAACATCTTTTCTTCATGACGCTATAAATTTTGGCAAAGACTAGAAATGGCAACATGACATTTTTGTTGTTGCTTCCTCGTCTTGCCATCTGGGACCAGTGGAGATGAAGGAGCGATATAGGAAGCGGCTGCTCTTGCAGTGGTGGTGCAGTCCCTCACGTCCTGACCTGCTCCTTCCTTCTCCGAGCAGACACGGTTGTCAGGGATAGCCAAACCACAAAAACAAACCTGTATCCCTGGTGACTTTCCGACAGCTGCATGCGTACACGGAGTCTGCTTTGGATTTCTAAACTTTCCACCAACATGATGAAATTCTCTTCTCTCCAAAACTGCTCCAGACTTTCAAAATTATCTGGACTGTCAGTCCTGTGTTCAGCCCCATCCAAAAATGATCTCGTAAGATAAACATAGCACGATTCACTGTGCTGAAAGCCTGGCCATGAGAGAAGAACAGTGTGGGATAAACAGGGAGTCCAGCATCTCCTTTGGCAAAAATGAGAAGGGTGATATTTGTGCAAGATTGCTCATATGGGACACAAACACAACCAGATATTTATATTTCTAGCAACTCACCTTTTTTTTAAAGAAAGCTGTTCTTGCCCATCTTATGTGTCTATTTCAACTTGACTCAGTATAAGCAATCACRCAAGTCCCTAAGTAATAGCAGAAGATTCTTAGTGCTTTAAAGTTCTTTGGTTTTTAGTGCATTAAGACTTTGGAGGAGTAAAACCCAAGCTACCGACCAAAGAAAATAGAGACTAACCTTCATGGGGGAATTAGGAATCTCTTTATTTTCTAGTTAATATTTAAAAAACACTATTCCTACTCCCTAGATCTGGAACGGAAATCCTGCAGGATGAAAAGGTGCTGTGTGATTCAAAATCCTAAGTACTCAGGTCATACTGATGAGAAAGTTATCTCTAATAAGAAAACAATTTTATGGTTGTATTTTCTAGCACATCTCAACAAATCTCAAATTCAAATTGCAATCGAAAACAAAGGCTTCCTTTGAAAATAAAATTACGTTGGACCAATTGAACTTAGTGAAYAGAAAGTTTGTGAGCTAGAGAGTCAAATCTGGCCTTCTCACAGTCAGTGGCTCAAGATTTACTCCAGGGTCCTATTATTATTAACAMTGAATATTTACAAGACATAAGAGCATAGGCATTTTACAGTTTTAAGATTCAAATATAAATCATTTTTTCCATTTTGACTTTTTCACCGTAGCTTACAGACCACATACTTAGCTAAGCCACTTACTAAAGCACAAGTGCCTCTATTTAACTTTCCTTACTCGAGTAAAATAAGTAGGCAAACCCATCAGATTAGAACTGATAAAAATGGTTCCGTCCATCAAAAACATTTATGTTAACATTTTCCTAAAGAAATAGCCTAATGTAAATATTTTTAAAGCTCTCTGCTTTGCTTTTAGTTAGCTCTGAGAGGTTAAGTACATGTATGAGAACCATATACATCTAGTCAAAATATTTTACTTTGTTTTTTAAGAGCTTGAGATATCAAAGCAAAACTATCAGGGCTCCAACTTACTTTTGGACCACTAAATTATTTCAAAGAAACCATAATAAATTTTACTTTCAGTTTCAGAGAAAGAACAGTTAATCCTGCATGTGTAAACAATCAGCAAAAAAACTTGGAAAAGGATCCCCACCTCCCAGCCACTCCARGCTTACCATGTCTGTCCACAGCACTGAAAAGGCATCCATCTACTAATAAACGAATAAGCAAATTACTTCCATCTTCACATATTAGCGTAGTCCTACATGCTATTTATATTCAAAATATAAATAGTATATTTCAGTATAAAAGTTTGAACTGCGCCCAGCCCAAGCAAGTGCCTAAATCCCACATGTGTGAGTGGCTTTGTGTCAAGCAGGGAGGCACAATGCTCCCGGTGGGCAATACGGGAGAGAAGGGAAGAAGCTCTCTGGTGGCATTGCACTGATTGGAATTGCTCTTGGCTGCCACAATCTGGGAGACTTTGGCTTCAAGCCAGAAGACGTTTTYAGACAGGAGCGGCCTGGAGAGAGATCCCACCCTCGACATCAGCTCATTGGGAAAGTTTCTCTTGCTTTTCGCTCTGCGCGGAGCGCTGGCCAGGAGCTCCGTCTGGAATTTGAGGTATGTCCCTCCCCACGCTCCCGCCTCCGGCCCATGCGCCCAGCTCGGAGCAGGCCGCCGGCACAGGCCGCGGCGGAGGAGGCGGCATCGCTGACCCCCTCCTGGCTGCTCCTCCATCCCGCTGGAGGTCCAGGCCAAGCAAAGCCAGGCTCCGGCAGTCTCTTYCCAGAGCCCTTGCCAAACGGTACGAACAAAGCAGGATTCCTAAGCTTCAGTTTTGCTGCCTGTTTATAAAAGACTTTGACACATTGAGATGAAAGACTATGCAATGCTGCTCTATTAGAGGATGCTATTCCATMCTCTTAAGTTATACTTCGCTACTGCTGCCTAAAATATGGGCGTGCATATATAGTCTATGCTTCCATAGGCATGTATATACATACATACTCAAGTCTTAGTATTAAGAAAAACTGACCTTGAATTCTAATATTGTCTCTTAACTACTGTTTTTATATTTTTGCAGCTATTATCTCTATCCTAATTTCTAATACCAAGATCCTTTCCTCTTTAATGAGCATCTGTAAGGTTCTATTTTGACCACAGGATGGCAGACCAAGTATGATGGCACTGCTTTATCTTCACCTTCTACTTTTCAGGGAAAAGGTATATACTTAAGTCAAAGCATTTCACTGTTTCTTTTTGCTCATGCTTTTAATAACCAGGCTAAATACCATGGCTTCCTCAGCACATTACTAAAAAGAGTTCCTAAAATAGATATACCATGGAGTTAAATTGAGAAAGATAATTTGCAAAAAGAAAAAGATGTGCAGATGTGCAATTTGCAGGCATAGTCCAAAAAAAGATCTCATTATTTTATAGCACATACACAATGCTCTTTTCATTGCATGAAAATTAAAAATACTGTTACTTCTTTTATTTAACAGAGGTTTAAAACTACTTACAAGAAATAACCATCAAAATAATTAAGATTACGTTYGTGCGATATATTAATTCAATATATATACACTCAGGCTAGAAGAATAAATAGTAAAAGCTTAGTAGCCCTGAGGTTGTCAGAGGAATACCCGAGACATTACCAAATTATAAACATTTCTTCTTACTATTACTGTTCTTGGTTCAAGTTTAGCAAATTTATGAGATTTTTTTAATASCTTTCTGCCCCAAATTCCGGAGAAAATAAGTAACAACCAACATTAAGTATTGCAGAGGGCTTTGAGCTCCATGCGCTTAAACTGCATCAAAGCACAGCGTACTCCAAAACGCAGTTTAGTTATAATGCCTCTTCATATAGCTTCCTGGCTGACAGAAAAATACAAACCTGACATCGTGTAAACCAGACAGTTCAGTGACTGTGCAAGTCTTGTTACAGTCTTGAACTTATTGACATTTTCAAAAGGTAAAGGGAAGTTTTATTTGGCTTTGGGTTTGAATACATTTACTTCTGAACCAAAAGAGAGACGGAAACAATGAGAGGAACTACAGACTGGAGAAGCATACCATGCATCAACTACGCTTCATATTTAAGTACTATTTATACTGCCAATGGTATTGGCTGGGTCTTTGGAGTGTTTTCTCTGTTTCTATAACAGTTTACTACAAAGAAAAACATTCATAATTCAAGATTTAGGAGTTTGGGAAGCTAGCTGAAAAAGATGAATATTCTCTTTATCAAGACTCACTATACACAGGGGGCTTTCAAGATATTGTACTAAAGCCAAGTGGGAATGCAAAAAGAAGCTCTTTATCTACAACCAGTTTCCAGGAATACGGGAGGGGGGAAAAAAATAGTTTAATGGAGTGGTAAAGAAGGATTRCATGCATTTCTGTAATCTCTTTACCAGGGGACCACAGGCATTTCAAAAAATACTAGATTCAAGAAAGAAATTGGCACAAGTTATGGAAAAATGCCATATCTTAATATTCCCCTTGCACTACGAAATGTTCCACCATACAGCACAYAGAAAGTAACATAGTGATGCCAAAAAGTAATATACTAAAATCAGTTAAATGAGAATGGCAAGAAAGCATAACAAGAAATACACACATTAACTAAAAAGGAAAATTCCCTAAAAGTTCCTATGAGTTGTCTCATGAATAATTGTATTTGTCAGCTGAAATGCTGATGATGTGGCAAATGACAGCAGAAGTACTGTTCATTACAGCCTGGTAACTAGACTGAAAAAAGGCAACATACTTAATGTTTTTTTTCTTTGGTTCATTAACAGTATAACATGTTAGGCAGGGATGGCCACTGGCTTCTTTTCCACTGCCCTACACTTTTTTCACTGCTATGAGATTGATTTCTTATGTGTGAAGATTTCTTGATCACTTCGTGCTATTAAAAAAAAAAAAAAAAAGAAAAAAGACTTTTATTTTTTCCATTGTGAAGAACAGAACTGAAGCCTAAACCAATCTTCTCCTGTCGATCTGCTATCTTCATTAGCGAAAAGAAAATATTTTTACGATTAGTAATAAACACTTTTTATCTCAGCGATTTAAAAATGTAAAGATAAAAATCCAGTAAAGCTTGCTATGAGTTTTGATGAACACATCTTCTGTGGGAGACATTCAAGTCCAAGAAAGCTTCCTTTGTTTCTCTCTTTAAAATAAACAAGCAGCACTCCAAGATAGCCAACTCCGCACAAAATCATCAGTTGAGAGATAAACACTTCAGAAGAGCAACAGCAGAAGCAGCACTTTCACAAGTGGGAAAGATAAAATCCAATCTATATTTATAAAATGTAAGTGACTATACAGTAGTATTATGAACAAATAAGAGCTATCTTATCTTCGGATTGTGTGGTATGTACTAAATCTTAAAAGGATGAAGTCTTAGCACAAGTGAAATCAGTAGCTAAACCCGCCTTGCTTTCAGGAAGCCTTTTTCTCTCTGATTTCTCTTAAGCCATCATTTTCCAATTACAGAGTTCCAAGTAATAGTTTGTGCTTTTTCTTAGCCTGCCTTTAAGAAATATAGAATTTATATCGCTCCAGCATACACCACTATATTCTTTGCTCTGTGCATCATGCTATAAGATTTCCTTCTTGGACTAAAAGGGACGATGAGGACCAACTAAACCAGGGTCTAATTTAATACGTAAAAACAAACGTTGAGAGACTTCGTAGAAGTATCCTTAAGTAGAGTTCATGAGCTGGAAAAGGATGGATAAACCAGGCTCTTATCACTTCTTCCAAACTATTAGATTTGGGAAGAATCCCCTGCCCACCAAGAAAAACTGTGGACAATTTGTATCACACAAGATATGCACTTAMAAAATGCTTGATGCTTGAATTTGAGTTTGCAATCTTTTTTAATCTGAACTTTTCCGTAATTAAAAAGACTTGGGGGGGAATGTTTTGCAAATATTCTTTTACTTAAGCAAGGAAAATAAAGCTTCATAAGGCATTATGATTATTTCCCCCCTAAAACTGAAAACCAAACATCTTTATCTAAATTAAAGTTGATTTAAATTCTTTAAATTAATCATAATAGGACTTAGTTAATATTAAAATATCATTAAAAACAAATTTAAGAGTATGTTCCTGTCCCTAGATTTTTCTTTAAACAATGAACACATTTTTAAGTTCAACCGCAAACACTGCTATATATTCCAACATGTCTTCCTTTTTAGATCCATCTCAGGCTTCACACTTGCATCCAATAAAAGCATATTATTTAATATTTCAGGAAATCCACACAGATCTCCATGATATTTATTAAATCTTTGCTCAAATTGTATAGAAGGCTTTCATTAGAAATATTTTTTTACTGAGCATCTATCAGTCCTGCAAGCTCTGGTGAAGGAGGTYTTTGCCATCCAGTAGGATTATGCAGGTTTAAGTGAAAGGTAGCTTAAGAGAAGAGATTTTCAGTAGACTAAGCCTCCGTATCTACCAACTGCCTTACTATTTGTTTTGGCTGAGGTCTGAGGGACAACAATACTGGCCATGAAGTGCTGCACGCGCAAACCTCGGGAGCAGAATGTTCTCATTCCAGCTTGCTCCATCACGTTTGCGTAGGGAAAGGGTAGCCACGGCTTTCACTTCTGCACGCATTGCGGGTTCAAAGGGGGAACTGAAATCAGCAATCCAGTTTGACTGTTAATCAGACTTTCCCAGACTTAGGAGAAATAAGAACAGCTCCTCTATTCCCTTGCAAAGTACTGYCCAGACTTTGAAATTGCAAAACAGACCACAGGAGAAGCCACACAACATCAGGATCCCATAAGCAGCAATGGTCCAAAGTAGGCCCCTGGGCAAGAGTGCAACCACAGGGTATAATTGCACAAAACTCTGTCCAGGCAGCCCCCTCCAGCACGGGCGGTTCAGGGATGTGGGCTATGTTCAGTGGACTTCCCTCTGTGAACTTTGCCAGATTGCGCCAGTAAACTTTGAGCATCTGCACCTCAATTCTGCCTTGTGTGGGCAAGTACCCCTCCTTTAATGGTTCTTCCAATAAATAGCTACTTTCCTTCCCTATGCTTAACAGGCTCCAGAATATCCCCTCAAGCTGTTGTCCTCAAAATAGAATAGTCCCATCAGTTTTACAGAAAGTAAAAATATTGACAGTTTAGGTATAAATCTTTTGCAAAGTTGATATAAACCTTTAGGTACTTCCAGGCAAAGGACTWTTCTAAGCTGTATGTGCAAACCTGTTCTAGCTGTAAGCAGTGAAATTGCCACTTTCATTCATGTTCAGTGACTTGAATGAAAAGCAATCAGTTTAAATGACCACATGAAATACTTTGAAGAATGTCTGTATCTTTTTTTTTTTTTTTCCTCTTAATTTTTTTGAGTGATAGGGAATAACTTATTCGCTGTATACTTTCATGCTAGGTATAAGACCTCTTGCTGCTAGAGCTGCTTGCAGTCTTGTATGCAGGACTTCTCAGCTAAGAAGAGATGAATAGCTTAGAAGTCTGGCCTTATTTTGAAAAGCAATGCTTTATGATATCACACACAATTTTAGTTGGACATGGATATGCATATAAAAAGCACCTTTCAGGAAGAAAGCCTACAGCCTTTCCCGTTCATTTTTTTTAGAATTACTATAAAATAAAGTTAAATTTGGCAAAAAAAATAGGCTSCGGTATTTTGATGACATTCCTAAAGAGACTCCACTGTTTCTCGTCATAAAACATTTCACTTAGGGTGTAGTTCTGATGTCTTAATGGCTGCAAAATTTTCCTTTTCTCTGCAGTAGAACTATTTATGAGTGTCTGCTTCCCAGCAGATGAATGATGATATAGCTCCATAATGTATTTTTGTTCCTTTGTCCAGGCAGCAARTAAGAATGGGACCAACTTGCTAAGAACAGCTCCATTTACTTGTATAAACAACAGCTGCCTGTGTGTTTTTGGAACACACTCMTATCTATTATTCAGTCTTCCATGTCTATAATGGAAGAATTACAGGTAGACTAAGTCTACCTAATGATGAAAAAAAAMCAGCATTTATCTTACCTTCTTGTTCAAATAAAGAAGAGCTCATCTTCCTACTTCTGTCATTTCTGTCATGAACTTCTAATTTTGTTGATAATTCATGATAGCTCCYATTCCCTTTGTGTACTTGATTTTTAGAGAGGAGGGAATAGTACAGTAAGAAAAAAACTCTTTTCGTGTTCAGTTGAGAAGCATGTGTCAGCGATGCCCTCACTATATATTAACTCACTGGTTCTGATGCTAAAGCATCTTTCATTACCACATAAGGAACAGATAAATTTTACATTTCAAGAACATTATAAAATAAGAGTTCCATGTCTCTACATCCCCTAGCCATGTTTGAGTTTATGCACAAGTAGGCAGTCTAGGATCATCCCATATTTATATACACTGATTAGATCCCCCCTCATCCTTCTCTTCTTCAGGCTGAACAGGCCCAGCTCTCTCAGCCTTTCATCACAGGACAGATGTTCCAGGCCCCTGATCATCCTCACAGCCCTATGCTGGACTCTGTCCAGCAGCTCCACATCCCTCTTGTCCCAAGGAGCTCAGAACTGGACACAGTACTCCAGATGTGGCCTCCTCAGGGCTGATTAGAGGGGGACGATCAACTCCCTCAACCTACTGGAGCTGCTCTTCCTCATGCACCCCAGAATCCCATTGGCCTTCTTGGCCACACTGCTGCCTCATGGTCAACTTGTCAGCCACCACGATGCCCGGGTCCTTCTCTAATTCCCTTAACATTACTCAGTATTTCAGAAGATAAAAACAGATATAAGATAAAAAATGAGTTTTAGTTATTTGTATGTAAATCTCTACACCCTAAATTTTTGCACATTGTTCCTATGTCACGCTGGTGAACATGCTTTAAAAAGCTCTAATGTCCTTGTACCTTTGTGACATAAACTTAGTGATAACATCTCTTACATAAATGCCTCCAGTTACTGCTGTATCCAAGTAGTTAGAGGTCTACAGGCAGGGGGAAATCACATCTCCTATGAGCTCAGAAACTTCCTAGAATTCAAGAGCTAACATATCCAAAGACTTCATCCTTACAAAGCACAGTCAGTTTTCTCCAAGCTCTTTATATGCATCGGGTCCCCAGGGAACCACTAACCAAGATCCAACTGCAGTACTGAAACAAAATTCCTCTGTAATCTCTGTGCTGAGTACAACCAAGGCTCAAAACAGAATAAAATAGTCCCTCTCAGTACCCTCACTGACTCCATCTCTCCATTTTCAAAAAAAAAAAAAAAAATGGATGTTTTACATACTAAGTAAATAGTATATAGGTAAATAGTATTATTTCTGAGGATATTTATAAGTAATGATGCCTGTAATTGGGAACTTCCTAGTATTAATCTTCCTTTTTGTGCTGAGTTATAGTTGCAAAGAATTCAGGCAGAGAAGAGGGGAAATTGCCAAGTTAAAAGTGCTCATGTTCCTCACCTTCTGCCAAGACTGGATTTTTTTTTTTTTAATTTATATTCTTTAATCCCAGTTGCCCCATGCTCTGAGTGTCCCTGCTTGAGCGGGGCAGGGTGTTAGACTAGATGATCTCGAGAGATTCCTTCCGACTTCAACCATTCTGTGATCCTTTCTGCTAAGATGATGGAGATTTCCCTACGAAGACGGAGAAAGGCATTTCCATCCAATATTAACAACAGAGGATGAACGCGTTCTTGTGAAGTAAACAATATACKGCCATTGCCAGTCACAAAGGCACTTTAAGCAACCAAGACTTGAGCAACAGTTTTAGTCCTGCTGCTCTGCTACATGGAGAGGAGTATTTACCTCATATGATTGTRAGAAAATGATTTTCTGATTTAAAAATGTAAATTAGCACCATAAAAACAAAGATTTTTTWAAAAAGTAAAATTACCAAACTTCTTTTTCCACATACCACCAATGGAGGAATGTATATAGTGAAAGACAAATTCCTGAATAAATCATCATATGACTTCACACATGGAGACATCCAACAATTGTAAGCCAGAAGCAGCAGCACAGGAAGGACAATATTCAAAACACAAAACACAAGAAAGACTTGAGAGGAAAATCTTCACCACTTCCTAYCCGGCACAGAATTGCTCCAACGTGCTGCCGGTGGCAGGACTGCCCATCACACAAAGCAAACCTTCTACTCTGTGACTTCCACATACACACTGACACTGCAGGCTGTAATTAAATCAAGTGAAATCCTACCTTTGGACTGATACCTCTAAGTACCTTGATTACATCTTGTTTGGTTAGATTACCTCAGAGGATTCTTTTACAAGATAACTCCATGAGATATTGTTTGAACATTGCTTAGGAGTATTAGAGAGGCAGAGTTTGCTAAAAATATGAAAAATAGAGGAAGGGAAAAACAAACAAACAAAACAAAAATAAACAAAAACTACCCTACACCTCCAAAACTATATTTTGTTGGTTAAAAAAAAAAAAAAAAAACAGGAATTTTCTCCCATGCATATTCTGCTTTCCCTCCCCTTATCCAAGTGGTTCAAGTTCAGATTCAAATATTTACCACTGAAAACAAGTAAGGTTAGGTGAAAACAAAACAGGTCGGATAATTTACAAGTGTCTCATCTGCTGCAGAGCACCGTGATGTCCTTGTACTCCTCTGGTCTCACACTGGTGGAATTAAGGTTTCTACCTTYCTCCAGATGCATTCATCTTCCTCAGCCCAAATCCAGCTTGGTTAGMAGACTCACAAAATGAATTTTTAATTTTCATTTAGAATTACTGAAAATTAAACATATTTCCCACAGTGGCAATTCAGTTCAGCCTGTATGAACACCAACAGTACAGTAAAGCTTTAAGAAATGATTCAGGTGTGCTGTTCAAAACAAACTTTCTTCTGGTATCTGTCAATGTCTGAGGAGTGAATAAGGCTCTGTTGCTCACTGTATGCACTGCCACCTACCTGACCGGGAACTGTTAACATTGGCAAATGATTCATGAAAAGAAATAAAACAAGWGGCTTTTCTTAATGTGGACTGCAGCGTGGCAAATATTTTCCTCTCCAAGAAACTTGCAGCACATTAAAACATACCATTAGAGCAGACAGAGTGAAGTTAATAAATATAAACATGGGAACTGAATAGTAAGTAAAGCCGTATCAATAAATTTTGAGAAAAAAAAAATGTGATGCAGAAGCAGAAAAACATGCAAATAGCCAAAAATTACACAAGAAATTCTGTGATTTCCTCAGCAGTAACATTTGCCGAAGCACAGGCAGTAAAAGGAAGGGGCTGCCCAGAGAGGAAGCTCTCCAGGACTTGGCTGTTTCAAGTATGGAAATAAAGTCACAATTTATCAGTTTGACAATTCTAATCTGAAATGGAGAACAGTTGACAGAGTAAAGAAAAGTTGAAAGAAAAATAATTTATTGAGAAATGCCATTTCTTCCCAAACCAGCCTACTTCATTAGAAGTACTGCATTAATGTATTTGTTTTAAAGTATTTGCTTTAACACGACTTTAAGACCAATTATTCCCTAAGCTGAAAACAGAACAAGGAAATAAGACTTGCTTCTTTGATATAAAAATAATCTTCAAATTCTTTCACTATCTTTTTAGCTGTGAATAAAGCTTCTGTTAGGAAAAACAATTTAAAGATTCTTCAAATAGCAGCAGGTAGAAAGGGATCTACTGATSAGACAGCCAAAACCCCTCTGCTCTCTGAAAGGCTGACATGGAGGAGGTGAAGGGTRTCTGCCCCTTGCAATGGGCACCTGTAACACACGGCAAGTTCTGGGGCATAGGCACAAATCCACAAAAGAAAATCTCAGCAGGAAACTCAAATCAAGTGAAASCTGGTAAAACAAAGAGCAACTATTAGCAGTCAAAATATCTACATTTCTATTTTAAATTATTGTTTTGATAAATATAATCTSTAAGGATAACACTAAAATGCGAAAAGAAAAAAAAATCTACCTAAGGTAGTCAAAGTAAAACCTGCTGTATTAATTTAAAATTACCCTTTATTTTTCACAAGTTTTTCCAACACATTGTGCATTTTGGCACAGTTGGCTGAGTTTGTTTCCTTCAAGTTTCTTTAAATTACAAGCAGTAGATACAGTAAGAATAGTTTTAAATGTATTTCTTTAAAATAAGTCACAAGTTGAAACCCTTAACTTTAAAAGAGAGATTTCCACAATTTCATTTTCCTGATACACAATTCAAGTAAATTTAAATAAGAGTAGAAAGTTCTCCTTATAAAACATCCTGATATTAAAATTTACCAGTGCTCTGAAAATAAACAACAGATTTCCTGGATAAGTTGGGTGCAATTACATATTTAGAAAACTAACTCATTTAAAGGACACTTGGTGAAAAAAAAAAAAAAATTTAAACAGGATGAATTCTTAAAACTCATTATAAAACATTTTTCTTAGCTAAAATACATAATCTATAGTCCATCTGTGCAATGAATTTATTTTTCATCTAAAGTGGCAATTTCAGTATTTAGAATGAATTAAGAAGAAAGCCTACCAAGATGTTCTACCAGCAAATGGAATTATTGCTTAACTCCAACAGCTGCACAAGAGATTCACTTGATAGTGTTTTTATAATGTGGTTTTTAAATGGCTGTTACCAAAGATACACACCACACAACTTCAGCTGTGTTACTTTACTGAATAAAAACCACCATAACTTTTTCAAATAGTTTTGTATCTAGGATTTTCTTGCAACAACGAAATGGATTTAGCATAAAATGCTTTTTCCTCCTTACCCATTCTTTAAGACAGCAGAATGGAAAAATAAGCAGGGTACGTTTATTTAGTGACTCAAGGCTCAGAGCAGATCTTGAAAAATCTCCAACAACTTAAAAGCATTTTCCCTTCCCCACCCCACCTCCCTTCTTTAGCCCAAAGTATTCTTGATATCTAGGAGCAGTTACTTTCAGCATCGTCTTCTGGAAGAAAACTATAAATAAATGTTTTTGTAAGGAATCAAACACTGGCACTGAAGAGGGAAAAAAAATAAAATTAAGGATCAATAAATGATACTGCAATGTATCTTGTGCCATTTAAGATAGGAAGTCCTTCATGTAAATGAGTCAGTCTTCCAGGGTGCATGAAACTCCATCCTTTCCTGGGGGACTCAATGGAACAGTTGTACCTAAGAAATTTGCATCCACCTCCCTGTAACAAAAGATTAAAGGCATCTTTTACCTTCCATTATACTTGTATAGGTTCCTTTACATTTATTCACGACTTGAAATATTTTGCTATTATTTAAAAGTTGATAACAATAAACAAGTTGTACTACCCATATTAACAAGATTCCATCTTCAAAGCAATATGTAAGAGATATATTTACACTATTAGAGATTTCACCTCATTTTACTTTAATATTCTCTGTATAACAATTCATTCAAGCAGCAATTCTGACATATATTATTTAACAGCCTTTTGGTACTGGAGAGCAGCAAATCACRTTCATACTGTTTCAAGACAGCAGCTCTATCTATGGTAACATTTAAATAAATGTGTTCCTAGCTGTTATTTTCCAATAGAAACAGTATTTTATATTTTCACACAGCCTTTAAGTATATCCCTTTGAGACATAGTTTGGAAATAACTGTTAGGCAATCAAAAACGATGCCATTTTATTGCAATAAGTATGTTTCAGACATACCTGAAAGTCTTCTCCTACTTTGTTCAAGGCAATGTTGATTGTGAACGTAGAGGAGTCATGATGAGGTCTGAGCGAACGTTGTCGGTCAGGGCTATATTTTACAACAAAATTCAGTAAAGCAAACCCCTGAAACAAAATATGCAAGCAGACTTCAACACATGAACTTCCAAGTAGCGCAGGGATTTTGTTCCTCAGTTGCGAGTTAACAGAGCAACATTTCTTTGCAATTATTGGTATGTTGCATGCAAGCTCACCAAGCCAACAGGAGAGGATAGAACTGATAAGATACTTAGCATTAGTCATTCCATGCAGTAATTGCCTACAATCCTTTTAAACACATACCTTTGTATAATAGCCAGCAAAAACCTTTAGTGTTACTGGTGCAATGAACTCTCTTATGAAATGCAGCCACTCATTATCAAATCCAATTTGCTTCATATGAATATCATCAGTTGGGACATTTTCATAACCTCCAGAAATACGGCTGTCCTAATGAAAACACCATAAATAGCCTTGAAATATGAGCACGGAATGCTTCTGGCACTTCTACACACACATGCTTGAAATCCGCAGAGTCACAAAGCCACGAGAGAGCATTGCCCCAGTGGGCACATCTGAGCTAGCTGCACATTAATCTCACAGCTATCTGCTGCAGGGAAAAAAAGCACGTCAGAGTAACAGGGAAGGAGCAGAAACTGGAAAGTTTTAGAAAGGTGAGTCAATATTTGCATATGTTGCTTATATATAAGGCTCATCTTCTTAAAGTCCTAAGTTAGATAAATGTTTAAATGAACACAGTGTAGAAAGAGGCAACTCAAGGTTTATCTGGCCATCAGAACACGAGCCTCCAGTTACCACGGCAAGAATTGTATTAAAATAATGCAAAGATAAAAATATATTAAAAAAGGCTCTTTGTGAAGTTGGGACATCTGCAATTTATCTCATTTCCAGGACTCGGGATTTGTGAACCTTTCTGTTAGAACAGTTAACAAAGATTTTGAACTTGATGCAAACATAAGCATAGTGAGCTATGTTGTTTATGGGAGGGACAAATTTGACAAAGCAGTACTTAAGAGATAAGAGTAGAACTTCCCTAAACAACAATGAACTGCAGGGTGGATCTGCAGTGCTATAGCACCTGCCCTGCTGTTAGCATCCAAATTTGTTTGTTCAAGGATAACTGTGGAATATCTCCAAATCTGCTGAGCAACAACTATGTGGCAGACAAAATAAAGCACTTTATATTGCAGGCATCTGTCTTGGGTCATTACTGGAATGTTGGAATTGTGCACTAGGACTTCCTAGCCTAAGTTTACTCTCTTAAAAAGATCTTGTTTATATAAACTAACACTTACTTGGTGTTTTCCACCAGACCATTGTCCAAAATGTTCCATTTCTTCTACCAATTCATCACAGGCAGTCTCAGAAAATATGGGAAACCAAAAGACATCTGGACATGGCTATTAAAAAAATAAAACAAAAAAAAAAACCTGCGTTTATTTCTTTTAATAAGATTAAGTTACTACTGATATCTTTTATTTTCAGCTGCTAAAAAGCCTCATGCCAAGGAACTCTTCACTTTTCTGAGTCACTAAAGAATATCATTAATTTTCTTCTGAGTTGTAATCCAAAAATATCTAAAATAATCAAATTTACTCTTGATCCACATCATCTTATGGCTGGACATTCTGGACTTCTCCCATCTGATTTTCAGAAGCACAAAATAGTTCACCTCTGCTCCAAACCTCAAAAGGTGCAAAGCCACAAACCAGAACAGCATTTCTATATGCCAATTTACCATCAGTTCACCCACAAATTATACAAGATAATTAGTCTTTGTCTTTTCTAACAATACTTATACCTACCTGTTCTACTATATTATCAGTGAAGATCTTGGAATAGTTGGGATTTATATAGGTTTCCTTCCAATCCTGAAAAGGATAATTTTGATATATTAAAAACTCACTTGTTCTACTTAATAATGATAGTAAAATAAATTCACATTCTGTTCATTTGCTCTACTGAAAGCATGAGAAAATTAAACATTTGTCATATCGCTAAATGAACTCAAACCCATCATCTCAAACGCATGAGACCTGTTACATTAAGGCTACATCTCCAACACAGTACTCTGGTCATCAGTTGGTTTGCTGTGTCATCCACTTAARTGGCTAGTACAGAATAACTTTTATYACACAGTCAATATTCAATGCATTATAAAGACACAGGTGTTCTCTAGGAAATGCTATAAAATCCTAAAACCTTTACAACATGAATTTTAACATAGCTTCTAAAGTATAATAATTCCTTTGTGAATGATGCGTACCACAGGATTTTCAAATATCTGCCAGAGGTCATTGTTGTAATGAGAGGTATTGTAATTGGCTGTAGAAATAAGTCTTCCAAATTCATGTCTGTTGGTAATGTACATGAAAACACCCTATACCAAACAGAAGAAAATGTTATTAGAAAAGTTGTCTATCTCAGTAAAAATCGTGTTGTAAAAAAGTCTGCATGTTCATTTAAGCCTGCACTTATTCTCTTAAGGATTATACAACTTTACATACATATTATTCCTATGAGTTTGCAATTTTACTTCTGAGTATCTTAAATCTTGAAATGATTGATTCCAATGAGTCTAGTGCTAGTGCTTTTTTTTTCAATATATAAACTTCTACTTGAATTAACTTTCTAATCAATTTTTTCTTATCAAATTCAACAACATATATGTTGCTAACAACACAAAATCACCTACGTTTATAGAAAAGAAAAATATCCCCTCCCACTCCCACAATAAAATCTAAAGCAGAGCACAGAGAGTATTTAAGCTACTGAAAGTACTAGTTCTCATAATGAAAACAATCATAAAAGAAAATGATCATCTAAAGATTCATTTCTGATCAAATACTAAAAGAATGAGCTAAAAGAGAAAGGGCTAATAGAAATCAGAACAAGAAATATATTTCAGAGTATTAATTGCATGATCCTTCTGGAAAATAAGCCTGAAATAAAAAGATATTGGCAAATACAACACACAATATGATTCAGATCAAGGTACAAAACAGCTGAGTACTTTAATTGGGCTCCTCCACGCAAATATTGCAAAATATGCACAAAATATTAAGTGTGCTGTGTGTGATAATCGAGTGCTATTCTATTATCAAGCTAGTAACAGAAGAAATTAAGATAGCTCTTGATTAGAAATAAAGAAAACACTTTAAAGAAGATTTTTTTTTCTTATTTTACTGTTTTTTCAGACCAAAACCTCGTTTTAGAATTGCCACTTTAGTTTTGCAGCAAATAAAGGCATCCCCATTTGGGTATTTTGTTACTATCTATGCTTCTGTCTGAAAAAGAGTTAAATTATCAGAATGATAATGTTATGTTAAACATGTGCCCATTTTTGGGTCCCTACCAAATCACTAGCTGCAGCAGGAGAATAAGGAGGGTTCAAGAGAAGAAAAACAGCTTTAAATGACRCCGATTTCACACCTGTTTTATGTGGCCATGGGGCTTGATTTACCTACTAGCAATTTGAGTTGGGGGAAAAATCCAACTGCACAAAAAATTCATTTGAAACATCTATCCCCTTGAGAAATGCCAGAACATTTGGGATAAATCAATGTACTTGGAGTGAGAAGCAACTTTGCCGCGCGCATGATCAGAGTTTACAGCCAACGCTCCCCTCCTTCCTTTCTTGGATTGCTGAGCCAAATTTAGTTACCGATGCACAGATCACCAGATGCTTTTGCTGACATGTTTCTAATGGACCTGGACTTGGGAAGCACCGAGAAACCTCCCTGAGGGCCCCACAAGCACCTCTAAAAGTCTTGGGCTAGTTGAGAAGAACGTGCTCCTGGTGAAAGCCTGAACCTCAGAAGACTGAAGAGAAAGCTAGAGCAGTATTTTGCTGAGAGCAAGTTGACAGAGAAGAAGGATCTTCCTGTGGAAGAGTAATACTCCATGTAATAACAACTAATGAATTAAAAAAAAAAAAATAATAAAGCAACACCTTTGGGGGTCTGAGCATATGGAATGTTTCCGAAGAAGGGGAGTCTTTTTCCCTTTGTAAAGTCTAAAATGAAGGAGAATCATCACATCAGTTGACTGACACAAAGTTTCTTTCTCTTTGTCCAAGTACTACTAAATTTCCACAGTTACGTTAGGGAAGTAGCAGCCTTTGACCAAAAGCTGATATGCCTTTACAGACAACATGCATCTCCAAGCAAAGCTCATAATGTACATGTCAAAGCTGTTTCCACCAGCCCCTCCTTATCTGCTGCAATACAAAAACAAGCAAGTACCAGACCATCTTGCAGCACAGACTGAGAAAGAGGAAAAGAGAAGGCAACTTTCTGATGAGCCACAGAGTCGGATTAGTTTAACGAGCACATGGGAAGCGCAGGTTGGCAATAACTGATGCTGCAGAGGTTTGAAAACAAGAGACTTTGGACTGGGATGTTCTGAAGAATGAGTACAAACAAAGGAAGTCATGCCTTGTTATGAGGGAATAAAAAAAATTAATACTTGCCAACTTTTCTTGTTCAATTCAGCATAATTATTTTTCAATGCTATAGTGTCTGGAAATAGGGCTGGTTTAGCTCTTATTTGTTTCTGTGCTGAAACTAGCGTAGATATCAGTAGAAATCTGGATTTACATATGCATTTTTACAGTACAAACATGTTTTCTCTTATTACTTACAGCTTAATGCAAGTAACAAAGATCAATTAAAATTGTATCTAGAAAACTAAGGAATCGATGCCCATTAATAAGACTAATACCATTTCATAAATCATAGATATTTTTGTGTCAACACTGTCTACCATCTAGCTTAAAGATATATCAACTCAGCTATAAAATTGCTAGATATTCCAACCTTGTTTGTTAGAAGTTCCACATTGTGTATAAACGTGGCTAGCAGAGAAGCTCTAAATGCATTGATTAAATTTAAAGTCATATACAGTGGGAGGAAAAATAGAGCTCTCTCATCCTATTGAGGTTGTGTCAAAAAGCGAGATACTTTTACCTCAACAGGATTTTCTGATGTGCATAAACAGAAACCGGCACGTAGTCAGTGCACCAATCCGCTGACTATGGAAAAAGCTTCACTCTTGTCAATATTTTAAAGATATATGTCTAAAGCATTCTAACATATTACAAAAATTGGCCAGTACTTTTAATTRGAAGTAAAAATATAAAATCCAAAGTCAATCAAATGAAGCAGTCAAGTGTAGCAGGACACAAAGAAGTCTGTGTGTATTATATTTAAAAGCAAGCTGCTATAGCTGCACCTTACCATTTCCCTGGCATTCCTGCAGAGAGCCATATCGGGATCCAACTTATCACGCATGAAGTAGTTTTTCTCTTTCATCTCTGATCTGAGAGTTTGTCCCTTAATTAAATATATATTAGCCATATAAGGAATATTCCACACTCCTCTGAAAAAAAAAAAAAAAAAAAAAAAAAAAAAAAAGAATAGAATTAACTTAGTCACTGAGGCTGTGATTTGTTGTGTATTCTCCTAAATCAGCATTTCTGTTGACAAGATGAAGTGAGCTTCAAGGCAATGCAGTTGAAGGCTTCCCAAGACATGTGAAAAACTACAACTGGACATAAAGGGATCACATCCCAAATGTAGGCGTAGGCAGTAACTCCGTTTTTCTCTTTTCATGACAATACTTCATAAAAAAAGTCAAATTCTCCAAGGAAAGTTTCAGCTACAAATGTACTTCATGTTTGCACAGTTAAGTCTATCAATCAAATTCCTTTATACTGTAGTATTACTCTGCACTGCCAGATAAAGAAAACAATGCTAAAACAGACTTTTTAGAAGATTTTAAACATTGTGCTGAGGCTTCACACAGTTTCTCTGACCTTCTTACAGAAATACCCTTGACCACAGCAGGCCATATATTGACGTGAATTGGGCCAATATCAACAAGTAAGCATTGCTCTTGTACACTGCATGCCTTGCAGATTTTCCTCCTCCTCTGTGCCAAGTCTCATACAGCCAAGAGCACATCTTTCCGTGCAAAGCAGAAAGAGCCAGCCCTGTTCAAATGGTCAATCTGCTTCAGACTTTTTCTTTTTGTTTTTTCAGGGCAAGGAAAAAAATGTGACTGCATGTCAAAACCAAGCTTAGATCAGTTTAAACTGCATTCATTTAAGGAAGGGCATACAGGGGAGGGTGTAACTTCAGAAATATTTTGTTTCACGGCCTTTAAGAGACCTGTAGGATAGTCCTGACACAATAGACAAGCAGCACATGAACTGAACAACTAGAACTTGTTTGTTATGTGATGATTAAATACTCTACTTGCCCAGAATAGCAGTAGTACTTATAGCCATTTGAGGCATGCATCAGTGACTYCTTTTGAATGAGGTTTCTGGGACACAGACAGAAACTATAACCCTTTTGCTTTGCTATTTCCTTGTTTTGCCTTTTCTTATATAAAACACTCAGAGTAAGTGGACATAATCAGACAGATATCAGTCATGACTTATTCCTAGCACTACCTCACTGCATGAAACACACTTTTTCTGCTTCAGGCTGGGAAATGTAAGCAAAGGGAAAATGAAAACGTATCTAAGAAGTTGAAAAAAAAATAAACAACATAACTCACATAAGATGTTATGGAAAATAAGCATATGTTGCTAAAAACAGTACGAGTGCCATGATCTCAAACATTAACTCACAATTACTTACACTCTGTTCCCTTGGACAATATCAATATAGTCCTCTGATCGAGCATAGTAGCCATCCGGGCTCAAAGCACCCCAGAAATTAGACCAAAGCTTTCCATGCCGAGTTACAAGTGGAGCCAGTATCTTTCTGCAAAATGACATTTAATAATGAGAAAAGACAAGCTGTCATACTTAGTCTAGTGAAACTTCTTGAAACCAAATTGTTCCAGCTTTCCTAAAGTTCAACACAAAGTCAAAAGGGGAAAGTTAAATTGACTAGAAAAAAATTCTGCTTCTTCCAGGACCTATATCTGACTTTTATCTTCTCTTTGTAAAACCAGATTTTTTACAGAGAACATTAGACATGACACTGATGGCATGGGCAGCTGTATCTTTACATACAGGGCAGCTGTATCTTTATCTAAGCACTACTCCTTCTCACCAGTAGCTTAATACAGACGCTGATAATTCAACTTCCCATGTGGTGTGCTTGAATATTTCCAGGCTCGTTCCTAAGTGAGGGATCTGCCTTAGTTCCAAGAAAAGGGTCTATTCCCAAACTTTTACATAAACTATTTAAAAAAAAAAATCTGTACTGTAAAAAAGTGAGCAGAAATACAGCAACATCAACAATAAACCATACTTCTTTTTTCTTTTATGCATGACTATGTCATCAGTTCTTGAAATCTCAAATCATTCCATAAAGCAGTATTTACACCATACTGCTGTCTTTAGAACAGCTTTCAAATATTTGAAATTCACATCAGGAATTGCTGCTTGACAAAAACAAAATGCTTTGAGCATTGCTCCTTGCAAGCCTGTTATTAAGCATAGCAATCAAACACTGCAAGCRGACAAGAGGCTCTAATTCTGCAAGAACAGACAGGTTTTTGTATCTTGAAACAATTTTCTCATGAAACACCAACATTTTTGGTTTAATGTAGCTGAATAAAGGTACATTAACCCCCAAAGCATGTAAGATTAGTTTCAGTTTTCCACTGGAACAGCTTAATGTGTTTACTGCTATATAGCAAAGGTGAACACAACTGTTCCTTAGCCAGGAAGCCAGTGGCAACAGTTAGAACAAAACAACCACTGCAGAAGGTCAAAAAGAGAGAATTAATCTGCATTTTCTTACAATAACACCCCGCTGAGAAAGGAAACAATGACAAAAAAAGAACACTCAGAAAATTCTTTGAGCCTGGAAGAAGTTCAGTAAAGCCAAGAGACATACTACACCTGTTCTGCTCTATCAATAATTTTAGAGTCTTTGGGTTTGTCAATACAACATCTGCATCTATGCTGAAGTAATATTCACACGCTTTATCCTGTCGACAAAGGTCCCTATAAAGAGAAAAAGGAAAGGTTAGCTCACACATGTCCACAGAAGTTCAGAGCATGAAATACAAAAGTAAATAAAACAACAACAATGAAAAAAAAGTCATATCTTACATTAAATCCCTCTGGAAAGTAGCACAGTAAAAGAAAGATGTCTTAAGATTACAATAGATACACTAAAAGCAGATTTAAAAATCCAAACCAAATTCCTGGAGGAATCCTAACTGACCTTCAGTGAGTTAAACTAGTAGTTTATCAACATGAAATTGGAGCTCTAAGAAGAGACTTAGCAGCCCCCCTGATTTTCAGGAAGCACACATGACAGCCAAAACTCAGGTCTAGGTCAAAATCCAACAAGATCTCCCAGACAGCAAACTGCTTAAAAAAAAAATGCTTTAAAAATGCTTTAAAAAAAATCAGAGAAGTCTTAAATAATTGTGTTTCTGATACTTTTCAGAAAAGAAAGAAACAAAAAAAAAATCAAGAGCATAAAGTCTGAACAGGTTTTGTAGAAAAGGGGACTATTGAAAAACTATGCTTTCTGAATTTTTAATTCTGTAAAGAAGGCAATAAAATCAGTTCTTTTCCACTTTCTGGTATGGCTTAATATATTTTACACAGTTATTTTGTACTTTATGTCATAACATATTCTGTAACAGCTGGTTGAAGACTTATCTTCAAAGCCAATAACATAAGAATGAACTTAGATGATTTTTTTTTTTCCTTAAAGCACTGGAATTGGGRAAAAGGGTCCTGACAGCACTTTATCTGCTGCAGACAAAGGTTTTAGAAGACAAGAAACACTAATAGCATCTCCAAGGGATGAGCAGGCAGAGGCAAACTACTCAGACAAGCAAAGACAGACTACAACTAACTTTTTCCTTCAATCCTACTTCATTTGCCTTCAGTTTATTCTAATTCTTTCACTTTCAGCYCAAAATGACAAAAGTCCTCTCTCCTACTTGACAGTATTGCTGATTTGTATCAAGTCTTTGCTAATTATCTAATTTAGAGATTTTTCAACAGCTTCCAAATTATCTCAAAAGCTCAAGAGGGGCCTTTCATTTCAATAGGAAGCATGAAAGTAAATGCCTCAGTTATTCTTTATCACAAGAATGAGACAATTAGAAGGTTGCTATATGGTTATAGGTCAAATTAAAAATAAGTTATTTCCTCTCACATTTACTTTGACATAAGAGAGAGTCTTTTTTACTGAGACCCTCAGCTTGATCTGTCACCATTTTTTACTGAGCCAAAAAGAAAAAAATACACCACTGAGAACTGAAACTGGACCTTCAAAGCAACTTACTCTTTTTAAGTTATTCCCATTGTAAAGTTCAAGAGAGAGAAGTGAGGTTATTCTGGGAGCCAGCTGAAGGCAATTGAAAGCAAACAATTTTCTTAGGAACTGGCTTCTCCATGAACATGCTATGTTTCCAGGTTAAATTTTCTGAAGAAAAGAGAAATCCAGTTGTTCCAGAGAAGCTGGTTATACCAATAAGGGCAGAACAGACCAAGAACATGCAAGAGAGCTGGCAGATGAACTGAAACTAGATAAGCTTATTTGGCTTAAGAAGCCAAATTTGTCCACGTTAAGGAGACAACTAATAACACTCAGGATTTACATATGATTCAATGTTTCCGCATTGTCTCATTCTATATGCATAATGCTACACATTTTCTCAACACTCTATACTTCTCTTTCAGAGAGAGCCTCTAATTAAGAGGCTCTCCAAAACAGAAGCAACACAATTCAAATTATATCGATCATGAACACAGTGGTACATTGGTAYATATCACAAGTATGACTGATCACCTTCTTACACAAGCATAATTTATATTCCTCTCTTACACAGCAGAATTTGAAAGAATTCTATGTAAATATAAATTACTATTATTAGCCACAGATTGTCAAAGAAAATTATGTTGTGTCAGAAGCTTTCATTAAGTTATAAAACAGGATGGTTCCATTACAAGAGGAAACAACTTTAAAGCCGTTTGGGTGAGATCTAATACAATTCCATTATACTGAAATGAAGTAGAAAAATAGAAGGCTAAAAGAAGGAAGAAATAGAAATATATAGACACAATAAAAATAGAAGAACAGAGATAAGTTGCACTGAAAGTTCTGCCTTATGGTGTCCGTATAGCAAAGCACAAAGGGAGAAAAACATAACTCAGGGARTTCTACTTCAGCCACATAAAGCACACCCTACTTCAGAAAGTTTGCAAACGTGGAATGTACTTGCTCTAGAGACCATGACAAAAGGCAGAATGCTTCATAAACATCTGAATGGATGGTTACACTCCTACACTAGACATCTGTAATGTTTCCTGGAAAAGCTTTGGGAGAGGCTTGGACATCATCCAAATACAAGTTTTCCAGTGGCTTCAGTAAAACAAATCCCCATTCAGACAAATTTCCAAGAATATCACAAAGACTCGGGACTAATCCTTCCTTCTTTCAGTTGATGCCCTTAGCAGCCTACATTGCATTCTTAACCTCAGAGTAAGAAAGAAATGAACCTTCTTACATTAGCTTCTCTGGTCCATCACTAGTGGAAGACAGGAGAGAAAAGAATAATGAAAGAATGAAAGAACTGTCTGAGAACTAAGTCTGCACAAGGGCGACAGCAAAATCTAAGTGGGATCCTGGCTTGTASAACTCCATAATCTTGTTGATGGACACACCAGTAGAGCTGTGAGCTGCTCTGTGAGACAGGTCAGTGTGCTGCCAATGAAGAAGAGACCCCTCAATGAGGAAGAATGGCCAGGGGTTGCGTGAGGCCAGGTGAGTGCCAGGCGGATAGAGAAAGAGCAGCTCTCTCCTTCAGTAGAGGGAAGAGAGTGAGACTGACCATAGGGATGAAGAGATTCTCTCGTATGAAGAGAGGCTGAGTGAGCTGGGCCTGTTTTCTCTGGAGAAGAGATGGCTCAGAGGGGATATGATTAATATGTGTAAGTTCAGGAAGGGAGAATGCAGGGAGGAAGGGGAAAAGCTGTTCTCACTGGTGGCCAGCAATAGGACGAGGGGTAATGGCCACAAGCTGAAGCACAAGAAGTTCCGTCTCCAGGTGAGGAGSAACTTCTTTACTGTTAGGGTGACAGAGCAGTGGAACAGGCTGCCCAGGGAGGTTGTGGAGTCTCCTACTCTGGAGGTCTTCAAAACCCRCCTGGATGCCACCCTGTGCCACATGCTCTAGGTGTGCCTGCTTGAGCAGGAAGGTTGGACTAGATGATCTGTAGAGGTCCCTTCCAACCTTAAATATTCTGTGAATTCTGTGATTCTGTGAATCTATGACATCAGTTTGCTTTTGCAAACTTCTTTTTCTGGAAAGCACAAACTTCTGCTAAAGCACATCTAAAGGAGATTCCTGTCTCTTTGAAACCTATAAAACTACATAATTACATTACCTGTATGCTCAAATCCAACTACACTTTCATTTTATATTTAAAATAAGGAAACACAAGGGGAGGAGAGGGATAGTCAGGACAAGAAAGCAYAGGTTTAAATGCATGCGGAATGCAAGATGTGTGTTTATACTATGAACACTGAGCCTGAAGATATTCAGAATACAAAAATAACACCAAATGCACTTTTCAAGAATACAGTGTAATCAGGATTTCTATTTACAACAGTCTCAACCCATATGTTACATATAAGCACTGTGCAAACTTTGTTAAAATTTGGTGTGTCGTATCATGTTTTATTTGGATAGTACTCTTTAAAAACATACAAAAAAGACTTTAGAGTCTTCATACTCATGACAGAGGTTTTGACGATCATTATACTTAGTGCAAATAAAAATGAGAATAATCTGAAATCTGACATYTCTTTTGTTTCCTTAGAGTCTACTATTGTCTGTGCCTTCATTAGAAGGCACAATGACAGACCATTGGCATAGTCCAAACCAGAGAAAAAATGTTTTCACACATGACCAACAGCTTTCTATACTGGGCAGAAACCATAAAACATTCAACAGTACTTTTAGTGCTTTCTTGCTCCAAAGGCCCCGTAACTGCATTKTAAAATGCAAAATTGTTAGTATTTAAAATGAAAAATAATACATATTAAGGTTTTTTTTAAAAAAAGAAAAAGTTAGCATATGCATTGTTATAAAGGACGTAGAAATTAGAAATTACATTCCCATGTTCCTGGCTTCTGCTTGACTCAGATTTTCTTCAGGTCCAACAATTTTTATATTTCTGATAATGTTCTTGGCTTTTTCCCAGAATTTCTTGATGTGCTTTTCATGGTAAACCTCCTGTAATCATGTTAACATTGTTTAGAGTAAACAAAAAGTACAAATTGCTGTGAAACACAGCATCCAAGCACAAACTGTATCCTACTCTAAACAAACAGATGGCAAACAGCATTTGCAAGCGTTTTAGTACATCTATCACTAAAAGCTCTTCCGCCAAAATTTTTAGCAAAAGAATCCAACACTTCAGCAGCAGAAATCAAGGCAGTGTCTCCAGACCAGTGATGAAAGATTCACCAGATGTTATGATAATGCCTTCCCTCTCATCATCCTCTCACAAACAGACTGAAAACTTAGAAAAATAAAATAAAATAAAAATCTAYTTCTGTTATTCAGATGTATAGGTCTATGATGGAAACAGCACTGTGTGTGCCTAAAAAGAAGAGACAGTTTAATGACATTTTCCTCCCATSTTTCTTATGGTTCAGTCCTTTAAACATCAGCACCAATCTATAACCTCACTAATGTGAAAAGTGCTGCTGATTTCACAGGGTATTCTCAGCAACAGCTGAAGTAGGTAATTAGAAAAAATAAAAAACTTCAAAAATATCCAGAAAAAAAAATCATCCTCACTGCTGTGCTGCCATTCAGAACATACACAGACTCACCACCCTGAGCCATGGCACTCAGCAGGAGCACCAGGAGAAAGGAAAAGGCACCGGAGTCTCAACAAGATGAAAAGCAAATCCTATTTCAACTACTGTTTGATGTCAACCTATACTTTTCCCAGAAGCATACACTTTAAAAAAAAMTTTTAGCCTTTCTCACCAATAGAAAGAATCTAAGCAGTTGGTATAAACAGACTCCGGCAAGCATTGCTTTAATTTCATTCAGYTTTGTTCTGCATTAATAAAATTGCTCTATTTTTTCTACTTCTGCATACTGCATTATGAAAAAAACCTTCTTTCCATGCAATTTAAACATGTATGTGGTATACTTCCTTCCTTACACTTCCCCACAGATACATTTGTTCACATCATAACTTCTAAAAAAATGAGCTTTGCACAACAGTTAGATACTACTTACATTGTTATGGATGAAGATACTGAGTGTCTCCTTTGGATAGTCCAGAGTCAACAGTCTGTCTAAAAATTTGGGTAGGAAAGGGGTGGGTTGTTCAATGAAAACACCAATTTTTACCCTTGGATATTCCTTAAAAAGAAAATTTAAAAAAGGATATTTTGACACAACCAATAAGACTTGCCTCCTTTCTAAGATTATCACATCATGAAACTAGTTGCTTTTCTGTACAATTATATCAGGCCACAGATCTTTCCAACACACAAACCAGACTAACCCAGAAGTGCTACACCCATATTTGTATTCTCTATTGGACTTTACAAAGATCATACACTTGATATTGGTAGAATTCTCTTTAAATTTCAATAACATACACTGTTGGTGTATATAATACAGTAAGGATTWTAAGTTCTTACTATATATATGTATATATATTTTAAATATATAACACAAAAATATAGTTAGAAAAATACATGGAAATCTTATATGTCAATTTCAGTATTTTTGATAGTAACATATATATTTTAACAAGAAAAAATAGGAAGAGATGTTTAAAAAGTAGCTAAATAAAAAATACCACAAATATTTTCTTAACTGCACTTTAAGCAGAAGATTGCCATACTTTCCATTTTACTTTCATATACATTCATATACCACCCCCTCTCCCTGCAGCCAACTGGGTTCTACATGGCTTCCCTACCAACTGATTTTATGAGGACCCTTGATGAGTTGAGTAGGATATTTCTTGTTGTGCCCAAGTACAGTGAAATTTTATCCACCTTTAGTCCCTTAAGGCAATTTTCAAGATTATCCAGTACTACTTAGCACTGTTTAGGATGGTAAATTCTTGCTCCAGACAAACGGAAGCAGTAGCAGCCAAGTTGCATACTATTTACAAGCTCACAAAAAGTACTATATTGGATTAATAAAAATGGATCATAAGGTGGTGAGAGGAGGTCATGTACGGCTTATAAATCATATTTGTTCCCTTTTTAATTATATTTTCTAATCCCTGGGTATTAATCTCTGGGTTACATGGGCACTGCTGAAGCCTAGACAGCATTTTTGTATGTATTCCTAAAATATACTATTACTTTACTAAAGATGAAGAAATTTAAACTTCAAAGGCCTTTATTCACACACACAAATAAATACTCTGGTTAAACAAAACCAGTTCTTCACACATTTAAAACAGACAGTTAACATAAACATCTCTAGCTCACTTCAGAAGTCTTAGAGAGAAACCACAGAAATAAAAGATTTCAAGTTAGTTTTTCCTAAGCAAGTCAAAGACACTCAAAAAGCGTCTGGATAAAACATCAGAACATGTCAAAATTTCACAAAGTCAGTGTCTACATCGGAAATCCAAAAACATACTGGCAAGGATACCTGAAAGGAAACATTAACTACCRATGTTTACCTAGACTACCGCCTAGTCACAACTTAAACTCCAAACTTAATGTGCATTCAAGGAGGCCAGCTAATAATTATCCTCTTCCATAAGGATAACATGGACACTGGCTTTTCTTTAAAACACTAATATTCTCAGGAAACTACTCCACTGAGACTAGTGTCATGGTAACTGATACCCTTCATTGCAAGCAATGAGGGAGATCAGAAAAGCAGTGTGTGCCATCCACTTCAAAAACCAACAACACCCACGTGCTACCAATAAGCAAATTGCAGTTAATGTAATTCCAAATTCTATGTCCCTTGCCCCTATGTCCCTTTCTAGGGCAGGGGGAGAAAGAAAAGAAAAACACAGTTCAGAAGATTGGACCTGCAAAGGTCATGGGGGAAACTGGGAATTACTAAGGCTCATTTCCTACACGGAAATGAACTGTTTGGCTACGACTTTCAGTATTGTAGACTGAAAGCTCAGGGGTGTGACCAAAGCAAAATAGTGTTTAAAATATTGGAGTACAAATTCCTAAGAACTACTCTCACAGTATTCCTTTTCAAAGCAGAGAATTCATGAATCTAGGCCTTGGTTCACTAGATAAAAAGTCATCATTGCATAGTCTGAATCTAGGCCAGAMCTTATTATTTTCACATACAGAATTTTGACTATATCAGATCTGTGATTTTGTTTCTTCCCAGTTACGCTTGGGCAAAAGTCTTTCCAGGAGAAAGGTTACCTCCAGTAACTGTGAGGGCTTCCACAGCAAGCCCTGAATCGTGCGTTTGGATTTGCTGCTCATCCATCGCGGAGCGGCTGGCAGGAAACCAAGGCACTTCTTCCAGCACGTCTGCCTCGTGCACACCAGCCCCAGCCAGCACCGAGGCAGGATTTGCCTGTGTCCTTGCTGCAAAGCACTGATTTCATCTGCTTGTTCTTCACTAGAGCCTGTTGGCTTTGCAGCACTTAAGCGAGTGGCTTATATTGCGAGAGCGCCCTATACTGCGAGAGCACCACTTGGACTCGTCATATCAATTCATGCTAGAATTCATCTAAAGCAACTAAAACCCTAAGAAGCAGGCAGCATCAACAGATTTGATCCGCTACTTCCTTCCAAAAAGAACAAAACCAAAAACCTACGAACATCTCCCAAGATAGGAGAACATCAGTACAGAAAGCTAAATAAAACAGTGCAGACAGCATCATGGTAGAGATTCACAGCTGCTCTTGCTCTTCTTACGAAAGATTTCTTTTCAAGCAGCAACTGGCCAGGCCTGAACAGAAAGTGTGTTCAGAAAGTGAAATATCGCTTGTACTCAGAAAAGCCAAAAGTAAACACTTCCACAGAAGCCAAGAAAAAGTCTCGCTATTCCTTCTGGCAGAATAAGTGAGGTATGAAGTCCAAAGAATGAATTATAGTAAAGGAAGACAACTTCTAAAGAGATGTGCTCAAACTACAGGAAGCTCTCCAGGAAATCCCTGCTAGTTACTTCTTATTTCTGGTTCTAGCTACTCCCCAATCATATTTTAATTGCCCTCACAGTCAGGAAAGAATCTTTTAAGTTAGATTTGGGGCTGAAAACACCCATAATTTCAGTAGAAYGTACTTGTAAAGCAAAACAATAATTAAAAAGAAAAAATGTATAAAAGGCAGAAAGTGATTACAATTCCAGTAACGGATTTTTGAATTAATGTCCCAATCCATAAGTTGCTTATTGTCCAGAAAGTCTTTCATTTTGTCCTTTTGTCACAGGGATCATAAACCACCAGCTTTCTCAAGATATCCCCACTTTTCATGACCTGTAAGCCTTCCTCTTCTATCCTCTCCCCAGAACAGAAACAAAATACACAGTTGCTGTAAACAATTTAAGAAAAATCTTAAGTACAAGTATTATACTTTTTACACTGTAGATCTTTGCATATATTCTGCCTAAAATGTACTCAGTAAAAAAATGAAAAATATTTAAGGACAAGGGAAGTGTCRTTCTTGTAACCAAAGAGCAAAAATTAATTCCTAAAAGTTGGATACACAGACACAGATACACACACACWCGTGTGTGCCTGTGTATGTTTGTGCTATGCAAGCTCTAAGTGTTGTGAGCTGATTTCAGATCTCAATTACTACATCAGATCTATGATACAGGTAAATGTTCACATGTATGTTCAACAGTACAGATCTCTGTCACAGATCAAGTTAAYGCAATAAAAATTTTAAGTGCTGGGACTATTCCTCTAGCCCCTTCAAGAATTATAAGTGTAATCAGCAGGTAACTGCTCATCTTTATTTGTAACACAAAGTATTAAATTGATAAATATTCTATTATTGGATAAATCTTCACTAAAAGACTACAATGCTTAAAGAGTTTTTAAGCTTCCCAAAAATTCAACTTATCAGAATCTTGCACAATTCRTGAACAATCCATAGAAACAGGAAAGGAGGGCTCTTTCAAATATGCTTAATATTGACTATAGGTAACCTACATTAAAATACAGTCTACATGAAATTTTGCTAAAACTACTCTTCCAGTAAATTAAAATCTCACATACAGAAAAATAATATATCCTGAGGTTTATAGAAAGTCTAACATTACATTCTGCAGTCAGTTTGACTCAGAAATCACTATATACTTATTAAAAAAGATATATACCATTCAAAAAGCTATTGTTATACTAAGAGGATTTCTTACCTTTACTGYTGATAGGTCTAGCAAGTCTAAATCACAAATACTGCATCCAGTTTCCYGCGTCCAAGCATTGGGGATATAGTTTCCCAAATAGTTCAAGTGAATCTGGTAAACAAACAAACAATTAAGGCTAATGAAATGTGAATGCAGATGCTGATTTGCATCTTTAAGCAAGTCAGTATTAACCTCTGAAATCCCTCATACCTAAAGATAATTGACTGAACTAAACATAATTGACTGTACTATCTTCTTATCTAAAATAAAACAAACATAAAAGCAGGAGATAAAAGCTTTCTTTTTTGTTTACACAATATAGAGGATATTCAGTTTGGCTCCACTTCAGGTAAACGACTGCTGAAAGGATTAAAAATTACCATCTAAATGCCTGTTTGGCCTCCAAGGTATCATCTATAGATTTCTTGCAAGATATCCTTCATGATTTCAAGCCAAAAAAAAAAAAAATTCATATTTTTAATTCTCTTCCTGAACTTGAGAATGATCAACACTTTACATATAAAGTAAGAGTGGCCTTATGAAAGGCCCATAGAAAACATGCAAGATATATATCCAGATGACAAAGCCAACTGGATACAGGCTTTTACTTGGCTTCTGAATGTTGGCCTTGCTTGCCAAAACAGCRGGATGTGCTTTAAAACAGCATCTAGCTTCTTAACAGACTTGGAATTGGCACCGAACAAGGTATTTGCTACTTTTTTTTGTGGATGGGCTGCCTGGGCTGCCATGCCCTCCTGGGTTGAAAAGGACTTCACTCTACTGCCTTTTGCAATGATTAAGAGGCAGGGAAAGCCTGGGGAAAGTCTGACCAAGAGAAGCTGCTGCTCTTTCCTTCTCCACTATCTATATCAAAAACTGCAAGGATAGAGAGGCATCTTACACAGGGATAAAACATGCCAATCTAGTACTCAATTTGCATTTTAACACAGTTTTACTGGTTTGTTCATGCATATGAACCATTCTAGGGAAGTTACAAATAGAACTGCTTGAATTTAATTTGCCAGATGTACAATAAAGTACAAAAAGTCAGCAAAAGTCAGTACAAAAAGTCAGACAAAAAGTCAGCAAAGCCAATGATGACAACTGATTTGGCATTCAAATTGAGCCAAATGCACTGATGCAGCATGGAATAAGTTGGTCTTATAATTCAGCACTGCTGAGTAATTATAAGGCAAACAGATTACAACAGCAGTACGTTCAGAGATTCAGAAGATGAAATACAGTGCAAAGAGCTAAGAATGAGCAGTTGCTGGCATGCTGATACAAGTTGCATACTTGGTTCGACTAAGCTTTTCTGCACAACGCACCACAAGGAAGATGCACTCAGAAGAACTCACAGAGTCGTGGCATCTGGGAGCTAACCGAGGCAATCAAAAATGGGATGCCGTGACACAACTTGGCCATAGGACAAAAAGTGCAACTGCCACATAGCCAAAATACAGCCATTCTTCCTCCCACAGGGACCGTGCCAGGTCCTTCAGACTACTGACACTGACAGGTCCTTCTAAATGGAGCAAAGCTGCCAAACCAACAATTTCAGGGAGCAAGTTGAGCTCTCCTGTGGTCCCAGACTTAAGGAACCATGGGTACTCAGCAGGCAGTGATCAAAGACACTGAAGATTCAATGGTACAAGCCAGCAATATATATACTTCATGAGGTCTATGGTGGATYGGACACATTTCTGTAACTCTAGGTTAACTTCTCTTCCCCCTAAAAATCTACTCTTCTGCTTAGCATTTCATAACCAAAGAGACATTCTTAACTACGGTTTCACGAATGGTTTTGGGATAGTGAACAAAATGAACATAATCTTATTTGCTTTTAAGGGCCAGTGCTGCAATGAATTTGGGAGCAGAATGAGCTTCAGGATCAATATCGAGTTACAGTGACAACAGATTAACGTGAGGATGGTTTATTGACCATCGAAAGCCTCTGAGACTGGTTTATCCCTGCAATTCTTATCAACATCAATTACAAATAAGCAGTGATGGTGTGTGCTAAGATTGTTTCAAGCTCCTCCAYTGTTTTTGCCGTTACTAAAATTGCAGTCTTTGCAGAAAAAGAACTGTCACTCACTTTAGTCGGACCATTTCCATGAATGGTGATTGGCAACGTCTCATATATCGAATTCCTAGCTCTTACTTTTCCTTCTTCAAATTGCAAGTGAACTTCATCTGCAAATCAAGAGAACTGTGCAGTAGTCAAAGGTACAGTGTTTAGGCAAAAACTAAAATTTCAGACTTCTCTAAACTCTTGTTGAAACAACAATATGCACAATTGCCACTATTACTAAATGTTACCTATCCTTTTATTTATTTAAATAAAACTTGAATTCTAATCTAACTCTTTAKGCCAAAAAAGTTACATTAAACTTGGAAGTTTACCATCAGCATCCTTTCATATTTGAAGAAAATCTTAGAAAATACAAAATTRGTCTTGCAAAAGAATATTTATTGAGATGTGATCTTAATTTGAACTTTGAGCTATAATTGAAGATTAAAGTTAAGGAAGGGAATTTGCAAAAATGGAAGAGGAGGAAGCTTTTTCCATTTTAAATTTATGATCATTAAATAAAGAAAATTCTGCATTTTTCCTCCTTCCCATTTCATTGTATATAGTTGCTTGCCTGCATCTAAAATACAATTTCATAGCCATCCTTATTCCTGTAATCACATTTATGAAAGGAAGATGGAAAGATGGTTCTTCATTCCTAACTTCATTTAGGTTTTAAAATTATCTCACTCATAAAAAAAGACTGTTTAGTGTTAAACTCCAAAGAGCTTTGATTAATCTGCTCATCAGTTTTGCCCATACAAAGACTTTTTTTTTTTTTTTTAAAAAAAAGGATGTATATTTGTTGAGGCAAAAGTAGGCAATAAAACACAAAACATGCAAATCTTATACTTACCTACAGCTCCATTTAGGGTCTGGAAAATGGCACATTTATGATCCAAAGTAATGTTAATACGTTCCTGAAATAAAAGTAGCATAGATAGTGAAGTATTGCAAAGGCTTTACAACTTTAAAGACTTCACTGTAATGCRAAAAGGTATACTGCAGTGACAGCAAGTAAGCAAGCAAAACTSTTATTTTGCATAACTTAGATATAATTTGTAATTTTATGCTGTTCAAATGTTTCTGTATTTCTCGCTAATTCAGCTGTACAGTGAAAACTGCCAGCAGCTTTTATAACTAGAAAAAAAATCATCAAGGATACAGGTCATGACTTTCCAAAGAAACTGCAGTTTGGCAGTGCAAGTCAAAGAAAATCTATCTTTAAACACATAAATAGAAATTTATCTTTAAACACATAAATAGAAAAAGAATTAAAAATCTTGACCAAGCAACAAAGCATACTGGCAGTTTTTAAATCAAAATGCCCTGCATTTCAAGGTTTCAAAAACATAAAAGCTAAATCTACCTAGAATGGTAAGATATAAATCACCCACAACTTTAAAATGTGTTCCTTGTACTAAGTTATGTCTGGTCCTTCTTACATTCTTACATAATTTAAATTGTTCTACCAAAGTTTTAAGATGTCGACCAAAGGACAAAGCAACTATATACACTTAAAAAAWAAAAWAAAAWAWWAAAAAAAAMCACTTAAGTAGATAACATACTTTATTCTGCTCCTTCAAGGTTTCCTTACACATTCTACACTWGTGGATCTGGATATGACCATATGATTATCAGAGTACTAAAACTAGCACCATGTAGACATTTTGCAGCACTGTGCAGAGATACAACTTTTTTTTTTCTGTCCAGAGGACTCTGCTTAGACGGCTCATTATATTGCTTTTGACTTCAGTGCAGTGTCAGCTGTAGAGTCTCTGCATCACGCCCTTGCAACCTCATGTCTAGGACCTGACAGCTTCCATAACGCCAGGACAAACGTCTCTGTACCTGGACCTAAACATGCCCTGTGTTTCAAGCACACTTTACTAAACCYGTATATACTTCACAGAATTCACACCTCCCTTAAGCACACAAGGACTCACAGTCAATCTCAAAAATCWACAAAAATCAGCTTCTAAATCCAGTTGCTGTTTCATTGATACACTCTTAGTCCCTTATCCCTTTAGTCCTTTTCTCAGGATCAAGGCTGTGCTTCTGTCACTCACTGTGCTTTAATGCATACCTCCCTGCTACTCTGCACGTTAAGCTAGAGCACAGAGAAGCCTTCACCAAAAATTTACAACGTGGTCTTGTTGAGCATATTAACATAAAAATCAAAGGAGTCAGAGGAAGCTTCCAGCAGAATCTGAAAGGGCAGCAAGCCAAAAAATAAAACACTGGATCGGCAAAAAGTTCTGGGACGCCCYGAAAAATTGCCACGTTCTCTGGCTGTCAGACTGCGGCACACGTGGGATGCTCGTGGAGATGAACGTGTCTAGTCATATACCTCAGAGTTGTTACTTCTAACAGCGAAGCACAACCTGCCTGGATCCGCAGACAGTCCAAAATAATATTTCAAGTCACGACCCCTCAGAGACCAGTTCATCACTGTGGCAGTAGGAACCTCTGGAGGACAAGCACAACTGTCAGCAAGGCAGGCAGAAAGGAGGAGACTGCACTGCTTTAGCTTTTATCTTCTGAGGTTTTATGAAAAGCAACATGTTGCTTAAGCACATGGAAATGAGAAAGTCAGCCACTACCTACCCTTGCCAGTGGGTCAACATAGATTTTGGTATAAAACAGCTGGTCATCGTCATTATCCTGCAGGTTCCATTGCTGTACGATACGATTTATATACGGAGCATAACCAATAAATCCTGCAATCACACACACACATAAGTTATTTCTATAAAAAGTAGTACTCTGCCAAGGTACTCTGCCAATTCTGTTACACCAGTCAGGGACTCCATTCCAACCACTGGTGCCAGCAAAGGAAAAGTAAAATGCATGCAACACGGCTCCAAAATTACATTTTCCAGGGGTGATACATATTATCTATGTTTTAAAGAGCTCAAAATTAAGAGTTACTTCTATACTAATACTATTTTAAGGGGGAAAAAAAGGAACGTGTGATTTGTTTGGGATGGTCCTGTGAACTYCCAACCTTGAAACTGTTCGTCTATGGGACGGCGGAGAGGGAAGAATAAAAATAAAAAGCTTCATCAAATGATTTTCATCGATCGTTTCCTGCTGGCAGAGAAGCAAGAAGTCTAATACTGCCATATTCCCATACAGGGAATTCAGCTCAAACCTGGTATGTGTCACACTTATGCCAAAACAGAAAAGACAAGGAAGATAGGTGAGAAAAGAGGGGGAAGGAAACAGGACCATTCCCAGATGTGCACAGTGCCAAGGAGCACGTACCCAGAACTTCTAGGAAAAGCTACGTGCCGCTCTCAAACAGGGAAACAGTGTGGGTGGATACAAGCATTAATCAGCTGCAAAATTAGTAACAAAGCTGGCATTTAAAGAACCAGGGACTCCAGAATTAACACTTCATTGAGATTAATGGGAATAAATTCACATTTTTCTCTCAGATCTAACTCCTCAAGCTATGCTAACAAGTGGGACAGGGTTACTAGCACATCTATACTGCCTGCGGGCGGAGATCCACAATGTGGCCAAGTTAGGAAATTCAGTGCCCTGCTAATAAACTGTGCCTATTAATAGCACTTAATTCTCRGACAAGGCTTGAATGTTGAGATTGTTTCTACAACAGATTCAGCTGGAGACAAGTGGGTGACCCCTGTATCATACTTCATTACAAGGCTGAGTTATGCCCTTTGCTCTATGCGATGTACATGCTTTTCACGGYGTTATTGCCAGTAAACACTCCTGATGTAAGCATATTCTGAAGCATGGAAGAGCACCTATGGAGAGGAAATAAAAGAAAAACCCACCAAACCAATCCTCAGTTTCATACTTATGGAGTTCAAGAACAATTACACATACAAATACAAAAAAAAATGGCAGACATTAGCCATGTCTAAGTCTCCAAGAGTGAGTGTCCGAGAGTCACACTTGCCTCCTGAGTTCAGGAATCGTTTTCCACTCCGGACAAAAGGATATTTGTCAGCTAGCCTTTTATCTGGCCAAATCAGTCCATCTGCTGCAAACACAACTTTATGATTAGCTTCCTGAAATTTCTCGAGCAATTCTTCAGGTCCTCCCGCAAAGATAACATCATAGCTGAAAATAAAGAAAAGATGACCATTAGATTAGTTTGACACTTTTGTGTTCAAAAACTGCCTGGATTATTCAGATTTTCAGCATGAAATGCAGATATGTAACATGACTTCTTCTCTTTACAGTCATTTGTCTGAACCTTCCACATTTTATGCACTTCTTCACTTCAGATTTTTTTGGTCCACAGATATTGATTTTTCTGTTTCATATATGTTCATATACAAAACACAAACAAAAAGCCCTAATAGATGAAACACAACAGGGCTAAAAAACAATTTCGGTGCCTCTCACTTGTTCCAAACCACAATGGTACCGACTTTCTTCTGAAAAGTCATATTAACTTTGTTCTTAGATATTTCTTAATAAAGTGTACTTATTGACAAATTTCAGTTGTGCAGCATTCCCATAATACATGGAGTTCTGCTTCACCCTCTTTAATCTGCTAGAGACCTCAGAAACTTCCTCAGCATTTATGTGTTCATCAGGTTTGACTTCCAGCCCCAGATAAGGGCAAAGACCTGAAGGTAGAAGATTCATCTCTCAAAATGGCCTCTATCCCTAAATTCTCTTTAATGCAAAGCTGAAGATCAGCATTCTCCCAAAACATACACGGATTTAGCAAAGGTCATATTACATTAAGAGTGTAATATCACAAACCTAGTGGTTTCATGTTATCAAACTATCTAAAAACTCCAAAGGGAGTATAAAAAAATTGAAGYGTCCCTATATAAAGTTCCATTTTTTGTACTCACGTCAATGAAAATTACTAACCCTGAAACAGGGCTGCCCTACARGGCAGAGGAATGTTATACCTGCAAAATCTGTAGCTCTACTCAAGAGTTCAGTAGACCAAACTTTCCTTATTCTGACCAAGATTCTGTTCTTTCAAACGGTACTAACTACAGCACCTTCAACTGCAGTACCTCTACAGTAAGCACAACTTCTAGAGCAATGTATTACTCAGCAAAAACGTCAAGAGACCAGCCCTTACTGACTTCCAATACTTCCTGATTTCACTTCTGAAATCATGTAACACGCTCTTTCTTCAAAGGGCACTTCATGCCTTTGGCCTGTGAGAACTGARGAACAGCTGGCTTATGAATGTGAAAGGGAAGATTTCCACCACAGAGCACAGTATGAACTCCAGAGAGGAAGTTTGTTATGCCGTCTATATAAAGTAAGTGGGTTTCTGAAAACTCTCACTGTTTTGTTTTTCTGTAACTTTGGCAGCTGAACTTATGAAAAAAATAATACTGTACATTTTGGAGTTGCTCCAGTTCTGTAAAAACTGCCTGTTTCTGCCCAGATATACAAAAATAAAATTCCCTCGCTTTTCCATTCAAATTGGGGTAGCCTGACTGAAAGCCAAAAAGAGCCTTAGGAACAAGCAAGAACCAGGAGACAAGTGGAAGACGGCTGACAAAAATGGAGATTTGTCTGAGGCTTTAACCTAATAGCTGATGGCAGACTGCTCTCCTCCTCTTTGATCAAGCTTGTGCTGCTGCTGCACAGACTTACAGCTGCAGGAAGGAACCCAAATCCCCTGGAACATCGCTTCCCAGAGACTCATTCTGGAAAAGAAAGCCAAAGTTGAGCAATGTGCTGGGCTAGCCACATGCTCTGCTCACAGAAGAGACACACTGCTGAATGCAGGACAGTTTATAATAGAAATCACTGTGCAGAGGTCACTTCAGAGCAGCTAAACTGCACTGACAATTATTTTAAACCCTACACACTATTGGATGCCTTGCAGCAGTATAAATCCACCCTGAATCTAAACTTCCTACTGATTGTCATGGCCCTATTCTGTAAAGGGGTGGACCTGCAGGCTCAGTGCTCACATGGGCAAGCGGGCTGGATCTCTTCAAGCTTCCAGCTCCTCAATGCCACTCTCCTCCTCAGCTGCAATAGGCAACAGTATCACTTCTATGGCCAAGCAAACCCTGAAAGTTCATCGTTTGCCTTGCTTACCTGCAACTTCAGGTTACATACTATACACAGCAGGGCATCTCTACCGTGAGGGAAGGTTCTCCTCTGGGCCGTACTTTCAAGAACATCTGAAAATGGGCTTCAAGTTACGCCCTCGACTTGCTGTATCTTAATTTTGAAGGGGGCTTCAGAATTTGTTGATGGAGTTGGAAGTATATAACCAGGAAAAGGCAGGCTGTAAAAGCTCAAAACTCTTTTATTTGACTAGTTACAACAAGTAAATAAGACATTTCCTTTTATTCAACTTACTATTCAAAATTATTCACAATAAATATAACGAAAAACACTTGGAAAAAGAAAAGAAGTTTGTTATATTTATCCTTCCAAGTTATTGCTATGTTGATGAGCATCACATTTACAAATCAGGATTCTTGGAAACGAAAACGCTCATTAGAAACAAAGCATATTGCTAGACTCACACTAACATTTTTTTTTCATTGGGGAATCAGTTCCATTAGCTTTAAATCAAAATATGCTGGGGCTTATGATCCTCAAGAACTTGGGAGACTTAGATCTTGTGACTTTTACAACAAGCACTGCTTCAGSCTGATGGAGCATGCATCTTTGGTACAACACACACTGTGCTCTGCAYTCTCTCATTCATCCGCATCAGCTTGTGCTTAGATAGAACCTGTTCTACTCAAGAAGAATTTGAGCTGATAACCAGTTTTCATATTTGTCCATATAGAGAAAAAACTGTTCTTCTCGCTGCCTAGTGCTGTGACCACATCTTCTTATTGCTAAGGTGGAGGATCTTGCTGACAACCATGAGCTGGTTTCCTACCTCCTCTAATGCTGTTGTTGCTGGAACAAACACTCCCACCTTGCAGCACGTCCTTCAGCTACAGCAATGGATCATGGAGCGGTAAGCACTTACCTAAAAACTTGTCAGCTCCTAATAACTTTTCTTTCCTCATCAAGGGAGCTGTACTACAAAGAATTCTTACATTTGAAAATCCATTAAATAAAATAACAATTGCTTCAAATGCACTCTGATATTCATGAATGGAGAAAAATGGAAGCAAATTCTCAAATAAACAGAGAGGAAAAAAACCAGCATGCAACTTTCAGCATGTTACAGCAGCTGCTTTTGAGAGCCTACCCAGAATAAAATGTAAAGACAACAAGCCAGATTTTCTCACCATTCAACAAACATTATAACCAAGTCCTCTTGATCAGCGTAGCTCTCTATTGCTTCTTTCAGCAGCCGAACTTTCTGCCCTCCACCAATTGAGTTAGCTAACTCCCCACCTCTCCACTCTTCACCTTTTCCAAGTACCTGCAACAAGAGAAAAGCAGTTTTTGCTTGTACCCAAAAAACAAGAGTTTTTTTTTTAAAGCAGACCCTTATTGAAAACAGATGTTAAAGCAGAAGCAGCACATTAAAGCACAGCAAGCCAGCGTTTCCAACATCTTAAGTTTTCCATGTCTGAAGTGGTATTCAGCACGATGACATCATTTCAGAAACATGAGAGAGACATTTCTTAACCAAATAAGAATCGAGAGATTGCCTTTGACCACCACTTACTCAAACACATCTTATTTAGAAAAAGGAAAAAATGTGAGTAATTGTTTCCAAATTTCTAACACAGAAACATTCTGAATGAGGCATTTAACAGTCAATATAGTGATTTTTAAGAACAGGAGGCATAAGAGAGCTTGGGGAAACAGTATTAAAAAAAAAAAAAAAA